>NW_021849308.1:1565807-1609074 GCF_003651465.1 Formica exsecta | reverse complement strand
TATATATATATATAAATCTATAATACTCACAAAGATCAGAATCTTCAGGTTTAAGTGTTTTTGCATTGCATACATGTTTATTTGGTAATATTAAATAATGATGTGTTGATGCTGGGTTGATATCTTTAATACATGTGATGTCATCATCCTACAACAATAAAAAACCACAAAGGTATGTTATTTCCATACATATCCAACTAAAATATAAAAAGAAGTATTACATATAATATATTAAATGTACAAATGTATGTATATTTCTGTTTTTATGAAACAATATCTATAAAGAGAGCCATTAAATCAAATTTAAACCTGCTTTATTTGACATTTCAAAAGCTTTCTTTTTCTAGCTGTCAAAAATGCGTTAAAGGTTAACTATTTGTACATACCTCGTAAATCTTTTCACTAGGTTCTTCATTTCTAATAATTTTACAGAAAATACAATTAGTCTCTTGTTCGGCCATTGAAATTTGTGCTAAATAATTAATGATATATGTAAGGTGTTATACTATTCACTTTTTGAAAGCAAATGTAAATTATTAAAAACACTTTTCCAACCTCTACGCCATGTTCACAGATGACTAGTCGAGATGAGAATAAATTCTGCGCATGTGCTATAAGAATGAGAATTGAGAGATGATTTTAAAAATGCGGGGAGAGAATTCGATCTTCCCGACGACTTTAAAATAGAGAGATTCGGCTGTGTAATTATAATTTAATATATATTATATTTATTAAATAAAATGTTAAAATTATATAACGAACAAGTAATACCGCAAGTGAGAATCTTTCTATTCTTTCTGTTTGTAATATAATTCTTAAAATATTCTAGAAAGATACGATATATGGAAAATGCGAATATAAAACTTCGAATATATATGAAGTCTGAAATCTATTAATAATTAATTAAAATACGATTAATAATTAATTAAAATACGATAACTATCGGAAAATAATTCGGATATTCTAGATGAGACCGAAAAGATTAAGTGGCGACGCTTGAAAAAAGCTAAAAATGCTAAAAATAGCTCAACAATCTAATAAAAGTAATAATAATAATATAAACAGCAAAATTTTATAATTTTTAGATCTCAATATTTTAAAATATATTTTTATGGGTGTCGAACTTGAGATCGATCTTTATTTAGTGAAACGAAATGAGATCTGCAAATTTCTTTATTTATAGATAATGGATATATCGATGATATGGGCATGCGCTAATGGAATGGGCTTGAGCGAGATGACTCAACACCTTCAAATGTGGGACTTCGTCTGCTTAAACCAATTCACTGAAAATCGTATTATAAAATTTATGAACCATCAGCATGGATACTTTGAGAATCCTATACATATTCAGAACGCTTGTTATATGCCATCTAAACATCCTTGTTTCTCAACTAAACTTAAAGACAAATGTATTGTGAGGTGGTCTTATCCAAAAGGTACACAATGGAAATATCTATTTGAAACAAAACATTTTAGGAATGAATATGCACATATACTTTTTTGTAATTGAATAAATTCTAAAATACATTTACTTTATAATATATAAAGATAAAATTTCATGAGATATTCCAATTTTTATTTATAATAAATATAATTTTGAGCAAACTTTATATATTTTTATTTCTATAATAATCAAATGTGCTCTGTTTATTAGTTGTTGCGCATAAAATCTTCATTTTTGAGATTTTTACAGAATTGTCTTATCAAATATAGAAACTAAAAGGGGAAATAAAGGAATAAAGTATTAGAGACTTATATTATACAATATTATACGCATATCTTTGATTGCATTACTTTTTAATTTAAAATATATATAAACTGTACATATATATATATATATATATATATATATTTATATAAGTAGCATATATCTATATGTATACTTTTATGTAATATAATAAGTGTGAGCATGATAAATTAATGTGTGTAACATATTTATACAAGTGGCAGTTGAGCTGAGAGGGAATCTTAAATTTTTCTAAGAAACCGGTGAAAGCTGTACCTACTCATAAATACTTACTGTTTTTCCATTTCATGGAAAAACTTCTTTCTTAAAAAAATGCTTTTTGTGTCTTTAACAATAAAATAAAAAACTTAAATAAAAAATCAATAAAGATTCTACTCATTATCAGTCTATTACGCGGAATATAACATTTAAAATATTAGCGCACATGTAAGTTATTATCGAAATAGAGATATTAGAACAGCCAACAGTCGTAAGCTATTTTAGTTTGAAATTGATTAAAAAATATATAATTTGACACAACGGAGATAAACAGAACATGCTTGCAAATTTCGTATAAAATAAAGAAAAACAAAACATCGAGAAACAATAAAATAATATCCTTTAAATTGCAATAAATTTTATGCTTTTATCACCTTATTTTAGCCATTCGCACATATTATAACGCCATTTTCGTCATTATGTAAATTTTTGTGTTGATAGCACTAAACTATATGTATACATTCTCTCTCTGTATCGACATATGTTCACGAAGAATCCTCGTTATGCGAAATCATAATGCAAACAATTCTCTTCGATCCGAGAACCATGAATGAGAGATAATTCAGTGTTATCTTACGAAGATACAGATTCGAGTCTCGAAAGCATCTTCGGATGTCGTTGCTATAAATCCTATAATGGATTAATTGCAACATAATAATAATTAAACGAACGATGTTACCTATCTGTTACGACGTGATTTCAATTAACAGGATACTGTCGTCCGTCATAATATGTATTCTCATCCATCGTCTCATCGTTAACTGACTTAGGTGCTAAAAGTAGTTTTCGTTGGGGAGCGGTATCCCCCGGTCTCTGTACAGTATGTTCTCTTTATAAATAATTCTTATAAATTATTACAGTATAACCTAAATTTTTTCTTTTGTTCCAACATAAAAATCATACAATGTACATAATGCTCGCTTACGGCGATCCGCCTTTAATACTGCGGGTAAATCTTACCCTCTGCTATTATAATATGTGTTTTTATAATGGCATTCTCCCCGATCGGTTTCTAATCTCTTGGAATTTCTTCCTTCGCGTGTTTGTTAAAGAATTTGAGGAGCTGCAGCGACGAATCGAAAAGTTCGGAGCTTAAGCTAACTTAATACTCTAGTAAAGAGGTAAGTTTCAGCTGCCCGGATAAGGCATTTGATCTGGAAGGGCGGACGAGTGATTCTGATTGGGACTCTGATGAAAGTGTGGACTGCTGCCATCCTGCGAAATGTCGCCGACGACGGGTTCTTCGTATTTGCCTCTCTTGAAACGCCCGTACAATGACGAATACGGCAGATTGTAATGGATCGCTGCTTGATTGATGCTCATGTGCCCTAATCTGAAATCGCGAATTCAGGAGCAACATTTGTAATGTAATCATTTTCATATCCGGATCAAATTGCATTGGAAATTTATATTATATAGCATTATGCGGAAGATTCAGGTCCATTATGTCCGATAAGACTACGAAATATTATAAAAAACTTCACTTTTGCAAATAATTTTATTTATTTATATATAATCTGATTACTAAATTTATTAAATCAAATCCCTCTCTATAATACATCAATCTATTTTTATGATTTTTTTAATCTGATTTTTGTTAAACGTAAATAAACGTTATAGCAAAATAAGAGAAACATTTCTAACCTGACAGCCTCGAGAGCTTCAGTCATAGCATCTTCGCTCCATGGCGTGGGATTGCTCCTGCTAAGTTCGATTCCTTCCCGCTTACATCTTCCATACAATGTCCCCGTGGGTATGCCGAATTCTGTCGACGCTCTCTGAACGGACGTTTGGCCAGATCTTATCGCTTCCAAAGCGCGATCCAGATCGGCGGGCGTCCACGTCGTGGGACTTGCATTGAACGGTGCAGCCAGCCTGATGCCTTCCCTCCTCGCGATCTTATACAATGTGCTAGAAGGTATGCCGAATGCCTTGGACGCTTTATTAGCCGAAATAGTGCCAGTACGTAAAGCTTCTAAAGCGTTGTTTAAGCTTTCGTCGCTCCAGGATTTCGTGGGACCATCCTTCTTGGGCGTGTCGATGCCCAGTCGATGCGCTCGTTGCCACAGAGTCGTCGAGGGAATATTGAACGTTGCTAAAACATTAATATGAATTTACTCATTTCATTATCTTATGTAAAACGTTACAAACATTATAAATTATGTGTTATACGAATTGAATATTTATCCACAGACAATTCTTAATTCCTTGATATTTTAAGAATTATTACATGTAAATCTATATCGACGCACAGGATCAATAATTTATTCTCCCTACTACAAATTAATCTTATTCATAATACAAACAAAAGAGCTTTAATTAACCTACTCAGAATAGATAGATTTAAATATCATTTTAAAGAGAAAAATCTCACCCGATGCTTTTGTCAGACTCATATTATGATTCCTCAATGCATCTAGAGCCGCGTCCATGTCCTCCTGCGTCCACGACTTCGAACCGTGATGATGCGAGCTGGACTGTCCAGAATGCCCCCTCGAATTGTTGTCGCCTGAGTCCGACTGGCCGGAGCTTCCCGACGGCATCAGTCCAAGCAGCTCTGGGGTTATCATCATCATGTTGTCGCTGTCGGCGGCATTTTTCGAGCTCACGCTAGCCCGATCTGACATGTGGCTGTCTATGTCGATCGTGTCCGAGGAGTCCATCGTGTGCAACGTCTCGAACTTGATCTTGATCTCGCTGTCGCAGTTCTGAATCTCTACAAACAAGTCACGGAATAGGGACATATTACATACCGTTGGCATAGAAAAAGTCCGACATTGTTAACTTTCGCCGGTCTATATCTTTGTTGAGGTATTCGCGTGAAAGCTATGCGGAAAGGTCTTCATGGTACCTGAGAATCGATAAGCGAGCGCTGTCGAAGGCAAAACTGGACGCGGAAGAACGCTAAATAAGGTTGCGTGGGCTGTTGCTACGAACCGAGCAATGCAAATCTAATCGCGACTAGTTAAGCGTGATTAGGCCAATTATTTTGATTCCCTGTCCGCCTAATGACTCTGCTGCACTTTCAGTCCGGTAGTGTTTTATTCCACACCGCACCCTCACGTCCGATCGGCGAGTGAAAATGTATGTAAGTAACCGTATTGAATGGATCAAAAATTACGGATCGAAATATGGATCGAAATATAAAATAAATGAGGAACTTTTATCATGCAGTGAAAGAAGATCTCAGAGATATATGATAGATGTATTATTGAAATTAGATAGTTTGTCATCAAGTTAAAATTCATAAAAATGAAATACGCTTTCTACATCAGGTAGGCTCAAGAGAATTCTGAAAATGCGAGGAAATTCGTTGCATATTGTTCATTAATAAAAATTGCCAAGAAAATATATTAATTCGATCACGTTGGGGATGCCTCCGTTTTACTTCGCTTTCCGCGTCATATAAGACTGTGACGTTGATCATTGTCGAGAACCGAGTAGTTCAAGAAGCATAAAGTTTTATACCTGTATGATGATCCGGATCCCTTAGATGGGTGATGGTAGTGCCGACCAAGGTGGCGCTGGGTGGAGTGGGTTGGGTTTCGGGGGGTAAATCGACTTCCCCGGGATCAGGATGGTGGCCATAGTGACCTAGCCCTGTGTGACAGAACATGTCACCTTTTTATTCGACGTGAAAAGGGCCTGTTCTGATCGATTCTGAAAATGGTAAATCGCCCCACACCTAGCATCCTTCGGAATAATCATGGCGCAAGTTTTTTTTTTCAAATCTGGTCATGAGAGCTGCTTTATCTATAAAGCATATAGTGGAAAGCGCAATGTTTGAAAAACTCCTAAAAGTATTATATTCTGTATTTTATAAATGGAAGAGAGCAAAACACGCTAACATGTATAAAATGCAATTTATATTTGCACCGGAAATATGCAAAACACGATAAAAGATTTTCTAGGTAGCAGATAAAGTTAACCAAATTATGTTTACAGATGTTTTTCAATCACGTGTGAGCGCACGCGTGAACAAAGACTTTATTCAGAAAATTTAGATTAAAAGTATTATATTTTACTATCATTCTAATCCACGAGATTTAGAAATCATAAGCGGGAGATTAATTAGCGTGTGATTTTTATCGAAATAGTAAATCGATTTAATGAGAAAATTCTTGTCTCTCACGAGAAATAAAAACCAGAAGAGAGAATAAACTCCTGCAAATACTAAAAGGCCAGGTGTGGGGCGAAGATCTCGATTGATTGACTTACCGTTGTTGTTGTTACTCGCGCCGTTACCGTTGTTGTTGTTGTTATTACGTTGGCAAGTTTCCAGTGCTACTGCTGCTGTTGCTGTCTCCGTGCACTCTTCATCTTCGGCTTGCCAATCCCGATGGTTCTGCGGAATATCCGGTACAAATTTAGCGTCGACCCTGACGAGAGAGATCAAACCGCTCGCCGGCACGGGACAGCTATTGCGTTTGTACACTTTCCTCATTTCATCTTTCTCAACGCGTTACAAGCGATAAATTCGCCGTTACTGCAGTTAAATTTGGATAACGTACCTATATTTTGACTAGCTTCGATCTCCGTGATATAAACGATATTGCATATTGTGTTAAATCTTGAAACGTTATTTGGGAGTTTTTTACATTTTTTAGATTTTTTTCTTTTCTTAAAACACAAGGATAATTTAACTATACTTATTATATTTTTACTACATTCTTTTTAAGAAACTCGATTAAGAATTAAATGAATATGAATATTTTTTTAATCTTTAAATTTTTTATTGTCCTCCCCTTTCTTTTTCTTACGTTCTTATATATTATATCATAAAGAAAAAAACTATACAAATGCAAATATAAAGAGAGTCTTCATTCTGATACTTTATAAAACATCTATAAGTTTGAATTAGGTTTTGATAATCAAATATCATTCTAATGATCCAGTTAGAGTCCTCATTCAAATTGGCAAGCTTACCTCTTTATTATCGCGGCTATAATCGTTGATTGTAATCGCCTCTTCCTCTTTGTAGCGCTCGTAATGTCTTGGATCGGTAGCGCGCGGCTCGAACGTGGGCCGTTCGATTCTGGGTCGCTTGTACCGTTGATGATGCTTCTTCAGCTTCGTGTAGTTCAATCTCGGGGTGCCGGATTCCCTCGGCGGCGAGCTGAGGCTCACGGGTGGCGGACCGTCCCTGTTCTCCGGCACCTCGCACAGGCCCTTGATCTTCAGCTGGTCGGCCGTCTTCAAAAGCGACTGTAGAGAAAACAAGGATCGCTATATAAGTCATCGTTTTAACTAACAAAGTACACAGTATATATATCCGATGCTATTTTTAAAAACGTACTTGATTAGAAAAATCTATAATCCCTAACATCATATTCAATATATATTCTTAGCCTTTAAAATATATGCTATAACAATATTTTTATACATATTTAATTTTGATTATTCCCTGAAAATTCCATGATCTCTTAGATATTTTTGTTCAAAAAATTCCAGGTAAAGAAAATATTTTAATAATTTTTTATAGTGCAACTTTCTAAAATAAATTTTTTTATTGTATGCGTTTTCTAATGTTTTTCACTCAGAAAAAAAGTTACGAACGAAAAACACAGAGCTTCTTAAATTTCAAGTGTTAGATTCGTATTGGATCGCTATATAAGTCATCGTTTTAACTAACAAAGTACACAGTATATATATCCGATGCTATTTTTAAAAACGTACTTGATTAGAAAAATCTATAATCCCTAACATCATATTCAATATATATTCTTAGCCTTTAAAATATATGCTATAACAATATTTTTATACATATTTAATTTTGATTATTCCCTGAAAATTCCATGATCTCTTAGATATTTTTGTTCAAAAAATTCCAGGTAAAGAAAATATTTTAATAATTTTTTATAGTGCAACTTTCTAAAATAAATTTTTTTATTGTATGCGTTTTCTAATGTTTTTCACTCAGAAAAAAAGTTACGAACGAAAAACACAGAGCTTCTTAAATTTCAAGTGTTAGATTCGTATTGAAAAAAAAAAAACTTAAAAAATATATTGAAACGTATTAAAAAAAAACTTAAATAACTGTTGGAAAATAAGCTTTTTTCACTTGCATATAATTTTCTTTTTTTATCATTAAAAATTACAATAAAGAGATGTACTGCTTATTCAATGTTTTGTTAAGATATTGAATATATAAACAAAAATAGATCTACATTTGTAATATATTTGAAATACATAATTCACTTGGCTTGCCGACTGTTTACAATATGAGAGCAAAATAAACAAAGAGAGTTTTTAAAAAAATTCCCAGAGTCCCAATAAAATTCCATACGAATTCCATGATTTTTCCAGGTACAAAAGAAATCCTCTATTTATATTTTGAACACATGATTCGCTTGGCTTGCCGATTGTTTATGATATAAAAAAATTAAATCAAAGAGAATGAATTTTCAAAAAAATTTCCCGAGTCCCAATAAAATTCCACGAGAATTCCCTGATTTTTCCAGGTACAAAAGAAATCCTTGAGAATTCCAGATTTTCCAGGAAATAGACATCCTGTTATAAATTATAAATTACCATAGAGTTTTAAGAGTTGTCGGTTCCGTTTGAAGCAAGATATTGCTACGTGGATAAAGCTGTGCATACGTTTAATTAGTCCGTCGCGAGCGAGTGATTAATTCATTAATTATCACGATCGGATAATCGGATCGGCCGTGCGGGGAAACGCATGCGGAAAGGTCGCGTTCGGGGATCAGGGCGCCGGGGCGAAATAGAAAAATACTCATTTCGGTAAACCGCTTTGCGAGAGGCGGACGAAGGACCACGCGGGTCCGGTCCGATTGGATTTGCATATTTCTCGCGCGAACTCGTCGTTCCCGGCATCTCGTTCCGCCCGGCGGCGGTGCAATTTCACGTCGACGGCGGAGGAGGCGACGTCGAGTATCGTCCGTCCATCTACGAACTGTCGCTCCTGAAAATCAACGCCGGCGAGATCCAGCCGAGTATTTCGACGACACGCAGCTTTCGTTTTTCGACTTCGGCTTCTTAATATGACGGAATTCGCGTCGCACAAAACTATTATAACACATTTGTCCTCTTTCAGTTTTCACCCGAACTTGAAATTCGTGAACTAAGTAAAAATAAGAAACAAGTATTTCCGTAGATTCAGAATCCGGAATTTGAAGTTGTCTGGATATATTTGATTAAATGTTATTGTAAAATTAGAATAAAGAGAGACAAAAATATTTGTCAAAAACATTATGATATTAATAATTTAGCTTTCACGAAAAATTCATGATTAATATTGTTTAAATTTTAAAGATAACTTTTTTGACACACAAAACATTTTTAATATATAAAATTAGAAATAGCTTTTAACAAAATAAAAGTTTTTTTATTCTATAAAGCGTAAACCAGATTCGAATATATCAAGTTCATGATAAAGCATATTAAAAATGACATGTATCTTATATTTTAAATAAATGTATATATAACATATAAAAACTTATGAAGACTCGTGACAAATTCGCGATATACGTTCTCGTGAAGTAACCTTGAAATCCTAGCGCGAGAAGGAAGAGGAGAGAAGTTTAAGAGACGAATGAACGAAAACAAGAAGTAAGGTCACGAAGGGAAGGAGGATGATGGACGCCACCTCCGCGTGGCAAAGCCGTCAAGTCGCGTGGCTTCTCGGGACGTCCACGTGGTCAACATGTATTAAGGATCTTGGCTCGGAAAAACCTTACGAACAATGACCAAAGCGCGAAGAGAAGAGGAACGATGATACGAGTGAAGCGATGAGCGACAAAGAGAGGCATAGCGAGGGAAACAGGAGAGAGGGAGAAAGAAGAACTAATGGCAGCGACCCTCTCGCGCCGAAGCCGAGCCTCTCTGTTCTTTAATCAAACCGGGGGTGGCACGATTAGGCGGGGTCTGCGCGGTTGCCGGCGGCGTGAGAGTGGCACCGTAGAGGAGGGAGAGAAAAGGGATGGAAGGAGAAAGAGGACCGGGGGACAGAGGTAGATAGGTTGCACTGAGGGGTGTCGGTAGCGACTGGAACGCGTTGCGTGGATGGTGAACAGAGGGGAGAGATGGCGGATCGGTCTGGATGGATTGAGAGAGTGTGTGACAAGGAGAAAGAGAGTGATGGACTGAGAAGAGAGACAGAGGAAGGAAGTACGAGAATCTAGAGAGAGAGAGAGAGAGAGAGAGAGAGAGAAAGAGAGGGGGGGGGCAAGGGATGAGACGGATAGCAAGGGAAAGAAAGAGAAGAAAGGAGAAAAATTCGAGAGAAAAAAGAAGAGAGATATAGAGGTACAGCGTAAGAGGGACGGAAGGAGGGGAGTTGTGGAGAGGGTTGAAACGTGGCGGAGGCAAAAACGCCTGCAGGAAGAATGGGGAGGCCTCCGACGCGGCTGTCGTGGCCCGAGGGCCGTATCGACCACCTCCAACCCCCGACACGCATACACACACACATTCTCTCTCTCTCTCTCTCTCTCTCTCTCTCGCTCTCTCCCCTTTTCCTCGGTGTTCGCGACAGCATCGACACCAATGACTTCCAAGCGTTGCCACACGCGTACATGCCCGTCTGTCTCTCTTTCTCTCGTTCCGTCTGTCTCGCGCCTTCGCCCCTTCGCCGGCTCGTTACGGCCGGGCGTTTGCACGGCCTCCCCAAAACGTCCGCGGATCTTCGATCTCGGCGGCTCGGGAGTTTGATGGCGCTAGTCGGGTCGCGCGGGGTACGCGATAATCGAGCGTCTCCGTCAGGACGAACGGGGCGGCCGTCCTCGATGACGACGATGACGACGAGAACGGCGCGGCTTTTGGCAAGGAGAATCGCGCCTCAGTGGGTCCGAAATGTGCACACTTAGCACAAAATGCGACATTCTTTATCTATGAGCATGGATGCACACATTAGGACCTTTATATATATGTATTGTCATTCTTGATTATGCGAGGGAAATTGATGCGAAAAAATATTCTCTATCTTTCATTTGTATTTCTAATTATCATACATTAAATATATGATTATCATATATTTGTGTATAATGCTCTGCATTATTCATTTAAATAAATATTGTATAAACACGGATGTGAGAGAGAGAGAGAAACTCGATATTGATTTGTAAGTTTTGCGAAAAAGAGAAAGAAAGAAAGAAGGTTTATGTTTGAAACAATATTTCCTATTTTTTCCATTGCCTTCCGGTTACATATTTTGCAGTTTAATATCGTTGATATTAATTACAAAACTTGATAAAGAATGTCAATATCTAAAATTTAAACTTAATATTAATTTAACATTGAAAAGAAGTATGCTCCAGTAATTTATATATTTCCGAGTTTGAAAAAAAAAAAAAACTTTTGGACAAAAGCAGTTGTAGAAGCGGTCTCCGTCATTATTCTTCCAATGCTACAACCGCTTTCGCCTTGCAATTGAAGGACACTTAATAACGCAATGCATGATGTTACAATTTCGTACATATTGATTGTTTTAACACTGCATTCGTTAATGTTGACTCGAGCTGCTTGTAATTGGGACAAAATCGTCAAGTATCATACAATACTTCATCACGCGCCACAATTTTAATGGATTTATAACAATACGAACTGTTGTGTCAATTTTTACTTTTTACGGTTTACTGATATATATAATGTAACTTAATATAATAACAATAAAAAGACATTTTAATAATGTAACGGCCTACATACATAAATGTTTCGCACAGTTAATAAATATTCAGATATTATTACTTTCATATTTTAACGCCATTCCTTGTTATATCTTTTAAAAATTATCATTTGTAAGCGACAAAATAAAAGCAAGAAGATTCATAATGATGAATAATAATAGAAAAAGAGAAATGAAAAAAGAGAGATCACTCTTTAACTTCTTTATACAATTCATTTTAACACTTTACACTCATTTCTTTATACAATTTAAATCTACACTCGTGTAAATTTGACTATATAATTCTGTGATTAAACATTTAAAAAAGCTTTTGCTCGAAATTCACAAAAAGCGATTAAGTAAATGTTAAGCTTATTCAAATGAAAAAGTATCTTTAAATCATTATGTTTATATTCAATTAAGTGTAGTTAAAAAATATGCTATTTTTGAATAAAGTTAAAAATCATCGATGAATAATTAAATCTTAAAATCTTACATAATGATCATTTAATGCTACATAATTCATCATGACCAAAAAAATTTTTTCAAAAATTGATTTGAAATTAATAGAGTATCGGCAACTCCACTTCCGGTTACGTGTGTGCCTCCGTACCTGCGTTTTCTTTCGAGCCGCGTCGAAAGGGCGCTCTCAATCGGCAATTAATTTTTTTGAAAATCGCAGGTTGCGGAAAAATCATCATTTTACGAGGTATAATACGAGGAGTATGTAAAATTATTTAGCGACATCCGCGCGTCAAAGTTTTATTAGACTTTATAGAAAAGAATAAACAAGTATATCAATTTTAAATATTTTTAATTTGTTTGTAGACTAATTTGTGAATTCTTTAAATACTTATAATTTATAGAATTATACTATAAATTATGATTTTATGACAGAAGATATTATCGCATATTTTCTTCTGAAAAAAGATTTAAAAATTCTGCTTCTAAAAGTATAAATATAAACAATACTTTATTTCTTTTATAAGTCTATTTAAATCCGTAAGATATTGTAATGGTACAATGTATACAATTAAAGCTTATTAGCTCTTAACTTTGTTGGACATTAAACGATCTTAAAACTAGTATTCCAATAATTTTAATAGAAAATTATTAAAATTATCATCGTTCGAGAAATCATATTCGCTTTACAATTAGTTATTCGCTTTAGAATTTCTTTGCCTCGATAAATTTGCTTGTCGTTTAAACCGAACTTTTCATTCTCGTGTCGATAAATGATTCACTGAAGTGTCGGAACATCGAAAAAGACACGCGAAAAGAATTGTGTGCTTACGCGCAAGAAATCTATCGGCAGAATCCGAAAGATCCTCACGACTGACAAGCAAAACGGGCGGCGTTTCTATTCTAAGAGAAAAATAAAAGAGCGATTGAAACGCGCGAGCGAGGTCCAACAGGTGTAAATCCGCAAAAAAGATCGACCTTCGTGGAAAAGGTTTCACGGAAATGGGAAGAAGAACGCGGAAGGGGCGGGAGGAGGGAGTAACAGAAGGGCGGTGGAAGGAGGGGGTGGTTCGCCAAGAGAGCGTGCTAAGGGAAAGTAAAGTGCTTTATATAGAAAGCCGCCTCTCGAAAGAGAGAAAAGAAAAAGAGAGGAAAGAGAACACGCGTGGTGGAAGGGAGAAAAACAAGGGTAGAACGAATGGAGAGAGAGAGAGAGAGAGAGAGAGAGAGAGAGAGAGAAAAGGAAGAAGAGAAATAGAGATGAAGGAACAAGAAAGAGAGTAGGTGAAAGTACGCCGGTGAGAGGAGAGGAGAAGACGAGGCGTGAGGGGGAATCCCCGAAGACGGTCGTAGGGTCGTCTCCACTATTACGAATACAGCGCCATAACGGAATTGATAATGTAACGGGCGTCACGAGTATAACCTTCTCTTTCTGTTTCTCTGTATATGTGTCTTTCTCTCCTCTCTCATTTCTCTGCTCTGCTACATAACCTCCTTTCTGAATGAGAGCGCGACCCTGGCTGCACCACGTGCTCGTCCTCGAGTAAACGTAAGAATACAACTAGCCGCGGATGTGTTTCCGCGGACTTTCGCGGTGCATCCAGGGGAGCGGATGTTGCACCAAATATTTAAATGGTGTCAAAACATTAATATTTTGTCATCGATTGAATGTTGTCGATGTCAAAATATTTCACCTTTGATATTAAGGTAGAGACCGATATCTGGAGATTTCTCTTGACGCGACATATCTAGCAATACGAACGATACTTGGGTAATAAAGTGAAGTAATAAATAATGAAGATATTGATATATAAAGATATTGTCGATATCGAATCTTCTTGTCATATTTCACCTTTGATATCAGAAATATCTTGAAATACTTCGCATATGATGGATATAAATATTAAAATAATATGTAGCTACTAAAATATTTATTTTGTTCTTAATATTGAGCTTTTTGGCATCAATATTTCAACTTTAATGTCACTTGAATATCTTAAGATTTTCTATGCACATGGCATAAATATATAATACATCGGCGCGATATTATTTATACATTTAGCGATATAGCTTGACTATTAAAGTATTCATGTTCTCTGTTCACAATAAACTTTTGGCATTGACATTATGCTTTTGAAATCAGCAGATATTTTGAGATCAGTAATATCGATCTTTCTGTAGTCATCTGATAGAAAATATTACGTTACACAATTTCATGTAATATGCATTAATTAATTGTATTATAACTCTCGTTATTAATTAATTGTATTATAACTCTCGTTGCAGAAATATTTCTGAAAAAATTCCCAAAACTGTATCTAGCGTTAAAGCTCGAACAGAAAATATTAATAGTCAAATTATGCATTCTTTAAAATACGTTACGTCAATGTATTATGTACGTGTGACAAGTGCATGGAAAATCTTAAGATTTATAAAAGATAAAAAAATTCATAAGGGAAAAAAATTATGTCTCCATTTAGAAAAGAAAAAAAAATTAGTTTTAATTTTCAGAATTTTTCGAAGTACTTTAACATCTGGCTTAGTTATATAATTAAATTTAAAACACCAACAGAGTTATATTTCTCTTAAATTTGGGGACGGGTTATCCTTTCGTGTCTCCGACTCAGATATTGATAAATAAAAATACAGCTATTCGCGGTTCGGCTAAACTTTGGCGCAATCGGGTATTTACGAACGTGGAGCGAAGGAGCCCGATAATGGGAACGGCATGGCTTCGTAGATAGTTTAAAGGGCTCTCGTAAGAGCGAATCACCCTCGACACGTTAGCCTTCCCCAGAAGAGAGACGATCTCCGAATCCTTTTACGAGCGTGCGCCTCAGTCAGGTGCTCCGAACATTGTAGATTCATGATCGCGCCAGCAAACAACATGCTATTTTCCGTCGATCGCGCATTTTTGGCGTCGAATTGCTTGCTCTTCGTCGATTGCCTTCTTGTATACACACAGCTACACTGTTATATTGAACAAAGATACGATTCTTTTCATTCTCGCATTAAGAAAGCAACTGACAATTATAATTTTTACTTGACATATTGATTATATTATCTTGTATAAAACAGAGCACATGATTTTTCTCTCGGAAAGCGTGATTTATTTCACGCAAAATTGATTATTTTGACATAACGTGTTTATTTAAATCTTATATTAAAAAATGTATACTTCCACACAATTTATTCAATTTGTCAAAATAAGAAAAAAAAATAATAATAAACGTCTCTATTGCATTTTTCATAGAGTAAAAAATTTTTGTCATTTGAATTTTCAATGTGACTTGGTAGCGAGCAATATTCCAATTTGACAAGTAAAAATAAACTGTAGAATTAGGAGAGTCGCGAAGCAGCTCGATGAGTAAATTTGCTCGTGAGTTAGCAAACCGGACCAGTGTGTAAGCAGCTTAAGATACATCGACAACACGTGTCGTCAGTACTTCGCGTGTCGTTTTATGCAACGACACTATTTCACGAAATAATACGCTCATCATAACATCATGACAACATTTGATAATGCAGCGATAAACCAATAAGTCCATCTTGTTATATAATGTTCATCTATTTTAGTAACTTCAACATTTAATACAATAATATTGGCGCGCGAAATAATTATGTCCAATGTGCTTTCGATAGAAACAAATCAAACATAAAACATATAACCATATGTACATATATATATATGGTACAAAGAGCTGTTTCTCTCGATATCCCATTAAAAAAATTTTTGCATTTATGTACACATGCTTACAAACATTGACAGAAGATTAGTTTAGCCATTAAAAAATTTTTAATATATCTATACATAATTTGCAATACCGTCGATATATAAAAGGTATTTTGTGTATCGTGTCATCAATAATTTACATCGACAGTCTTTTAACATTTCTCATCCAATGTTCCACAATAGTGTCAATATGCCGGATGTTATCAAACTTTCCATAATATTGTTTCAATCTCGAAATATTGAAAATTTATATCGAAACATGCGAATCCACTAAATTTATTAGTTCGCGAAAGATACAAATTGTTGTCAAAGCAGAAATCTCAAAATTAAATGAAATAACTATAGCTAACTATTTCATTTTATCTTTTTTTTTTATTGACCATAAATATACTGGCGATCCAAGAATCCCTCATATAATCTGCATATTAATTAAAGTTTCTACATAGGAAATCTTTCTTGCTCGGCTTCCTATACTCTGTCTTTCTCTTTTAAAAACATGACTAGAATGTGTTTATGTAAAAATGTTCAGCTAAAAATAGAATACAAAGCTTAAATGACAGCTTACAAGATCAAACCATTGCTGACACGCAGATTACGCGAGTATCGTTTAACTTTAATTATAATTTAATTCACGTCTCATCTTTTTATAGATTACTGCATTGGCTGCGATATAGACAAAGAAGAAGATTGAATCAAGCACGGTTAGCGTTAACCTAACCGACGTTGGTAAAACCGGTCCGACAGCTATGCGTCCACTCGCGACTAAAAATCGCGCGTATCAAGTGTGACAACAGTTTGCAGTTTTGTGCGGTTTTTGTCGGTGCTAGATACAGTGTACATATTCGTTTTGATCTCATTACCAGTATAAACATATTAACAAGTTATTAGAGGAAAAATCATTGCGAGATACTCGCGTAAAATCATATCTTTAGACATACATTTTCAATATATAAAGAGACCCCTGTCTCTCTTTTGCTTATCTTATTAAATTCCTCGAGTATATTCCACTGTCTCTGTAGTAAAATTTCTTATTTCCTCTGATCTTTTCGGCAACATTTCACGATTAAGTGGATGACATATTTTTTTATTAAAATAAAATTCACTTAGAATCAACTGTGAGAGAAAGAAAATTAAGTTCTTAAAAGTTAACTTTCTTCAGAGAGTTTTGATTTCTTTTATATAATTTATATTAAATATACTTTCTTAATTATTTCTAGTTTTACTATATTTCAGCCATATTTAGATCAACGATAATAACGATATTAATTTAAAGTTAAAGATATTCATAAGAATCCGGCAACTTATATTAAAGTTTGCTCAGCGTGCACGTTTTGTAAAAGCCACGTTGTACAGAAACTTGCTAAAGTATATAAACAAGCATCTCGAGAGGCATAAACTTTCTCAAACAATGCAACGACTTGTGCATCGGCGATCGATTTATGCGATACGCACATATTCCTACATTCTGCACGATTTTTAGTACGCATCAATGCACCAGAGCACGTGCCGCATTCTCTGCTAGACTTGACGATTTTCCACACACCGAGAGAAGGGGTTAACGTTACGCCCGAACAATTTAGAGGAGGCCAAATGCAACGGAGCTTGGAACGCGCGTCGACGAACGAGAACGTTTTCGAGGGGAGTCCGCGGCGCGAAACAAATCCGGACTGCACCGAGCGCGTCGACGAGACGTGCCGGTGCAGGGAAGGAGGTTGACGGCCGACCGGCCGGCAGAGCACATACTTGTGCATCTCGCGAACGTTGCGTTCGGCACAAAAATATCTCGAAACCGCGCGGCGGGTCCCCCGGTTTGGCGCGAACCACGATCTTCCGAGATTCGGTACGGTAAAGCCCTCGCGAGTAAAACCCGCATAAAGCTTGCTCTTGCACTTTTCTCTCTCTCCCTCTCTCTCTCTCTCTCTCTATTCTTCCGTCTACTCGCTCTCCACCACCCATCCTCGCTCGCTCTCTTCCTCCCGTCGACAGATCCGCCGAGGGAGCAATGCCCATCGCCCTGTGTAGCTGAGCGATATCGCGACGCGAGGCGACGACGTCGTTGCTTGTCGCGACAGACGACGCTTCGTTCTAGCGTATCCGGGCGCGAAGGAAGTTATATCGTTTATCACTCACCTGGCTGCGGCACTCCGTGGGCGAAGGGTCCCTCGTCGAGACAGAAGAAGAGGCGGAGGAGGCGGCGGAAGAAGAAGAAGAAGAAGAAGAAGAAGAGCAGTAGTAGCAGTCGTAGTAGTAGGAGAAGGAGGTGGGGGAGGAGAAGGCGGAGGAAGTGAAGGTTGGGAAGTAGCGGCAGACAGAGAACAAGGAAAAGGAAGAGCGAAGGAAGAAGAAGAAGAAGAAGAAGAGGTGACGACGGCGACGATGGGCGGGAGGGAGGACGACGGGGCGGAGGTGGAGGCAGAAGTCGTCGGGAAGTCACTGCGAGAAAACGTGCCGCGGTGATCGCCGCCGTGGTCGTCGACGTGATCGTCCTCGTCGTCGTCGTCGTCGTCGTCGCCGTGATCGTCGTCGTCGTTGCGAACGACGCAGCCGCGAGAATACCGGCCGAAATACGCGCGTACGGGGAGGTTACGAGCGCGCAGAACGAGAGGATAATTCCTGGCAGGGCCCGATCTCCTACGCGGCGAAGCCCAACGAAAGTGAAATGGCATTCGGCGCTCCGCGCTGAGGACGCACGGCATTCGGAGGAGCGAGGAGATGAGGAGGACGCGGCGAGCAGGAGGAAGCGGCGGCGGAGGAGGAAGAGGCGGAGGAGGACGACGACGACGAGGAGGAGGAGGAGGAGGAGGAGAACGCCGCGAAATTCGCCGACAAGGAACAAGGACAGATTCAGCGCGCGCTCGAGCGACGAGGAAACGGCTCGCGGGGGATGCGTGCTCGACGAAGGACAGAGAGCGAGTGAGCCGAGTGGGTCGTGCGAGGTACCGAGCCCGAGAGAGAGAGAACAAACGTGTATCTGACCAGCCGTTCGGGATGAGGGGGAGAGGATGGAGGGCTGGCGGGAAAGAAGAGGACAGAGAGAGGGCGACGGGTGTGCAGGGACGAATGGGGGGATGCTGATCGAGTAAGAGGGGGGGACTCGACGAAGCACGACCATGGTCGGTCGGGGGCGGAGGGGTGACTGGGGGCGAGCCAAGTCTGCGGCGCTCGACTGAAACGCGGCCGTCTCTTGCGCGAGAGAGACGAGGACGGGAGCGCGCGCGCGATCCGTGCGGAAACGGGCGAGACGACCCGAGAGCAGGACGTAGCCGAGACACATGGCTGGCTGGTGGTAAAGGAGACAGACAGACACAAATAGAGAGAAAGAGAGAGAGTGATTTGATCCGCATGTACGTAGACGGAGACACGGCTCGTACACAGCGACGAGATTGTATGCGCTAACGCGAAAGACGAGGACCGTAAGCGAGCGAAAGAGAGAGAGAGAGAGAGAGAGAAATTTGGCTGATACGGGACATAGACCGAGACGTGTACGAAAGTAAGAGACAAATGGAAGAAATATATGTATATATATTATATATATATATATATATATATATACATGCGATTCGGCGTCGTCGTGACGAAGACGGATGCAGACATCTGCGAGGGCGAAGCAGGGGGAAAGCAGGGGGAGAAGGAGACGATGCGTGGCGATCCAAGTGCGACGGAGACGACATCAGGTACTCGCGCTGGCACAGCCGACAGAGATCGTCGTACGCGTGCACGTGGGTACGGAAGAGGGATGGCGGATTCTGCAGTGGCGTACACGCGACATTACGTTCCCCGCGACCGGCTGGCATCGCGCGCAAGTGAGTCGTGAGGGAATTCGTCCCATTATCATCAACGGCCAAGGAGACATACGTGCTGTCTAATTGTAACAGATGGATACGCACAATTAATTCGCTCGGTCATCGTCTAGTCGTGTCCGTAAATCATAAAAAGTGAAATAAAAAAAAAAAAAC
The DNA here is from genome assembly GCF_003651465.1 of Formica exsecta. Classification (NCBI taxonomy): domain Eukaryota; kingdom Metazoa; phylum Arthropoda; class Insecta; order Hymenoptera; family Formicidae; genus Formica; species Formica exsecta. The sequence continues at coordinate 1,589,293 of NW_021849308.1, read as the reverse complement.
TACTCGAGATGGAAGCAAACATCGACCGAATAAGCCGCAAATTTACAAAGACAAATTTGCAATCTTCGAAGCTCGCAAAGACGTTCGTTGATATATTGAAACTTGAGGATCCTTCTCTAAATTATATATAGACGAATGTTACCATCTTCTCTCCCTCTCTTTATTTTTCAAGAAAAAAATTTGCAATGAAAGAAGCGCGCGTAGGCGCCGCGGAATTTTGTCACGACCCTGTCGATAGTCCGAACAAGTCACCGACGAGGGACGCGAGGCGGGACAAGTCTCGAAGAGACGCTAAGTCGAGAGGTATGCGGGCGACAGAGAGGATCGATCTATCGGCGAAGCTTTGGAATGGGACGACGACCAGGGATAATCTCCCGAGGAGAGCGTGTCGTTGTTTTCGCCACCACCACCGCCGTCGCCTATACAATCGGTATTCGTGCCGCGTCGGCGAGGCCCAGCTCGTCTTCTACGGGGTGTCCGAAAATTATCGCCGTTTGTTTCGTCGACGAGCTACTCGCGAGCGATCCGGAGAGTCTAGTTTTCATCGACGATCATCAACACTTTTTTGTCCCATTTTTCGGACAAAAAGTGTTTTGCATTATAGTTATTATATAATTTCACTTATAAAAAATGAGATTTTTCCCTTAAATTTCGATATCTCAATTCGCCAAATATTAAATAATTATCAATTAATTTTATTATTAATTTTTTTTTTTTCAGAGATAACTCGTGATTCAATTTCTTTATAATAATCATGATTTTTAATAGATGATCGAGATTTTTATTCCGGCATGTGTACTGTCTACTTTCCATACTATTTATTTATTATAATGTATTCATGCTTTCGAGCTCTCTTCTATATGAATCTCTATTCCGATGTGTGTGTGTGTGTGTGTGTGCGCGCGCACGTCGTCAGTCTCTCGTTATAAGCAACAGAATCAAAATCCTTCCCCTTTTCACCTTCTATCGAAGCTCCCGCGTCATCCTTCTCGCCTTTAATTCGCATTCACGCCAGATACGTCGGCGTATTTCGCGTCTCGGGTCTCACGCGAATCGCCTTCGACTCGCTTTAATAACACTCGGCGTCGATCGAGAACGCGTGCGTCTCAACACGTTGAATGTCGCGTAGAGTTCGATTGACTTTAGATAAACCAGACTAAATATTACAGTGTTACGCTAAATAATTGTAATTCTTGATAATTGGACTGAATGAATATTTTATGTTCGTGATAGAGAATTCGATTGCACACACGATCTTTATTATCTATCTAAAACGATTATCAGTTATTTAAAATCGGAGATTCGATTTGCTTAATCGCATTAAAAGAGAATCTTCCTTTTTTGAAATATTCATCAATGCAATGAATCAGCAATCGCATGTAATAGTACTTAATTTAATTTTCCATGATACAATATCTATTCAAATGGCTCGTACGTTTTAAAATACCGACTTCAGCGAATGTATAAAAGGATACTGATATCGTTGAACATATTGATATGCAGTGAATTGTTTAGGAACGAAAGAAATAATCTTCTGAGGATTTCGAATATTATCGTAGCGAGGATCTTTTAAGAATATTTAAAACGCCGCATTCCCCTGTTTCAATATTCATGAAAGCTCGCATAGACATAACATAATCTTACACCTTTGACACCCTTTACCAACACTCCTACAGCCGACGTACAACCCGCTCGAATGTATCCGGTCGATCGGCGAATCGTATATTCCCCCTGTGGCCCGTTCGTAAACAAACTTTCTCCGACAAGGATTTTTCGAGCGCGCTCGCAAAAGTTGTTGGCGACGGCGCAGAAAAGGGAGAAAAGGGAGGAGAAGGAGGGAGAGGGGGAGGAGAAGGGGGACGGGTGGGTGGAATTTTTCGTTGCACACCGAACGATCGTTTACTTTGACACGTTCGATCCGACGCGACGCCTCGCGCTTGACTGCGAATGTACGCGTGCGTGAGATTAACGTGGTCGGTATCATTATAATGGAGACATTTCTTGTCCATTATATACATATGTATGACTAAACTCAATTTAAAAAAAAAAAAAAAATTCTTTCTGTGTAGAATTAAATTTATAAATCGGATATATACAAGTCTTCTGTGTGGATTGTCGTACTAATTGTAAGAAAAAGAAAAACAAAAAAAACGTATCTAACATTTCAGGCGATTATGAAGAAAGTTTGTGAGATTCAAGATTCAGTACATATTATATACGCTAAATATAACATTAAACAGAGACGGAAAAAATTGTAACATGAAGGAATAATCCGAAGGCCCGAATAATCAAAAGGACATAAATATTTCATTACCTGTGTGAACGATCGTTAATGCCTAATGTAGTTAGAAGTCTGGAACGCTTCTCTAGGAAAATTTGCGAAAGTTTAAAATTATACTTCAAAGGGGCAGGAAAATTTCCGTAAATCGTGAAAGCCGGAAAAATCCTACGTTAAGAAAATCTCGAATCATCTTTTTGGTCGCGTTCACTCCGGTTTTAAGTATCTGTGGAAAATCTTAAAACGCAGATGGAAAAAACGCGCGCTTACGCGAGAGAGTTAACAGCGATGCTTTTCCCCCGGGGAAAAGTTTGAGCGTCATTTGAGGGATCCGCGACCGCGCGTCAAACGCATGGATAGTAGCGGTGGCGTCGGAGCCGTTATCCAACGTTAAATCGCGGTATCGCGAGACGCGTAAGCGACCGGGACAGTGCGAGCGGGAGGGAAGGGGAGAGAATCGCGTAGTTTAATAATTCGAATCCCCGGAGCGGCACGGAGGAAGGGGGGAAAGAGAGGGTGGACATACGGGGACGATCGAATTACCCCCTCCGTGCGCCCTTCACGGGCCCTCGGATTATTCCTCCCTCGGGCCGGCCCTGCGTCGGGCTGACTCGACTCAGCAGCGATCGAGTGGCACAGAGACGGGGGAGTTGAGGTACGGAAGAGGAAGGGGAGAGGGTGGGTAGAGGCGTGAGAGAGGGCACAGATTCGGCGAACAAGAGGAAGTATAGAGGAAGAGAGAGCGAGAGAGAGAGAGAAGGAGGAGAATTTAGGGGAAGGGAGGAGGTAGAGATGACGGGAACTGAGAGGGTATACGAAGAACGGGGTGAGGAAGAGGGAAGCAGCGGCAGGAGAAGAGAGAGAGAGAGAGAGAGAGGGAGAGAAGGGAGACGACGCGGAGTCGCGGGCTGCTGCAGAGCTTGCGCGGACAAAGGGAATCTGCAGCTCCAGTCGCTCGCTCGCTCGCTCGTTCGTCTGCTTCGACCCTCCTCTGCTCCTCCCGCCCTCGCTTCGCACGCACACAACACGCGTGCACAGCGTCGGCGCGCACGCACACACGTATTCGTAGCGTGCAGTTCTGCGCGCACGCACGCATGCACGTCGCGCTGCAGAAACCGCGGGTACAGTCGGCCGAGGAAGCGCGAAGTTTCCGAATTACATATACTTCTCTTCCGTTACTTTTCCGTCCGCGTATCATCTTTCTTCTCCCTCCGCCTCCACCCCGTTTGCTCTCTCGCATTTGCTTCTTCTACCCTTCTTCTAGCCGAGCGAACAAGGAAGAGGGAGATAAGGAGGCTACGGTCATGAAGTCATTCCACGACCTACAGAGCGACGCCCTGGTACCCTCGTGATGAACGGAATTATCAGTCTCGCGTGTATATACAATGACAAAGGAGATAGTGGATAAAGAAGGAAAAAGCTTGTAAAACAAATCGCTCTTAGCTTATTGTTAGAGTTAAGCGAGAGGAATGGACTTATTGTGAGACAGCTCGTTGTCATCGCGGATATATTAGATCAGTTTTTTAAATCTTCGCTCTTTCCTTTTTTCTTGCAATTTTTCAGCTTTGTCCCTTCAAATTTCGATTATTTCAAAAATTAAATGTAGCAGTCCTATGCAGATATAATTTGCGCTTGTTCTTGCACGCAAAAATATATATAATATACTCTTTATTTATATTACATATTTTACACAAGAACAAGCACATTTAATTGTCAAAATTTTATGTCATACATATATGACGATAAAATATTACATAATTTATAAGAAAAAAAGATGTGTTTTCCCGATGATAACACGCTCGGCAATAGGCCTCTTTTCCATAATCGAGATTAAGAGAAGTTTACTCTGTGCTCGACGACGGCTCGACCAGAGCGGCAGCGACGAAGCGCAGACACCCGGTACAGTCGCGCGAGTAAACTCGTCGGACCCGCGCGAATTCTCTTCCTCGCGTCTTTTATCTTTTCCTTTTTTTTCTTTCTCTCTCTCTCTTCTTTTTCGATTTCGTCGCCCCGTCTCGCGAGTACCTACCTACCTGCCTACTTGCCTGACTGCCTACGAAGGTACTTTGGGCCAAGCGCGCGTTTCGCCATCCGATCGATGTCGCTCGCTACGAAAGCTTTCTGCAGCAGTCGCAGAATGGTCGTGGCGCCGATTAACAGCAGCAGCAACAGACGGCGGCGGCGGCGGCGGCGGCGGCGGCGGTTCCCGAAAAAGGCGCGCGCGCGCGCGTCCGCTCCACGAATATTCGCGGCGGCCGAGCAGCCACATGTCATGAGACGCATGCACATTGCAGACACACGTTGTACGAGGATGCTTAAATTCAACAGGGCGTTCGATATTTTTACTCGTTTCCTACCGCGAGAGAATCCACGCTATTCGATATTTTCCCATGTGTTTTTTTTCTCGCATAATATACTTTAAGATAACTGGAATTGTTTGTGATAAAATAAAAAAAAAAGATTTTTCCGATATAACAGTATGACATTTTTAATGCAAATAGTTGATAAATTTATATAAAGTTTATGTAATGTAAGATTAAGCTGTTGCAATACATGTTGAAAAACTGAGAGCAAAATCAAAGAGAGGTAGTTTGGTGGAGTGAAAGTGAAGAATCGATCAATGTCATTGTTTTTTTCAATACTAGTTGTCTGACATTTGCATTATTCAATGTATCGAGAGAATAGCGAGATAAAACAATATACATAATTACAAAATTATATTTGATAATTTCTTAATGATTTCACGTTATTAATATTTTAATATGTAATAAATAGAAAGTTATTCAATGTGCATGTGTATAATGATATATTTTTATGATAAGTTTACATTTAATTAATCTCCTTCAGTTTCAGTTGATATGATTAAATATTTAAAATCAATAAAAATAATTAACAAAGCCTGCTAAATAAATTTGATAAAAATATACAAACTAGCTAGTATTTTTTTAAAAAATAAAAATGCGGTTATTTTTTTCAAGAATTATTTTTACTCAAAATTAGTCCAAGAATTATTCACGAGATTTACACAATTTATTCTTTTAAAATATATAAAATAAATAAATAGTAGAATAAAATTAAGATTATGGATTTCTCGATTTATATAAGCTGACAATGAGTTCTGTGTCGCTGCCTTTAGATATGCAATAAAAATTGTGTTAATAGTATCGGACAGCTCTCGGAACGCGAACGAAAATGAGGAGAAAACAGAGTTACCCGACGCTCGACGAGATCGCTGAAGAGCATCGCTCGGATATCAGTTAACGTTACGATTATTGATTAAATCCGGCGGAGTTAAAATATATAGCTAGACACCGTCTCGCAGTAGTCGCGCTGCTCTACCCCTTGTATCGATTATGTCTCACGTAGCAGGTCCCGTCAATATCCGCGACACATCGTGAATTTCGGGGGTTAAACCGCGCTGCAACTCGACTCGATAAATCTCTTTCTAACCCCCTCTCCCTTCCCCATTTCTGCCGCCGCCACCTCCCTCGTTATTGCATTCTTCCGATGTGTGCGCGCGTATCCATTACCTCTTCCATATAAATAAATTCGACCGATAAAGATTCAAGGCCATAAAAATCAGAAAGTCGAATCGGATCGTTAATTTCGGATTCAGTTCCAGTTCCGCGACAACGTTCGTATACGTATGCAAATTTTCACACGTGACGGTGAAACGCGACGATTGACATGAGATCATTTTTCCGTTCCTGTAGCACAAGTATCGGAATTTGTACTGACCGAAATTAATTCTTTTGGATATCTATAGAGAACAATGAATGCTCTTGCTTTTCCCTTGCCCTTTATGCCTCTCGTTGCGAGAATTTCTTTTGAACAATCGTGAAAGAAAGGATATGCCGATCGAGAACGAGGTCATCGAACAACAGTAGTGTCGACTTTGCGGTGGCCTTTCCTTTATCAATGATCGCGCATTCTTGCTTATCGAATTATCTCGCGCGACGAAGAATTAAGTACCATGATCAGTTCAATAGAAATACTACATTACTATATTTATATAATTTAAAAATAAAATCTGTTAAAAGTTTCTTTGTTGTGATGATGTTACGTTTTTTTTTCCCTCCCGATGTACATATCGATGCTTTATCGATATACTGATAACGATATATTTTTGTGCAAAATATGTAATAGAAAAATAATATGGTATCCAAAATGTTGGAAGATTGTAGAACAAATTTCAGAAGCACCCTATATATGACTGTGCATACAAGCCCGCGCGGTGAACGCGATGCACACAAGAGATACGCGTTTTCTTCGCGTGTCGTCGTCTCACTGCCGTGTCAAGGACAGCGAGGGACGGAGGCGATGGTTTGCGTAGACTTTCCTTCGAAAAATGAAATACGGAATGTATCTCGTTTCACGATCGCCGACGTAATCGTAGATCATTCGGATGCGGATGCGCTCGTATTTTTCTGAATTATAATCTCTCCAAAAATTAATTTTTTTTAACGTCGCGTTAACTGTATTTGAAAATCTTAAATATTTTTATGCGAGATGATCACTTTTTTCGGTTATTAAAAAATGAAAAAATAAAACAATCGACAATAAAGTCACAATTATATGTTAATGCAAACTCTATCAAAATTTTCCATTATAATGTTATAAAATTTGTAACAAATATATATACAGAAAGAGTACTATATAAAGATTATATTAATAAATAATAAAAATTCTGAGACAAAAGAGAGAGAGAGAGAGAGAGAGAAAATGGAAATGTATGCGGAGCGTACAAGTTCAATTTAATCCGAGCACCGGACACGAGGACCTAAGAATATTTCATATACCGAATGTCCCAAGAATATCGTAATAATTTAATTTCTTCCAACTATTTGCAGTCAACCTTCTCATTAATGATAAATTATTATTTGATATTAATTTTTAATTTTCATTATTAAACATTTCGTCTATTAAAGTTCGAATTAATATTTTATAAGAATTCGAAATAAATCTTAAAGCATGAATTTTCGTTATCTATTTACGCCCGGAATAAATCAACATTATAATCTTTTATATCTCCAAAAATAAAATATATATCTTAAATATATATTAGTATTTTTTCTGACGTGTACATTTGTACAATTGCATATTCGATAAACGAAACGAGTTTGGGATATCCAAATTATTTCGCGCGCGTTTCCGAATTAAAATACCTGAAATTCCGTCGCGTATTCGGGACACCCCGTAGACGCGATCGGTTTGTGTCGCTGGCTGTGTCGGCGGGCAGGCCGAAATTGCGCCGGGAGCGAATCCTGGGAGCAAGATACGCGGCTTCGGGTCGAGTAAGCACCTCGACGAGGAGCACCAATCACGGGCGCGAGCATCGTTGCGTGCCGGCACGTCCCGCTTGACGGAGCGGGGCGAAAAGAGAGGCAAAAAAAAAAAAAAAAGTAAAAAAACGGCGAAATGACGAGAGAGGCCGGAGCCATCCTTCGCAACCGCGCGCCGACTCTCGCCGGTTGGCGGCGGCGTGTTTTCGCACGCGCGCAGATACTGGGAGAGCAGGACAGCGGGACGCAAATATTCAATCACTCGGTTCAAACAGTGGCACAGGTCCGTGGCTTCGGGAATGAAAAAAGGGAGAAAGAGAGAGAGAGAGAGAGAGAGAGCGACAAATAATCGCGGGCGTAAAAATGTGACATTTATATATATAGGCTGCTCCTTCGATCTCAAATTCTCATCCGCGAAAGATTGCTCGTTTATAATGTTCCGTCAAACGTAAAATAGTTTCGAGAAATCTGACGTTTACCCCGTCTATAGCTTTCTCATCTTTTTATAACATCGTGAAATGGATAGATCAGAGATGGGAAATTTTTGAAAATTTTGAATATAAATTTGTCAAGAGTTTTAAGATTTTCATTATCATCATCAATAATTAATTAATATTTAATAAGATCGCGACACGGAGAAGACGAGCAGAATTAATTAGTTTTACATGTTAGCTACAGTCGCCTTCTTCATCGAAAATGTCTCGGTTTATTTTCTAATCAGAGATTTCAGCGATCTAAGGATGACGCCGAACTCGACAACGCGTTTGTATTTGACGGTTAACGACGACGGGGTCGTTTTCGTCAGCGAGAAAGATTTATTTTGGCCCGCACTCAAAACACACACACACACACACACACACATATATATATATATACAACGATGCAGGTTCGTCGTCCGGCGTCTGGCGCACGATCCAAATAGCCGGTCGCCGAAGCATCCTCTTCACGCCATGCAAAGGACGGCGAAAATAATCCCACGTTTCCGATAAATCGCGCGACTTCGCGTTCGGCGTGCATTAAGCGTCCGCTTTGAAGATCTTATTCAATATCGAGCGACAAGCAAGACAGAAAAGAAATATAGCGAAGAGAAAGGAACCTCGATTTAAACCAATCTTATTATTTGATATTTATACTTTTTGTCGAAACTGGCTGTATATGATTAAATTATAATCAATGTAAAAAAAATGTAGCGAAATTAGAGCGTAGTTTTGAGCGCAAACAATTTGGCAAAGATACGAAATGAAGTTTAAATTATTAAGTTGGACGAATTGTTCACGTAATCGGTTTATATAATATATTCTTGTAATTATAGGGTAAGAGACATACGATATTTTTTTTTTAACTTAAAATAAAATAAAAATTCCTTTAAACATGATTTGTGGTTTTGTTCTAAAAGTAGTTCTTACTATAAGTGATTTTGTTCTAAACGCGATTCATCAGAAGTTCAATCAAACATCTATATTTTATAGGCACGTATGTTGATTTAACTGATCGAGTTAGAAATGAGTTTGCGGAATAAAAGCGTAAAGTTTCCCTCGGAGATATCTGATACAATAAAATCCAAAATAATAAAATAAATTCCACAACGACATTCTTTCAATGTGCAACCATAACGAAATCGTATCAGTAATGTTACGAAATATTTCAAATAATTTAGAGATAATATATAACTAATTTACTTGTGTGACGAGTTGGATGGCATGCAAAATAAATTATCGTGTGAAAACGATGATACGAGAGAATATTATCGCGCGCACATCCCAAACGGGATGTTATTATGATTATTTTTACAGAATCGCTTCGAGAATCCAAATAGCGTTTGCATTTTCAACGTAATTAGTCCGCGATAATTGCGTTCATCACTTTTGCGCATTCAATTTCATATAGAGAGTTTAACATTTACAGTAATTACTCGTTACGGTCTATTATCTATTACATATTTATATGTGCAACTATAAAAGAATATGGTTCGTATTCTTATTCAGCAATAAACTGAAGAGAGCGTTTCTCACGTTATTCAAAACAACCGAGTAATAATCGCGTTTAGCGTTAAACATACAACAAAAACTAATGATACACACGCACACACACATTCTACATATATATGTAGATTATGATATTTATCATGTATATGAGAAATATCGCGCAGTTCATTGTACGCACGACTTGTCATTAGAAATATCGAAGAATTGAATCTTCGAAGAAAGAAGTAAAGAGAGGAGAGAACAGAAAAAAAAGTAGGGATAGGATGGTGCAGCTGCGTGCCGTACCTTATCACTGACGAGACATCCTGAAAGACCGGCGCTCCACTCGGCGCGTTTCTTATCTTATCCGTGTGTCGCGATATATCTGAGTTCCCTGACGCGCGGAAATCTGGAACACTTCAGCCTCCCCCCGTACACACACACACATACACACACATACGTAGAGACACAACACACGCGCGCGCGCGCGCGCGTCCAAGATGCACGAGGAGGAAAAGTTTTCCAAGCGCGCACGTTAAGCGAGACACGATAAATCCGAACAAACGGACGGATGGACGGACGAACGAACGGCGCGCGTTATCACGACTCCGCGAAAAAGCGAGCCGCGCGTGCCGGCCGGCCGGCGAAACCTCGAGCGGGCATTTCGAACGCGCATAAACGCGCGCAGCGCTCGCGGCGGCGGTCAATCGAATCGACGACGACGTCTCCCCTCGGTGGATAAGAAAGGGAGTTTCTCGTGACTGTTACCGACACGAAACGGATGTCGCGCGGGAGTAAAAGCCGGTAAGGTAGCGCGCCTCCGCGTCGGTAAGCTTCGTTTACCGCTTCGGCGTTTTCAGATGGGAAGGGAATGTCCATTCGGACTATAAAGATAACTTTCTTGGCAAACGCTGGAAAGCGAATGGTGCAAGTGTTTCTGCGGTCGGTAATATTCGCGATATTCTATACAGTAAGTATGATGGAAAAAAGATATTCATTTGATTGATAAAAAATATTGAATATCGCGTCTGATAGTGCACGAATATTGTATAATATATTTTTTAAAGGATCGATGTATAACTTTATATCAAGAATATAAACTGGCATTATCTTTATTCTCTTTTTAAAATTATACTTGAAGAATTCACGCTCGAAATTGAACCAGAAGTTGAACCTTTTAGAAACATTTGTGGCTTTTAAAGCTGCGTATCGTGTCAGGTTGAGTATTCTCTTTCGAGAAATAATATACAGGAGACTTCTCCTTTGGCGAGAAAGTGTTCGTTTTTATCATACTTTCTTGCCGTTTCGAACATGCTAAAGCACCCGGAACGTTTCACCTCGCGAATATTGTAAAACGCGTTTAGGCGATGATTTATCGAGAAGATGACAATCCCGATATACTTTCCAGATATACTACCTCTCCCAGTTATTCTTTGACAAGTTAAGTCCTCAATACATATATTGCAATGATTAATTTAATACATATACTAAATAGGTCTTTTTTGTAATCTTATGTTTTTCATATATCACACAAAGTTGCGAAGAATATATTACCTAACATGTAAAGAATATTTTATTTGCTTTTTATATTTTTATAACAAGTGCCTTTGTTTAATTAAATTGCTTAATAATAGTTTGGCTTTAGCATATAATTATTTTATTTTTTTAATAAATAAGACTGTGTCTGTTCTTCAGATTATTACTTGTAAATAAGCACGTAATTTGTCATTATTATATATTATTATTATACTCATTCTATATTTTAATTTTCGAGAACTTTGAATAATTTGCAAAATAATTAAAAAAATAATTAATAATTAATTTTTTTCAATTATAAAATCTTTCAAAAATAGCATAATACAATATACAATAGTGTACTTTAATTTTAAAATAGAATTAAACACTATAAAAAATATTTTCGAAATGTTTGTGGCTTAAAAAAAATTGATTCATGAAACGTTTATACACTACCAAATTATTCACAAAATAGGCAAACGAATGATAGTAGATTTTGCATCCATTCGGAGAACGAAACTGCTATCAATTTGACGAAAGATCTTGCAATAATACGAGCAACACACAGTGCGTCGTAATAGCTCGTAAGCGATAAGATAAAATGAAACAATCGCGTTCATCGTTATTTAATATCGTGACGCATGCAAGATTCAAACGTTTCAGGACCTTCAATACTCAAGAAGGTTTGAAGAACGTGAACCATCTAAATTTGACAAAGTCATCAGCGATCACAATCGTTATGTCCGTGCCGGTATTTTTAAATAATAATCAAAATGTTGCATTGATAAATAGATATTTGATTCGAGCGCCGATATTGCACATCATCGATCAGCGACGTCGTTAGAGCTGTTCTCCGAAGTTTCCATTTATGTTATATATATATATATATATATATATTCTTAAAAATGAGTATTTTATAATATTTCTGTTTTATAAATGAAAAAAATATCATTACTATCCTTCTAATAATCGACATGTCGTAATAGCAATATATGTATATTATTTGGAATGAGACAATGTCATTTTATGATTTGACAATAGAGGAGACAATTATATATATAATTTTATGACTCCATAGCATATTGCTTTTCACAGGCCATTTGTCGCAGGCGTCGCTAAAATAAAAATCAAAATCTCGTTTCGATTATTCAATGGATTCGCGTTGTGGGAGAAATCGTTACTCGCGACGTCGCTGGCCGCGACGATCGGCGCGATCGCGGCGAAAGATCGACCTTATTCTCGCGCGCTCACCTGAAGCTCCGCTTGTGAGACGTCGATCTCCCCGCGGTAGACGAACTCGATGATGAACTTGAGGTCGTTGAAGCACACGTCCTGCGGCATGATGATGGTCGGGTGTTTACAGGGGTTCGACAGCAGGAGTTTTTGAAAGTAGGAACTACAGGCCGACAGGACCACCTGCGCACATATACAAAGATGAAATATCGTAGAGATATATATACGAGATGAGAAATGATTTCCGATTAAAAGTCACAGTTAATTTTAACGTGCGAATTTATTAAGTATCACAAAAAAATTATCCGCCTTAAATCTTTGTATAATTATTTCTATTTTATTTCCCGAATATATTTATTTGAAATTACAGAATATTCTTTCGGATAATTTTCTCGATCGAAGTATCGATATTTTGACAAGAGAGTTTGACAGTCGAAACATCATTCGAATCAGAATCAAAAAGCATATAAGTCTAAGAACTATCAGACGTAAATATTTTCTATATTATTGAAATATCGCAGGCGTCAAATTAATTGTATGTTGATGTCGGATCGAAGCGCAGACATAAATATCCGCCACGTGATACTGAATAATCAAAGTAGAATCGTAATTAAACTATAATAAATATAGATATCAGATATAAGAGAAAATAAGAAACAAATGTACGGCAATTCGACACTAAGAATTATGCGAAATAAATCTCTTCGTGATATTATTCGTATGCAGAACAAATTGTCTTGAATTTATTATTTTATTGATTTTATTTCATATATTTTAAATGTAATTATGAACTGTCAGCTACATTTTCTCAACATTTCAATTTAAACCCGCTAATATTAAATTAAATTTCTCACTTCAATCTTTTTCCATTTTTATCTAAAATGTAATGCAATAATTTCTCTAATTTTATATTCATTGAGAATTGATCGAAATTTGTTACAATTCTTTATTTTGGCTTTAGATCGAGGGCTGACGTTCGATTTCGCGCACGATCGATCTCTCTCCTTCCCTCTCTCCATGTTCCGTGCGCTCGCAACAGCCTACCTTATGCGCTTTTAACGAAGCCTCGTTGCATGCCAGGGTGACGTCGACGAAGGCTTCGGTCTGCAGGAGCTGGTGAAACACGGACGTCATGTTCGACTGGTAGTTGTTCCAGCGCAGGCAGTAGTGCTGCCCGGCCATGCCGCCGCTGCAACAGAGAGACGGAAAGATCGATTGAGTATTTTTCCAAAGTCGCTTTCTCTCCGTGTCGACGGATTCATCCAAGAGTCATCGTCGTCGACGACGACGACCCTAAAAGACGAAGAGATCCCCCTTCCCGTTATCCCTTATCCGCGATAGTCATCCCCGTCGTATCCTTTCCCCTACCACGAGAGATCGACTCGTAGAGAGCGGGATAGTACCTGTAGTGCACGCCCCAATAACGATCTGTCTCCATGAAATATTGGGTTTCTTTTTCCGTCACGACCGCCGGGAGAAGATATCTCCAAGAGGTTTTATGTACCGGACGGGGAACGATATCCAAACGCGTACGAAAAAGACGAGAGTAGGTAGGTAGATAGGTTTAGGTTTTCTGCACACCGCGTGCTGACGGCAAAGCGCGGATGACACAAACGAAAAAGAGAAAGAGAGAGATAGATAGAGAGAGAGAGAGAGAGAGAGAGAGAAAGAGATGTGGGAAGAACGAGACGAGGTAGAGAAGAATAGGAAAAAAGAGATATAAAGAGAAAGGGAGATCTCGCTGACAGGGCTGGGCGCGTCGAAGGGAAGAAAAGGAAGGGAGGTAAAGCAGAAAGAAAAAGGGTCGTTCACGGGTCTTAGCGAGGGGACGTCATTTCCGGAAGCGCGACGCGGCGCGAGACAAACACAGGTAACCAAAGGAGCACTTTCGCGTATTCGCGAACGGAGAAGTCCGACGATAACGGACGGGATGGAGACCAGGCGTTACGATCGAGCGAGAAGAGAGACGAAGAAGAGCGAATTGCGAGTCGAATCGGCGCACAACGCGAAGAGGTTCGGGCGTTGGTCTGCCCCCGTCGCGACATTCACCTGTTCCGTGGACCGTGCTTTATCTGCCTCTATCTATGTGACTCTTTATACCGGGCCATTCCGCCTGTTATCTGTCCGTAGGAACACGGGCTTTTATCAGTTACTTAGACGTGCGCCGATAACGGGGAAACTTTAAGCTCGCGCTTGCCTCGCGTTTTACCGCCTTCTCTCTCTCTTTCTCTCTTCTCTTCTCTCCTCCTGCTGCTTGCGCTCATTTCGACGCACATCGCTGCCTTTCATCCACTCACTCGCGCGCTTGAAGAACGGCTGGAAAATTCATCGCGACACTTCATTCCCAGTATCTTTAGCATCTGACTTAATACCAGGATTCTAATGCTATTTAGGCGTGAATTTTATAAAAAATTACGAAAATTCAAGGTTCTCGATTCTAATCACGATCTATAATCACGATTATTTTGAATATAATTTTATATATAAATGCATAAATATTCAATTAGCAGCTTTCTAACTATCGATTCTCAATTTCGATTTTTCAATTCTCAACACTTTCAAACTCTTCATCATGTACCTGACGACTCTCGTCTTTCAACTCTCTCAAGTCGACTCGCAATGCCTATAAGGTGTACAACAATTATTTAATAAAGTGCGAATCAATATTATATAATGCTGGACTAGTCTGTTTCTTGATATTGTATCTTTCATTGTATAAATAAAGCGTATATTTTTCCTTCTCCATGTTTTCTCCCGAGCTAACTCTTCGTCTTCCAAACTCTGTCTTTCCCCGCCCTCCCTTCGCCCTTCATCACCCCTTTTATAAACCACACTGGTCGACACGCTTGTACCATCTGCCGTTTCTCCGACTATCCTTCGAGAGCCCTCGATATAGACGCACCTGCGAACGCTTGCGGATAACGCACGAATGTGAATGTACGTGAATACGCATCTGACGTACTCTTACTTCGTTCGGTCTCTATATGTACATACTCGTAAACTACGTCTGCGCGCGTGCTATTTCACCTGTGTGATCGATTATTGCGAGAAATCACGTTGGCGAATACCTATCGCAGATTGATATCGAATCTCTGAGAATGCTCGAAATTCTGGAAACATTCCTCGGTATATTATTGCCACGATTTTAGGAGCTCGTTAAGTTTCAATTGGACAATTGAAACTTGCTTTCGTTCTCAAACTATTGTTACGGATTACAGGATCAATTAGAAAATTTTCAAAATTTGTACTATCGCTTCTTACGCAATGCAGATCAAATATTGTTATAAACTTCTCGTTTCTTTCCAAAAGTAAAGAATTAATTAAACAAGGATTAAATTTTAAATTTTTGTTCGCAAAATTTTTTTTCAACATTCAAGCTGTACACAGATATTTTAACAATTTTGAAAATACAGAAATCTTTCACATTTCTGAGATATTTTTTTTCGCTTGCCTTATTTTCAAGGGAGTAAATAGCAACATGTTAACGTTTCGCTACGTTTTGCAAAACTTGGAGAAACTTTGAAATTTATCGTGAGATCGAAACGTTTCGGATTGCCTTATGCCCGTACATCGAGTTTATGCGTGCGTGTCGCACGGCACATAACACGCGAGTCGCGTAACAGGTATGCGCGCACGTTGATATCATTGAAATTGGGTTACCCGGCGAGTCGAGTGCGAAGACGCGCTGATAATTCGTGATAACGGAAAGAAACGACGATAATCGATCTTCGCGCGTTGATTTTGTTGATTTTCTTTGTTCCTTTTATGACTTATCCAATCCATCGTATCGCAATTACGTGTGCGATTCAATTCTACATCTTTTTAAATTTGACGAAAAAGAACTTGCAAACGTATTGTTAAAGCCGGTAATAATAGAATCTCGTACGCTTTCGATTAGAGCTCTTTTTCTCTTACCAAGATAGTTAATAAAAACAGTTTTTAAAAGTAAAATAGGAGACATATATAACATATATGTAACATATTCGGAGATGAAACGTCACACTTTCTTGCGTCCTTCAGACGTAGCAGCTGCATCTTTCAATAACTGCGTATATACTAGAGTTTGCATATTTTTTTACATATATAAAACATACGGCCAATACATATGGTCAAGAATTAGAGATAATTTTTATATAGAATAATATGGAATAATATTTTTTACCTTTTTAAATTATAAATATGAAATTTATATTAAAATGTAGAAATAAGTTTAAAAAAGTTTTTTAATAATAGTATATATGTGTAAACGAGTTCACTTTTTTTTTAACCAACTTTTCACGTCAATGAGAGCAACGATAATTAACATTATTTGCCACAATTTACTTTATATGTATAGCCTTCTCTATATTTCCTTTTAATCGCGATAGAATATTTCCTACAGTCGAATAATCGTAAAGGTCAGCGGTAGATTAATTCTAGCAGACGGATCTTCGCAAAAATCTCCAAGTTTTCCCAATTGCATTCTGGCACAAAAATGGCTCGTCTTTTTATATATTCCGTGATTATCGTTCGTTCTATATTTCACCGTGTTACTTCTAACAATAAGTTCCACGATTATTCTAGATTCTACCCCATATATTATCCGCGACAGAATAATTTGCACAGGTGAATAGCCGGAAAGATTCAACGCGATCCGATCACGGTGTAAAAGTGGCTCACCTAGTTTTGAGAAACATTGTTTAAGCTTCTGCTCCATGTGCGACACGGCTAGCCGCGTTGATTTCAAGAGGATAATTGAGTGAAAGAAAGGAGACGCGCAATTAAAGCGGTTACGGAGAGAAAGAGAGAGAGAGAGAGAGGGAGAGAGAGGGAAGAGAGAGAAACCGAGAGAAAACCGGATGCAACGCGACGTGAAGAAACAGAGTGAGACGGGATAGCCGGTGAGATGAGCTTGACACAGTAGTAAACAATTTTGTAAATATATGTTTATATAAAATAGAGAAAAAATGATGATATAATATTTATATTAATCAGTGACTATTTGAGAGTTCAGTGAATTTACGTATATAATGAATTTTTATATTAATCTTATTCGCGATTTTTAAATTTTATTACAGGGTTGAAAAGATTTGGAATGCTTGCACGAAAATCTTATCTACATGAAAAATTTGAAATTCTCTGGAGATTTTCTATGAAATGAAAAGAATGAAGTTTCGAAAAGCCCAAATGAGAGCGAAACTATAAATTCTCTCTTATCTACATATCTCTTTATCATGTCATACATCATATTCTTTAATGGTTAAACTATTATCATTTCTGATGTATAATAGATATCCGTTTTATAAAATAGTATAAAAATATGTTTAAAAAAACATAAAATGTCTGTCTTATTTTCAATCTCTTTATATTATATATCAAAAGAATTTTACCGCGTGATATGAAGAAAGCAACTGGCATATAATTACTAAAAAGATAAAATAGATCTTAAGGTAAAAACCTAGTGTTTAGTATCAAACATTTTCAAATTGTCTGGATTATCGGTGTACACTGGGCATTCAGTGTGGAAATTTACGATGCGACCGATCGCGCATCCATCGATACGCTTTCTCAACGTCGGTCGGCGCATCCTATGACGCGATGCGCGAGCTACGATCTAAAACACTTCGCCCAGTTTCTTCAGGGAGTTACGCCGCCCCGGTGCCGGCCGTCGTGCGATTTTCCTGTCACTTTCACTGAAACTCGATGAGAGAAGAAGGCGAGGAAGCCGCAGGCGGTGCCAAAGAAGCGTGGACAACAACGGCGCGCTCGACGAGCGGGTTCGAGGCATGTCGGAGATATTGCGAATTTACGACGAGGCATGCGATATCGCGAAGGACGGGAGCTCGTTTCCACGCGTGCACAACGAAAGCGCGAGAGGGTGAAAGGAAACGGCGAGTCTCTTCTCGGCGCGACGCGACACCGAAACGGTGGAGGAGGATAATAAAAACGTTCATCGGGGGAGAGAGGGAGGTTGGGGGGCCGGTTAGCTCGCACGCTAATCTTTCGCGTTAGAAAGCCACCGCTTTCCTGAGAGGTAGTAAATTGATGCGCGCAAAAGATCTGGATAGAGATCAAGGAGCGTGTTGCGAGAAGAAAGATTTAATTTTTCGGATTATATTTTCTATGAATGCTGACAGAAAAAAAATAAATATTAACCATCATATGATTATATAAGATAATAAGGCCATTTATATGTTTTAATAAAAAAATTAAAAAATGCAACATTAAAAAAAGAAGAGCAAATCGAGAAAATATATAGAATGTAGAATAATATTAGTCGTAAAACAAAGAAAAATTAAGACAAAATATAAGAAAAATATCGCAAATATCAATTCTTATATATTAAAAGTAGTCTATTCTAAAAATTTAATAAAAAAGGCAGGAATATACCGTGAGAATATCGAGAAGAGAAGTCAAGAAAACGAAGCGCCAACATTAGCGACCGGTTTCTATCCCTTACGCTCGCGTTTTCTTTCGCAGCCCCGAAGAAGCACGGGTTTTTCCCCCTTTGTGCGATGCGGAGGGAGAGGAGGGGAAACCGCCCTTCCATCTTCCCTCCCGCGATTCATCTCAATTTTTCTTCGAGCTTTTTGTGTCCAATTTCACCTCGCCTCCCTGCCACGCCACATTCTCTTTCTTTTTCCCCGTCTATCCCTCTGCCATTCGCGGAGTAGACGAGCTCGCTCTTCGTGTTTTACTCCCCCTTCCCTCCTCTCCCGCCCTCATCCTTCTCCCTGCTCTATCCTCTTCTCAATTTCTACCCTCTCTCTTTCTCTCCCTCTCTTCGTTTCTTCGCCCTTCTCAACCATTTCACGACCGTCATTCCGTCTCCCTCGCCATCCTTCGCCCTCCTTTTTCTTGTCTCTCGGTCGTTTCATCGCTTCTTTCTCGACCCTCTGCTCGCCCCCTCTCTCCATCCCCCTCCAGCCTTTCCCTCTTTCGCCGCGCGCGTTGGTTCCATTTACTCGTTCCCTCTTTCCCCCCGCGTCTAAGACGTTATTTTCTCGTGGCCCCTTCGCTTCCACGGTTATACGCTATCTTTCGTTCTCTCTCTCTCTCTCTTTTTTCTCTTTCATCCCTAGATTCTACCCCATATATTATCCGCGACAGAATAATTTGCACAGGTGAATAGCCGGAAAGATTCAACGCGATCCGATCACGGTGTAAAAGTGGCTCACCTAGTTTTGAGAAACATTGTTTAAGCTTCTGCTCCATGTGCGACACGGCTAGCCGCGTTGATTTCAAGAGGATAATTGAGTGAAAGAAAGGAGACGCGCAATTAAAGCGGTTACGGAGAGAAAGAGAGAGAGAGAGAGAGAGAGAGAGAGGGAGAGAGAGGGAAGAGAGAGAAACCGAGAGAAAACCGGATGCAACGCGACGTGAAGAAACAGAGTGAGACGGGATAGCTGGTGAGATGAGCTTGACACAGTAGTAAACAATTTTGTAAATATATGTTTATATAAAATAGAGAAAAAATGATGATATAATATTTATATTAATCAGTGACTATTTGAGAGTTCAGTGAATTTACGTATATAATGAATTTTTATATTAATCTTATTCGCGATTTTTAAATTTTATTACAGGGTTGAAAAGATTTGGAATGCTTGCACGAAAATCTTATCTACATGAAAAATTTGAAATTCTCTGGAGATTTTCTATGAAATGAAAAGAATGAAGTTTCGAAAAGCCCAAATGAGAGCGAAACTATAAATTCTCTCTTATCTACATATCTCTTTATCATGTCATACATCATATTCTTTAATGGTTAAACTATTATCATTTCTGATGTATAATAGATATCCGTTTTATAAAATAGTATAAAAATATGTTTAAAAAAACATAAAATGTCTGTCTTATTTTCAATCTCTTTATATTATATATCAAAAGAATTTTACCGCGTGATATGAAGAAAGCAACTGGCATATAATTACTAAAAAGATAAAATAGATCTTAAGGTAAAAACCTAGTGTTTAGTATCAAACATTTTCAAATTGTCTGGATTATCGGTGTACACTGGGCATTCAGTGTGGAAATTTACGATGCGACCGATCGCGCATCCATCGATACGCTTTCTCAACGTCGGTCGGCGCATCCTATGACGCGATGCGCGAGCTACGATCTAAAACACTTCGCCCAGTTTCTTCAGGGAGTTACGCCGCCCCGGTGCCGGCCGTCGTGCGATTTTCCTGTCACTTTCACTGAAACTCGATGAGAGAAGAAGGCGAGGAAGCCGCAGGCGGTGCCAAAGAAGCGTGGACAACAACGGCGCGCTCGACGAGCGGGTTCGAGGCATGTCGGAGATATTGCGAATTTACGACGAGGCATGCGATATCGCGAAGGACGGGAGCTCGTTTCCACGCGTGCACAACGAAAGCGCGAGAGGGTGAAAGGAAACGGCGAGTCTCTTCTCGGCGCGACGCGACACCGAAACGGTGGAGGAGGATAATAAAAACGTTCATCGGGGGAGAGAGGGAGGTTGGGGGGCCGGTTAGCTCGCACGCTAATCTTTCGCGTTAGAAAGCCACCGCTTTCCTGAGAGGTAGTAAATTGATGCGCGCAAAAGATCTGGATAGAGATCAAGGAGCGTGTTGCGAGAAGAAAGATTTAATTTTTCGGATTATATTTTCTATGAATGCTGACAGAAAAAAAATAAATATTAACCATCATATGATTATATAAGATAATAAGGCCATTTATATGTTTTAATAAAAAAATTAAAAAATGCAACATTAAAAAAAGAAGAGCAAATCGAGAAAATATATAGAATGTAGAATAATATTAGTCGTAAAACAAAGAAAAATTAAGACAAAATATAAGAAAAATATCGCAAATATCAATTCTTATATATTAAAAGTAGTCTATTCTAAAAATTTAATAAAAAAGGCAGGAATATACCGTGAGAATATCGAGAAGAGAAGTCAAGAAAACGAAGCGCCAACATTAGCGACCGGTTTCTATCCCTTACGCTCGCGTTTTCTTTCGCAGCCCCGAAGAAGCACGGGTTTTTCCCCCTTTGTGCGATGCGGAGGGAGAGGAGGGGAAACCGCCCTTCCATCTTCCCTCCCGCGATTCATCTCAATTTTTCTTCGAGCTTTTTGTGTCCAATTTCACCTCGCCTCCCTGCCACGCCACATTCTCTTTCTTTTTCCCCGTCTATCCCTCTGCCATTCGCGGAGTAGACGAGCTCGCTCTTCGTGTTTTACTCCCCCTTCCCTCCTCTCCCGCCCTCATCCTTCTCCCTGCTCTATCCTCTTCTCAATTTCTACCCTCTCTCTTTCTCTCCCTCTCTTCGTTTCTTCGCCCTTCTCAACCATTTCACGACCGTCATTCCGTCTCCCTCGCCATCCTTCGCCCTCCTTTTTCTTGTCTCTCGGTCGTTTCATCGCTTCTTTCTCGACCCTCTGCTCGCCCCCTCTCTCCATCCCCCTCCAGCCTTTCCCTCTTTCGCCGCGCGCGTTGGTTCCATTTACTCGTTCCCTCTTTCCCCCCGCGTCTAAGACGTTATTTTCTCGTGGCCCCTTCGCTTCCACGGTTATACGCTATCTTTCGTTCTCTCTCTCTCTCTTTTTTCTCTTTCATCCACCCCAACAGGGCAAAACAATCTCCCCTTTTCCCTCGTTCTTCCCTATATCTCTATCCTGCCTCTATGCCTCTCTACCTCTCTCTCTCTCTTTTCTCCGTTGGCTTTTTCTCTCCCCGCTCTATATCCATCTATCTATCTTTTGGTTCCGCTTCCTCCCCAACCGACCTAACCGCCTTTTCCCTCTCCTCCTTCTCCTTGTCTCGCCTTGCACCGCCGGTTCTTTCTCCGTGCAGCGCCTTTTACGTTTTTCCAGCGTTATCGACGCGTCGCCTCCTCGCTTCTTCCCGGACTTTTCCCTTTCGCGACCACTTCGAGACGACGACCAACCAGCTCTTTCTCCGGGAAAACGCAAGCGGAAACGACCGCTCCTCTCTTTCCCCCTCCGCCCCATGCCCCCCTTTTCTCCCCGCTTTCTCATTCCAGTACCATTTCGCGTTTGCAGGCGGAGAGGATTGGAATCTTCCACGAGAGTTTCCTCCGTTCTCTTCTTTTGCAACCTCCCTCCCCTTCTGCCTTCGCCGCCCTTCAACCTCTCCTCTTCTTGGCTTTTTTCCTAGTTTCGTCGAGATGCAGATGATAAAGAGAACTAATAAAATCTGCATGACGACCGGCGGATTTTGCATAAGGTAGTATACCGTCCCTCGGACCTTGCTGTTATAATAACCCGGAATTTCTCGACGATGTATAAATGTCAATTTGATACGGCCGCGAGGACAGATTCTCGCCCCAGAATACTTTTGTAGGATCATATCCCTACACAAATACAGATAGAGGCTGACTCGGACATCTTTATATTAAAGATAATTTAGTCGTATTTTTTATATAAAAAAAGATTTAAAAAAACTGTGTCTTGCGCGCGCGGTCGAGTCAGTTTTTTTCACAATGTATCTTGCTTTTGAGAACAAGAAAAGACATATTTGAGATTAGAAACGTCGCATATGGCATTCATCGCGGCGTGTTTTTCTGCGAGATCTCGGCGGCGTAAAATGTGTCGCTAAAATTGACATTGCGAAAAACATACGCTCGCATACCATAATACGTGTATGTGTTATCTATCTCTCTCCGTTGGTTCTCTTATACTTTTTTTTACGTTTTCCTATTAAATATTTCCATCTGAGAGAATAAAGCAGATTATATTATTTCCTTCTTTTAAGTATACGAGATCAAATAAAATCTCGCATTATGCAACGATTTCGTATATCTCGTAATATAAATTATTATGAAGTCAAACTTCTTACAGCATAATAAAGTCTGACTCTTATTACTGAAATATTCCACTCTTATTACAGAAGAAGTAGAAATCCATATTCATATCAACATGCAATTTTCGATGCAAACTATCTCATACAAACTATCGAAGATTTCCATCCTGAAATGTAAAAATACAGTGAGATGACAAAAAATTGATTGGCAAAAAAAAAAAAAAAAAAAGAAAAAAAAAAAAAAAAAAAAAAAAAAAAAAAAAAAAAAGCAGAATCCATAGGCAATGTTGGAAATTGCGAAAAATACTAAGACAACGGTAGCGCGTTTTCCAGAAAAGTTGATAAAAGTTCCAATCGATAAAATGGCAGGCAAGAATTTATAGACTCACACGAACGAAATTATTTTCTGGTGCTCGCTTTCCGATCGATTTCCTCGTCATGGGAAGA
>NW_021849308.1:1532282-1565475 GCF_003651465.1 Formica exsecta | reverse complement strand
AAGAGCGGGAAACGCAGGGTCTATTTTTATCAAAAGGGAGAAGAACGGAGAAAAAGGGATGAACGATAACGATGAAGAGATAGAGACAGAGTTGCATTAATAAAGTGTAGTTCAGTGAAATATAAGGGAAAATAGGAAGAGAGAGAAAGATAAAGGAACGGGTTTCAATTTATGTTCATAGCAAGATGATCTTGAGAGAGGTTTCAATACTATCTTTCTCTAAGTCTCTGATGTTTTCCGCTGTGCAACGCTCGATGCAAACTCATACTGATGTCGCGGACCCGAAAAAAATATCTGCATTGCGGATCTCGGTAAAAGGAGAAGTCAGGTTGTACCTTTCTTGAAGACCTGAGTTAAAATTTGGCACGGGATCGAAACTCATTCGAGTAAATGCTCTTCTCGACTGACTATTATCTGACCTAGAGTATTACAGAAATCCGATTTGCACGAAAATTGAAATTGCCGGCAAATTTAAAGTTATTCCTTCGTAAACACATTTAAACAAAAAGAACTTGTTTAGAAATTATTGCATAACCTGCAAAATTTTATGCGGGATTTGCAATATTTGTTTTTCAGAAAATGTGAAAAATTCAAACATTTCAATCTGAAAAAGCTATATTAGTCAAAATTGCGAATATAATTAATTTCAATTAGAAAAACTTTTTTATATTATTATATTAGAATTTTAGAGGAGAAATTTTTCCTCGAAAAAATATTAAACGTATTTAACAATACGTAGGTATCTTCACTAAAGTGCATTTTATCTAAATTCACTTCTTTGTAAACATTCGAGTAATTTCAAACAGAAGTATCGGGTTTCAAGTTGAGTCTTTTCTGAGAAAACGCGCTTCTCTCCGAAAGAAACTTACATCGAGGGCAGGAATGGCAGGAATCGGTTATAGTAGCGCGATATGTCTTTCGGTCCATGTAAAAAGTGTTCCCATACATATTGTCGAGTTTGCATCAATGATCTTTCCACGTCTCTCTCTTCCCCGCCCCCACGGTTGCAATTATGTGCGCCTGTTCCTCTTTCTCGGAACTACTTATTTTTTTGTTAATATTTCAATACATCTTTCAGACATTGTTAGAGACAACGTCGATAGTAGAATCTTGATAAAAGATATATATAATTTGATATGTAAAAATCTATAGGATCTCTATTTAATTCTCAACTATTTACTTTGAATTTTTCGATTGCACTTAATATCCGATTTTTCATTTTCAACTTTTAACTTTTTGCTTTATATTCTAGACCTTTAAGATTCTCGATTCTCTTAATTCTTAATCCTACCTAATTCTCCATTCGGATCTCTCAATTCTCAGCTCCGACTTCTGACTCTTAACACATAGCTTTAAATTCTCCATTTCGACGCAATCCTGAATTCATAATTCGCAATTTATATTATCGCGTACTTATTACACAATATTATTAATAATAGCATATTCGTTTACTGTAGAGTTGACTACTGCCAGCAATATAAATCATTTAAATGTATATTTGAAAGATATGAAGCAAAGGAGAAATTTAAAAAATAAGCAGAAACGATTTTATGATCCTTTATGTTACTTAAACGTATCTACTTGGATTTTGTGTAAGAAGAAAATGATTAGGCAATTCCCCATTTCCATCGCGGTTTTCTGTACTGGTTGCGCAAGGCATCAGAACGAAACGAAGAACGAGAAAGGAAGAAGTCACTCTGTTCTATGATGAGCATAACGAACGATGGCTGGCGGGCCCCATGTCGCTTGGTCCTAATTTCCGTCCTGTCTGTATACCGTAAGGCATATAACAGTACCGCATTCCGAATGCCCTTCGTTTCTTCGTTTCTCTCCGTTCACCTTTCCGAGAGAGCCTGCTCTCTCGGCCGCTCACCTGTTCCCCTTCGCCCTTGCTGGTTCAAGGAGTCCGCGTTACGCATACAGAATGTTCCAGAAAATCTATAATGACAGCGAAACAGTATAATCTCTCCTTTTGATATCATTCTTTCTTCGTCAAAATCTAAATCGAAATTCAACTGCACTTAACATTGAAAATGGTGGAAAAATTTCTGTAGAGTTATCTTAGAACGACGAGAAAATTATTCTGCGGTGTGAATTTAAAAAAGTGATTTTTATATTTATACAATTTTTATTTGACGATAAATTACTGATGATATAACGTTGAAAATACAAATTTTTGCAATTACTAAAAAATTTAAAGAAATAAAAAAAATTTCAAAGAAAAATAAAGATAGTACTGTCTTACTATCACTTCAAAGATTTTTCCAAACATTCTACGGATACGGCTCCGTATTTCTTTAATTCTCTCGCTGTCGTTTCTGCGCGCGCCTGCATTTTCGAAGGGAAAGAAAGGAGAGGCGAATGGAACGTTCCGATGGGGACAATCCTCGCGAGATGGAGGGAGCGGACGCACCCGGAACCGTCAATTTCACCGGGCGAGGAGAACAGCGAGGGAGATCCGTGACACGTGGAGAGAAGCAAGAAAGGAGAAAGGAAACTAGGTGTTTGCTATACGCCGCGATACGCTGCGCAATTAATCCGGGGAATACCGATGCCGAATAAGAACTATTGACTGGTTTTTTTTTATTGTAATCAGGAACAGCACAAAACTCTACTTTTATAACTTTATCTTACTTTTATCCCGCGTATATTTATTCGATATATCTGTAAAAGATATTTCTTATATAAAATGCCGACAGAAAGAAAAAAATGTTCTCCTTTTCTTACGCGCTCCTAAATGTCTTATTGTTAGTATTATAATTAGAATTTCTTTATAAACATCCGCGCTATGAATTTATAAAACGCTTTCATATAAAAAATTATTTAATATGTAATCTCAATTATCATTATTTCTAATATATTAGTCGTGTTAATTTAAATTAATGTGCAAAATTATCGCGCCTAAAGTTGTCGTACAACGATGTGATCTCTTTCTTTCTTGTTTTTATTATTATAGCTTATGTTTCGTCGTTGTCAATCACTTTGCCTTTCTCGATTTAGCAATAAAGTTTATCGATACTGTTTCAATCGATCGATTGTTTCTTCTCGTCACCAACAATTGCAGATCAAAATTGTAGTTGTTTTCGAGAACGAGACCTCGTCCTGGATGCCGTCACTTGCGAGTCAAATGTGGTCAATCAAATGACGCGGACAAACAGTGAGTAAAGTGGAGAGCGAGAGAGAGAAAGAGAGAAAGAAAGAGAGAGAGAATGAAGAATTCTTTATGTCAACACGTCCTTCATATGAATCTTTACGTTACGTCATGTGATACAGTGCGGAGAAAAAGAAAAGGAGATAAATTATTAATTCATAATTCATATCCCACAAACTTATCATTCATACGAATTCGTTACATTTACTTATTCTGCCATTCGACGAATCTCGATAATAATGCACGACCTTTATTTCCTCGTCTTCGTCGGTGAATTCCACGCTCTTTTCGTCCGGTTGGTGGAGAGGGATAAACGAGGACTGTGGAAACCACCCTCGAGCACCACGTGATCATGAGCGGGGGATTGCGACCCCTCGAAGTGCGGAGGGTGCGCGCGTTCTCGCTCAAGGTCGCACGTGGATCGCTTGCGAGCGATATCTCGGCACGGCTCGACATTTTTTTTTTTTTTTTTCTCGAGTTCGTCGAACAACTGTGGAAGCTGCAGTCGCGCGGGGGGAAGGGTCCCTCCACTCCCTCTCATCCTCATTCCCTATATATCTCGTTTCCCGTTTTTTCTCCGGGCACTGCAATTTACGGCGTCGAACATTTTCATCTCATCCTTCTCCGCGGCGCAAAGAAATCGAATGCGCTATTTCGCCTTTGGGAATTACCGGCGCTTCTTTATGATCCCTCTCCGAAAGAAGGAGATCCGAAGGAAACTTTTCGAGAGCGAAGAAAGGAACAGCGAGATGATGACGACGGCGGCGGCGGCGTTGGCAGGTCGATCCCGAAGTAGCAGCCGGACGGAAGGAACAAAGAAGGAAGGCGGAGAAAGGGTGGAGAGAGGGTGGCGAACGGGGGATAGCGGAGAAAAGAGTCCGCTCTTTTGTACGCGCGACGTTCGAGCAGGAAGGAGCGAAGGGATGAAAGCGGTGGCCGAAACAGAGTCGGGGGGACAGATGGCCCTTTCAGACAATGAAGAATTCTGGAGATAAGGGCAGCGCACGAGCGAGAATGCGAAGGGAGAGAAGAAGCAACGAAAGAGTATCGAGAGAGAGAGGATGAGAGAGTGAGAGAGAGAGAGAGAGGAGAGAGAAAAGAAGAGAGAAAGGGTGAACGGAAGATAGGAGCTGACTACTTTTTCGAGGAAGGGACGCGTGGAGAACGCAATAAATGATGTGTGTGTAGAGAAAGGCAGAGGGAGAGAGAAAAAAAGAGAGAGACAGAGAAAACAAAAAAGGAAAGGAACGAAAGAGGAAGAGTGAGGCTGGCTGTCGCAGGGAAAGGAAGAGGATGGAAAACGGGTGACTCAGGCGGAGAGTGGACCGCGCGGGCAATTTCTGGGAGCGATTAACGACGAGCCGACTGAAAGAGGACACACACACGCATTTTCGCCTGTGTTGGGCGACGTGTTTTGTACATGTACCATACTTAACCCTGGCATTACAAGGGAGAATATTCTATCAGAGGGCACGTTTATGTATTTATAGTACACGAAATAACAGCATTATAAACACTACATTTATGAAAAAAAAAAAAAAAAAAAAAAAAAAAAAAAAAACTTTGCGAGAGGATTGGATGAGAACAATTGTAAGATTGTCGCTCAACAATGGAAATTAATATCGCGTATTTTTAAAATACATTTTCTGTATATTTGATAGTAATGTTATATATTTTTAACCTTCTTATTATACGTCAAGTTAAAAGCGTCAATGCGAAGGCGGTTGTAGCAAATGCAGGCGGTTGTGCACTTCATTGAGTACTCTTCTCAGTTTCTCTCTCCTTCATCTCACGTTTATTAGCGTATTAAGAAAGAAGAATGAATCGGTGAAGCTCCGATATATGGCTACATGTGACATTTACATCGCGATCTTAAGAATAGCATACGACGCGCAATGCTCGTTTATAAAATCTAGCGGAAAGTATCGTAGGTTATACAGAGAGTTATATATTTTGCTTCGATAAAATTATACCGACAGTTCTACGATCTAGTAATCGAAAGCAATCGACCTAGAAAATGATAATGGATTTCATATATACATATGTATATATATACAATTTTATTATGCTCTGAATCAAAATTATGAATAAGACTTTGAGGCTAAACTAATTGTAAGTAAAACTAAGTGAATGTAGAAAAAAAACATAAACTTAAAAAAAAATGTAATAAGAAAGAATTATTCAAGATTTCGCAGCTCATATGTAAAAATAAAAACATTTGATTTAACGTTTAATATTTGATTGGGATCGTATATAAGTCTATAATTGCGCTGCCTAAAATCTAGTACTAAAGAATATATTTACGGTAGTGTAAATTAATTAATTAAATGTGGATGCCTTTCTCTCAATTTTATATGATGAAAAAAAATCGTTTCGAGATGGTTTAATAGTTCACAACGCTGCCACATCTTGGCAATTATATGTATAAAACGGTCAATCGCTCCTTTTTACGCCGCGACGTAGGAAACTCCTTTCTCCTTTTACCAGCGATATTTTACCGATGTCTTGTGTCCGCGCGTTTCTTTCTTTCAATCGCACGTGAAGCTAATTCAAGTCACTTATTAATTGATCTAATATGCCCCTTTGAAAAATACGATTGCATGTTAATGGTCAAAGTACTAATAACAAACAACCACTACAGAATTTCACCTCTTGTTTCGTTTTGCCTGGACAAGTATAACTTGACATAGATAAATAGGTAATATAGAGCGTGTTATCCAAAAAAAAACTGTTGTTTGTGCAAACCGAAAAAAGTGGCTTGTGCTAGATTAGTCTTTCTATTAATAATGGCCAAAGTTCGCGCAGGAATTTCATCTTCATTTATTCACATTAATCAAATCGAGATGGTTTAATATAAGATCGAGTTGAGATAATTTATGCAGTTTTAGTTCTAATATTATCTTTAAAACTGAAATTTTATTTTTAGAAGGAGAAGAAAGTGAAATTTCCACAAGAAATTTATTTAAAATGGTAGCATTACACAGTAATGATATTTCAAACGAAAATATATGATATAAGCTCGAGTGTAATTTAACTGAATAGAACAAGAGGCACTGTGCGAGGATTCAAAAGCACCCTGTGTGTTTGATTTATTTAAAATCTTTCGTTTATCTCATTTTGCTATTCAAAAGCGTCCGTCTCTCAAAAAAGCTTGAAAAACAGCGCTTTAATCGATAAAGGGAGCTTTTTACCTAAGCAAGTGCTGAGGATAGGATGGAGAAATCGACCGACGTGCTGCCCTTCTCTCTTTCTCCTTCCTGCCGTTCTTCTGCATCGAGTCTACGTTCTCTTTAAAGCAGAAACAGGATGTGCGGAATGACGGAGAAATGAGAAAGAGAGGTGAGAGCGAAAGACATGGGAGGGTTGTCGGTGAGCGAAAGAGCGAGGGATGACTGCAATATAGGGGGTAAGAGAGGGAAAGGAAAGGGGGAGAGGGGGGGGGGGAAGGGATCAGGGAGAGGGAGGAGAGGGAAGGGAAAAGGAGGAAGAGGAAGAAGAGGTGTGCGCGAAGGCAGATCGAAACGCAGCAAGGGAAGAAGAAAGGTTAGGGTGGTTAGGTTAGCTGGATAGTAATAGGGGGAAGTCAGAGGGTGAAGAGACAGACAGAGGGAGGGAGGAAAGGAGAGGAAACGGTACGCGAGGCAGAGCGAAGAAAGAGAAGGGTTTCATATCCTTCTCCCGCCCTCCCTCTGTCGTTCTCCTTCTAGCACGGCTCTTTTTGTGCGCTTCCCTCTTTCATTCGTTTGAGATATACCGGGTGCAACGGCGGGAAGAAAGGAGGTGGAGAGAGGAAAGGGAAGAGAGAAGAGACAGAGATACAGAGAGGGAGACAGGGAGAAGAGAATGGCAAAGTTCTCTCGTTCTTCTGGATGAGTCAGGCGCAGGTCAGACGAAGGGGAAGGACGAACAGGAAGCCGGGCAGTGGGAGAAAGAAAAAGAGATATAGAGGGAGGGAGATGAGAAGAGAGACCGTGCGAAAGAGAGAGGCGACAGCGGCGACGGTTTAGCCGGGAGAGAACACGAAGACCCGAAACGGGGACAAAGAGAAAATGACAAAGGCGAGAGGGGCGGCGGATTCGATTGGAAAGGCAGGCAGAGGGGCCTCTTTCCTTTTACCAGCGTTTTCTCCGTATTACGTTCCGCGCGTACTTTCCGTTGTTCCTGCGCGCGCGCGCGCGCGCCCGCGCTCGCACTGACACACGCACCCACAGCCGTACATATACACACATTGTACACCCGCGTTCTCTTTTCTTTCTTGTCGTCCCCCTCGTCTCCGTCGACCTCTCTTGTTCTATCCTTCTCCGCGCCCTCCACGCCATTCTCCTTTTGCCTCTCCTCGTTCCATCGCCTTCGTCCATCTCGACATCAGTGATTGTACGTATATGTGTGTATATGTACGTCCGTATATGTATGTGCGCGCGCTTCGTCTCAATCGTCATACGAGGTTTCATGTCGCGCGGCTCTACGCTCCCGCGGCGAGAGGGCGGCTTTGTACGTGGGTGAACGGGAAAATGTCTTTTGAAACCTTTCTAGGTCGCTCTCGATCGTCCCCACTGTCAGTCATACACACGCGCGATCTCGCTCCGTGCCGCTCTCGAGAAAACGCTCGCCTCGCTCGCGACGATGGAGCCCCGACACGGCTTCTTATTATATTTCGGACGTAGACACGCAAAAAGAATGTATCGTCACTTCAGAGATAGAAATATAATAGCATCTTTGATTCAAGATGATCGCACATGCGAATATTGATAATGATATATTTAAATGAGATAGTTGGCGAAACCCTGCGCAGATTCTAATAGAGTCCAAAGATAAAAAAAGTTAAGAATTTAAAAAAAGAAATTAAAAGTAGAAAGACGAATATGAAAATTCCTCGTCTGCATGCGATCATATAAAAAATTGCAACATTTATATCATATTTTATTTCTTTAGCCGCAATTGTAAAGAGAAAGAGAGAGAGGGAGAGAGAGTTACCAGAAATTAGAGAAATTCTCAACCCTTTCGGTGTATATATACGTATGCGTGAGAGACAGATACGCGAAAGAGTCACGTTGCTTTTGTGCTCAAACGTTCAAACCGAGAGGAAATTATTCGCGTCTGGCGTTTGTCAACGGAAAATCTTTCCTATTAATTCGACAGCATGAAAGATTCTTATATTGCGTCGCAAAGTTAAACATCATCCTATAAACACGCCCACCCGTCGTCATCGCGACATTTCACAAACGAAGTTACGAACGAGCCTGCTATTGAGACAGCGCGCAGCCGAGAGACTCGTTCTCGCTTTTGCAATTTGTAAATCCCGTCGCGCGAGGCATTACGGTACCGCGATCCTCGCGTTCCCTCTCTTTTTTTCGCCGATTCGCATCTGGTCGTCCTCCGGAACTCGATCCTTGAATCATGCCGGGTGGGGAAAAAAAAAAGGGGCAGGAAGAGAGAAGGAGGCGATCGATGGAAGAGGAGAAGAGACGTACCAGGAGAGAGGCCGAGGAGAAAGGCAGAGAGATAGAAAGAGGGAGAGGGTGAGAGGGATTCGGGAGGGAAGGGAAGCTGAAGCTAGAAGACGCACGAGACAGAGACAGAGAGAGAGAGAGAGAGAGAGAGAGAAAGAGAGAACGAGAGGGAGAGATAGAAATAGTGTTGTTCTATCGAACGGCGGGAAAGGAACGCGAGGCAAGGAACGCTGTGAGAGAAGGAACAGTAAAATTGTGGAGAATGTGCACGCGCCATCATCAGGGTGGCCTAGATTCAGCCAAGACCTGCTTTCTAGGCAGCATTTCTCTTTATCATCGGCGGCGCGCGAAACGCGATGTATAGGCGAACCGTTGCTCGATACGCGCAGGAGAAAACCTCACGGTGATGATGATGATGATGCCACGAGCTATGCCTATCTTTCTCTCTCTTCCCGACATGAGACGAAAGATTGACATTAAACTCGCGATTCTTAAGCGAGTCCATTACGAACGTTTAATCTTACATTCAGAGATCGAAGGTAAAGCTTATATTGCAATCGTATTGAAAAATATCTTTCCGATAGAGGATTTAAAAAAAACACCCTATGTTGAAAACGTATCCCGCATTTTCCATATCTTTTTTGGCGCATACGATAATATTTTCAATAATTCTAATCCCTCTATTGCAAACTTTACGAAATATATGTGTCTAAGGCCGATATTACATTTGTCGTACGACAAACTTTTTAAGCGCATTGATTAGCTAATTTCTAGAAACTCAAGAAAGTTCCTATTTTGCAGCCAATCAATATGCTTAAAAAGTTTCTCGTACGACAAATGTAATATCGGCCTAACATTAGAGACTTTCCTCGATAAATATATCTCATACTTGTTTGAAAAATGATTACGATATTAATTAGATCACGGAAGAAATAGAAAAACGAATTTCGCGCACGATAAAGTACTTGTTCTAAGCTCTTATCGAGCGACATGAAGAATTTATTAACGTATCGCTTGTGCGTGAAAAGAAATGGGGTGGGGACGGGGGGAGGAAGGTGACAGAGGCGCACGTTAATAAAACACGGCAATACAACTGCGAAACTTTGCCGATCCGTCATCATCAATCATCGGCGATTTTCTCGTATTTGACAATCATTTAATTATCGATAAACCCGTTTACCGCACGGGTACGATGAGTGCTCCCCAAGCTTTTCGTCGGTCGTGTCACGCACGACGATCGACACGCGATGCAGCCGGCAATCGTGNNGTGAAATACGACGATCGTCAACAATATACGCGAAGCTTATATTGTTCGCCGAACGAGACGCGAATTGAAAGACAGATTAAATGTACGGTACTAACATTGGAAATCTATTCATTCGTATGGTGGAATCTCGATGTTTCCGAAATATTATTGCTATCAAAGTTAGTCTACCATATATTGATAAGGACAAAGAGATTCTATCACAAATAATAGATTATTAATTTATATCGTTTTAGTCTCTCATGAAGTTAATAAATCATATCAACAACTAATTTTCAATCGCATCATTTCTGATATCATCCTCTGTTATTATATAAATAATAAAAAAATATATCTGCATATTTACAGTAATGATTAACCCTCCTTCGCTCGTTTTATCACAAAAAGAAAAAAATTCAATACAAATGTTAATCAATTCCTTCGTCTAAAGATATTTTTAATCGAAACGCTTTACCGTCTTATTCTCCAAGATTCGATTCTCGAAAAGCAATAGCAAACTTTTTCAATTCTTCAACGCGATATCATCTCTCGAAACTAATCCTCGAAATCTACATCAAAGCGGTTACAACGATTTATTTTACTGACGCGCGTACACATTTCCACGAAGTAGAATAGACCAAGTTTCTCTCCCCGATACCCGTATAATTTCCTTGGATCCACCGCGTCGAGAGGGATTAACGGCGCGTAAACTCTCGGGCGCGCATCTCGGGCACTGCCGCAGATTGCATCCCGCGCATTCGTAATTGACGATTATTGGACGAGTATCGTGAGCACGTGACCTACCGTAACGGGTGACACGGCGGTTTCAAGGCGGACGAAAACCTCGTGGCTTTACGAAGACGCGCGCGCTTTTATTCCGAGGGACCGCTTTTAATTCGTCGGCTCTGTACACGCGACAGCTCGTTTAAGCGCACGAGTATTGTGTCTCTATGTACGCGATTAATTATGCGTGTATGTATGTGCGAGATGTATATATGTGTAGCGACCGAAGCACCCTGGAGTCAAAACAATGCGGCTTCGCGCGTGGCCATAAAGAAAAAACGAGGAAAATCGAACGTTCGATAAAGACATCGATTTTCCTCCTTTCAAACGTGATTAATCGCGCCGCGAATACATGCACATTTCAATGTGTATCGATGCGTGCACGCAGAAACGTGTTAAAGAAATCCAATAATAAATTTAATTGACTATTTCTATAATTAGAAAAATTTAATTTTATAAAAATATTCCAAATTTGCAAACTGCTTTACATATGTATAATTTTTTATGATTCTCTATTTTATAAATACATAAATTAAACTTGAATAAAGTAGATAATCCATGATATACTCAGAATTATCATTAATCTTGAAGCTTGGAAAATCTCAGATTAATTAATAAGCTCGTTTTGTAATAAATCTCACGTAAATACAGAAGTAAATGGAAATTCTGACAGTTTTAAAATCGATCATTGAAATTTATAACACATCGTGACATTGTCGCATATATAATTTTACACACGAAAACGATACTGTCGTTCACTCGCGCTTCACAATTGGCTCATTGACTGGCGCACTTGTCCAGAAAGCACGTGGCCGTATTGATAATAAAAAGGAAAAAAAAAAAGATATGCCGTACGGCCGCGCGCCTTGTAGAATGCAGGGAACACAGTACGTAGCTATCGTATTTGTTTACAAAACAAATTTCGGCGCGTCAATGCGTAGTTCGAGAAAACGATTCACGGTGTGTAACTCGCGTTATTAATGTCACACAACGAGTGAAGACAGATCGTGCGTATGTATTTCGAAATGACAGATGCGAATGACGTTGTCGAGAAAGACGTCGCGCGAAGATTCATGCAAGATCGTGACAGTCCGTACCTTACCATGACCTGACCCACAAATCAAATCTTAGCGGAGCAGCAGCGGCAGTAGTAGAGTAATAGTAGTGTAGTAGTAGCAGTAGCAGTAGCAGCAACGGTGGCGACGATCCGATCGACGGTAATCGTCAACCCCCGCGTTGCTCCAAGGTCCCGGGGGACAGGCACACACTTTCGCCGTATCAGATGATAAACACACGGTCCGAAACAGGGCGCGAAACGAAACGGACGGCCTCGTCAAATTACGTATTTACCCGCGCGTATTCGCGCGCACGCACGCACGCACGCACGCGTGCAAGCTGTCACGCACGCACAGCCGGTATCAGCCGTGTCAGTCGTCGAGCGAGAGACACACGCACTCACCGCGTTGGCCACTGGCAGCTGTCACTCACGGATTGCCCGTGAAAACGTCGCGGGCCGAAGTGGCATAGCGAATCACGGGGAGACAGAGACAGCGGGAGAGACCGCGAAGGCGAGGAAGGGGGAGGGAAAGGGAGAGGGAGAGGGAGAGGGAGAAGGAGAGAAAGACGGAGCGCGAGACTCGGCTAGCGCGAAAGAAGGAGAAAGGGGTAAAAGGGGGAGAAAGGGAGGGAGAGAGAAAGAGAGAGAGAGAGAGAGAGAGAAAGCTAGGAACATGCATGCACACTATAGGGGGCACTGCGATGGCGGCGACGGATAGGCTGTGCTCCGTTGCGGACGGTGGCGCAAAGCGATTAAGCGATTTTGTTGTGGACCCACGATTCTCTTTCCTTCGTCGGCTCTCTCTTCCCGGCTTTCCACTTCTCCCGCGCGTCGCCTTTCGCCTCTCCCGCCTCGTCGCCGTCGGCTACGCTACGCCGCGAACGCGCTCTAGAACGGAAACCCGGCTCTTTACCTCCACCACTCGTGCCGATCCCCACCGCCGGCCAATACCGTCACGGTACACGTCGAGCGACAGGGCCGTGATTTTTGCATGCAAGAGTCACACACAAGGGGGCGCTAGATATAAGCGTGTCATGCTACGACCTCAAATTTAACTTCGTAAATATAGCCTAGTATATTTAAACCTAGCCTAGTATATTTACATTCGAGTGTTGTAAACAATAAATGTATATATTGGTTCATATATATAATTCAGAACAGTAAATTAATTCTTAACAATTAACATTGTAAGCTTTTCCTTCAAAATTTATCGTTATCAATCACGTAGTATTAATCATGCTCCCCCTTTCCCCTTAATAAAAATTGTCCCTTGTCCTAGTACTTTTTTCTCTCAATTGCGTATGAAAAAATATAAGAAATATAAATATATCACGTTATATTCTCGGGACTTTGGCAGCTTCGCGACGATCCTGCGTCGCTCTCCTTTCGCTCCCACTTTCGCGTTCCCTCGATGCGCAGAAGGCGCGTTGGTACGTTCTGCGCCGCGTCTGGGGGCGCTGCGACGGGGCGAGCCGTTTCCGTGTGTCTGGCGTTATCTTCCCGCAGAAACTCCATCGATCGAAACCGCGTAGCGCGGCCACGGCCATTGTGTAAAAAGGACCCATGACGCTCGGATAGTGCGCGCTGAGGAGTGGACGCGTAGTTTCCCCAAGTTCGTCCTCTTGTGATATTTAGACTGTGCCAATATTTAGGTGAGTAGAAGGAACTAGCGCTCGCTCTCCTCTCCCTTGCTTCACGCGTCGTTACAAGCCGTTTACGAAAACCGCGAGAGATTCCGAGTATCATCCGTTGCCCGGTGAAAAGTTGGGCGGAAAATCGGGTCGCGCTCTGCCCGCCATGCCGTGTTCTCGCGTTCTCGCGTTTGTACATCGAAGGGGGAAAAGTCGCGCGCGTAAGAAGGCGCGAAATATCGTCGGACTAAATTCGCCGTAATCGCCCCGAACGAGTTTTCCCGAGCTTTTTCGACGATTTTTCGCCATTTTGTCTCGCGCGAGAACGGCGAGGTCGGCCATTACGTTACGCGTACCAGAACGTGTTTTTAGGCCGGCTCGTGACGTCGAGCGGTGACGACGCGGTCCAGTTTCTGCGACGACGTTCGCTCCCGGCGAAAATCGTCGCGCGCCGCGCGTCCCTCGGAACGTGTTAGGAAGAAACGCGCGGGGAATCGGGAGATCTATATGTAAGCTTGGGACGGTGTAAGCCGTCGAATGAGAAACAACGACGGACAGAGGTTATTGTACTTTAAACGGGTTATCGTCTAGTAAAAATGGTGCTCTCGGTCGCTTCCGCGACTTGGATTTCGAGCAGCGCGTTTAAAGCGAAGCTTCGGTTAAATTTACAATCTTCGTGTTACGCGATACGACGATAACCGATATGAAATTTAAAATGGACGAAATACGGATTTACATTCGTGATTTAGATTAAAGTCTGAGCGCGCGACACTGTGTATATCGCATAAGTATATATTTATATAAATACAGCTCGGCAAATTTAAAGCGGACGCGAATATCGCGCTTAGCGAGGCAAGTGCGATTGATCATATGCGTATTTCACGGTAATTTCTCGGCGGTTTTTTTTTTTTTTTTTTTTTTTATCGAGCAATGAGAAACTGGTGCGATACGAGAGGGGAATTTATCGGTTTTTGTTACATAACGTAATCCTTATTATCGCGTGCTGGATTACTGCGGTCGCGTCGCACCGCAGTACTGTTTGTTATATATCATTCGCCCCTAATTCGTGGCTGTATTTTATACAACTGTGTTATCGCATATACGAGATATTGCATTTTGTCGAATGAACGATTGCTACTAATAGAAAGGTGATCGAGGTCGCGTGTAAGAGAGATTCGGGAAAGCGTCGGCCATGACGCTTGTTAAATGCATAACGCGAGATGAAAAATCGGAGAACGTCCGCCATGATTATTCGACGTGAAATTTCTAGATATTAACATAATCGTGCCAGCACGCGAAATCGTTTTAACGACGAATTTTAATGAGCCGTTTAACGGTGAGACTTTGTAGAAATAAACTTGACTCAATCGCCAAGCATAATTGTTTGTTTTGATCACCGGAATGCGATAAGCATCGATGACGATTGGTCTTAGAATTACATACATTTATTGCATCATCAGATTCCGACCTGCCTTTATTTATTCTTCAGATTAAGTAAGCAATGTGAAATAAATGATATCACTTCACGGGTAAAACGGAATCACAAGCTGTTTCGTAAGAAAATAAAAACAATGAATGTTATATATATATATTAATAGAAATGTCATCTCGTTTCGAGACAACTAATTTCCAAACTTTTTTTGCACATGTTATGATTATATAAATTATTATAATAGAGATGAGAGAAATATAAATATATATAAAATATAAATAAAATATTTAGAATTACGGATCATTCTTTTCTGAATTTATTTTTTATTTATTTTAGAATCATTCTCTCTTACATCTGGAGAATGAATAGCTTTTTTTCAATCTGAACAGTTAGCGGATAGAAAGCATAATCAAGATAGAATCACATAAGATGTCTTCGCACATAAGAAATGTGTGTAACTGGATTTAATATACATTATTTTCATTTGTGACTCGATCTTCATAATTATCAATTGTCCAATTATGGAATTTATAAAACCGTAACGGAAAGCTACGTAACTTTGATATATTATTAGTGCAAATTTTTAATTAATAAATGATTTCCTTGTAAATATATATTGGTCAATTAATTTTTCGCTTATTTAAAAATATTAGATTGGAAGATGATTGTTTACCGTGTTGTTTTTTCATTACGTACAGTAATAAAGTCTAATGCATTGCCATATGTTGTGTACAAGAATCATTAGCATAAATAAAAGGTAGTTTTAAAAATAGCGAAATTGCAATCTCACCATGACAAAGTTAAATCAAGGATGATTATAAATTCTTACATTAATTTTATTTTAAGTAAATTTCTAAGTTATAAATTTCGATTTTTTTTTTTAAATAAAATTGATTTGTAGAGAAATTGCTGTGACAAAATATAATATTGATAATTCATTTGATAGGCATTATAATCGAGATTTTTTTTTCCGCAATCACTTGCAACGCATCCGATATCCAATAGAAGAATTAATTTAGTATCAAGAATCTCTAAAGAAATACTCTAGAAATTTCTTCTACAAAATTCTTATACGAAACAATGTTCCTTTTTGTAATATCAGGTGCATTCCTAGAGCCAGAAAAGAAATAATTTTGACGCCGACCAACACATATACGCGTTTCGGCTTCTCCTGCGTTTCAATGCTATTCTCAATCACGTCGCAATATTTTCGTGCGGCACGCATGCGCGCGCCGTTTTCCTGTTTTTCCTTCTTGCTCGTTCCGGGACGCGTCTCGCTCCCGTTTGCGTAGACGCCTGCGCCCTCCGACGGCGGTCCGAGGCAGCAGAGCTAGAAGGCGTTGAGCTACGCCATAGTTGAAAAGGGCAGCGCACGAGGCGGACGCCGGGTCTGGACGTTGTCACGCTGTTTTACTTTTCACCGACTCCATTGCTGTGATATTAGATTCTTTTATATCTTCCTTATTAGGTGAGTGGGCTCGGTATTACTTAATCGTGCGCGGTTCTCTGTCTCTCTTATATACGGTACGCGTTTTGGAAAGATTGCGCGAGATATGCGGGTGATATGGCGCGGCGGGCGGTTCCACGAGATGGCGAATGTTTTGGAGAGATAGGAAACGTTGCGTCGTCGCGATATTCTTATAGCCGTCGTCGTCGTTTGATGGAAATGGTATGCGAATTTCCCGCGTGAATTAGCGGCCGTTTGCGATTTCAGTGTGCTCTTGTCCAGACGCGACGCATGAACGCGGGGAATTCGGTCGACGTGAGAATCCGCGGGCGTGCGCGCGCGCGCGTCGCCGAGATCGATCGCCGTGGTTTTCCTCCGCGAGCTTTTCACTCGTCGCCATTTTGTCCCGGGCACGACCTCGCCAACCGCCATATTGTGATTCACGTCTTTCGCTTCGACGCGATTTCCAGGGACGTCGAGGGGCAAGAGAGGCGTCTCGCGGCGTCGCACAACGATTCCCCCCCCCCTATCCCCCGCATTTTTTCGCGCGTCGTCTTATCTTTCGCTCTATTATTGACAATAGCTTCGTTCTTTTGTAGCTGAACATTTAACGTTTTGTTTTTCCTCTCTTCTCTTAACTTTTAAGTAGATATATCTATCTCTCGTTTTTAGTATATGTTAGTGCGGGAAGTTTAGCTACAAACAAACCTAGTGTGTGTTTGTGTGTATTCCCGCGAGCGTGTAAGATAAAGGCTATGTTCCAATATAAATACACTGTCTGTGTACAGAAAAACTACAATATATGTAATGTGAACTATAGATTTTCAATACTGGCCGTGTATATCGGAATATACCTGTATATATACACGATCGGAAAATTATCTGTCAACAATTTGTTTCGTGCGCATACACGTTGCCGTTCGCTCGATACATCGTCTGACGTAACGCGCTCTCTTGCGCGAGATAACAATATAAATAGATTATGCAATCGCATGTAGGCCGAGAAGAGATGGCTCTGTTTCTCTCTCTTTCTCTCTCACGATGGCTATGTCGCGGTACTCCGCGACTGCGTACTTCGCTTAATTCCCCCTGCTGCAGGCACGTCCAGTTCTTCCCCACCCGGTCGCGAACTGCGTGATCGATTTTCCGTATTTATTACCCGCTGCTAATATAAATCGTGCGCTGACGTAAATCGAGTTAGACCTGTTTCGATTTTATTTACCGCATCTCGGGCGGTGACGCGAGAATCGCTGACACGTCATGATGAAAATGCGCGGAACGATCGTAAATCGTGATTTACTCAATCGTTTCTTACGGTGAAAAGTTTTGTAAGATTGTCAAGCTGTTGCTATAACGCGTTAGCTGCATTCAAGTACATATTTTTGGTATATTTTTTACGAAATCTTTTTTTTTTTTTTTTTTCTTCTTCTTTAAATTATACTTTTACGAGCTATGCTTTTATTATTAACATTGCGCTTTTACGATTTCCGGTGCATTAGAAATTCGCGTACGAGACATTTTTTTTCTACGATAAAATTTTCGGGTCTGGACAAGAGAGAGAGTCCAGCCGTGCCAACAGTAGCCGCCCCTGAGTCCCAGGAGCCTCCGCAGTTGCGCAAGTTGTGCGCGCAGCCCGGACGTCGCAGCTGCGCGTGCGCGGTGCTTGCGCGTCCTCCTGCATCATCCCCACCAAGTAGCAGTCCGTTACCGTTACGAGACACGCACAAAGGCCAGAAGAGCGATCTGACCGACGCGCTTGCATAGCACACGGCCATTTTGGAAGCTTCGGCGCTTCGTTGCGGAGCTTTCGCCTCCGTCGTCCTCCCGCGAGAGCCGCGTGCGAAAAGGAGGAAGAACGGGAGAGGGAAGGACAAGATTGTCTAACTGGAACGAAAGTCGAAAGGCGTACTTTCGCGGGTACGTCGTCCGGCTCGATGTGCACGATAATAATCGGTCGCGGGAGGACGAGATAGCGTCGGGTCCGTCGGTCGATCGATAGCACGTAAGGAACAGGAGGAGAGAGAGAACAACCCCATTTCGTACTCGTATGTTATCCGGTTCTTGTTCGATCGTTGATTTGTTCCGCTTGTTAGTTTATTCGTTTATCGGCAATCTTGCCTGTTTTTTTTTGCATCTGTGCAGAAACGAGGAAACTAAGCCAGAACTACCATGGAGGACGACCAGCAGTTCTGTCTCAGGTGGAACAACCACCAAAGTACGCTCATACAAAACTTCGACACACTCCTCGAAAGCGGAACGCTGGTCGACTGCACCTTGGCAGCGGAGGGGAAAACTCTCAAGGCCCACAAAGTCGTCCTCTCCGCGTGCAGTCCATACTTTGAGGTGAGTGAAATGTTATGTTTATCATTATCTAATCCTACGATACATCAGTCTTATTTCCTAGAGTATAGTTTTAAAAAGGTTATACAATTTTCAAAAATGTCAACTATGAAGTGTCTCTCTTTCATATTTTATATATTAATCTGGATTGTTACTTTATATAATTTATAGCAAAATTTTGCTTGTTTTTGTTTGTTCTTCTTTGTCATAATAGTTAATTGTGAAATAATATTTGTATCTGATGATAGAGATACAGTGCAATAGTTTAAATAGCAATGTTTATGGTTTTATTAAAAATCATGCTTGTTGAGAATTTTATTACTTGTTAATGAGAACGTGATTTAAAATTGAGAGAACTATGATATAAGATAATTGTGCATCTAACTAATTATAATTTTGTGCCATGAAGCTTTTCCGGTTGCTTCTTTGTCCCGTTGGCACCGTTGGGTTAGATCAATACGAAATACGTTGGTAGGGAGAGAGATAGATTGTTCAGAAGCGAAGGGAGAGGGAGAGAAAGAGTCTCAAGTTGAAACAAGATGGCCGTGCTTGTTGCCTGGGCAGGAGTGTATAATGTGCAGGGTGGGGAGCAAAAGCCTGTGTAGCCCCCTCCTAGGTTTCCTCTTGATCAATACAGGGAAAGCAAGATGGCTGATTTCCAGGGCACTTGCCCTGGGATTTTATCCTGATATGGGGGTGGGGATGCAGAGATGCTATTGCAGTAATTGAATATCATGAAAATGAATAATGTACTCGAATCTACAATTTCTGAGATACTTTATATTCTAGAGTTTTTTATATTCTAATTGTATGATATAAATGTATGAGACTGAGGCTTTTTTCTAAATAAATTATTTGGTTTATAATATGAACTTTATTTGGCTTATAATATGTCAATTTTATTCAAAGTGTTTACATTTGTGTTTGCATATTTGTCTTAAAATACAAAAAGTTACGGGGGCAACATTGATCTAAAACTACAAATTTGGAAAATGAATTATTATATACATACTTGTATAATGAGTATTGTTTGTTTGAAAGAATATGTACTTTTATGTTATAGTGCCTCCTCAGCGAACACTATGACAAGCACCCAGTCTTCATACTCAAGGATGTTAAATTCAAGGAACTTAAGGCGATGATGGACTATATGTATAGGGGGGAAGTCAACATTTCCCAAGACCAATTGGCAGCACTCCTCAAAGCCGCTGAATCTTTGCAAATTAAGGGCCTTTCGGAAAGTAAAACTGCTGGTAGTAGTAAGACGGAATCCAGACCACAGAAAACCGTCTCACAACCGATAGCGCGCGTTTCACCATCGTTAGACATTCCACACGCGTCTTCCGGTCTAACGATAGAAAAGAATAAAGTTCCTAGGCAGAGTATGGCGCAAGGTCCTGTGGGGGATATACCAGAGGATACGGCTAGTCCTCAAGGGCCGAAGAGGCTCTGCTCGAGGTGAGTATTTCAAGAAAGAAAAGTTTTTTATTATATTATAATTTTCATATCAGAATATAATTTTTCCGTTTTGGAAGTATTGGTAAAAATTGCTTGCTTTTTTCTATCATACAGAGAAGGCTCACAAAGTCCAACAACA
Organism: Formica exsecta; assembly: GCF_003651465.1. NCBI lineage: Eukaryota > Metazoa > Arthropoda > Insecta > Hymenoptera > Formicidae > Formica > Formica exsecta. Next base: position 1,545,344 of record NW_021849308.1, on the reverse strand, counting down.
AGAAAAAGAAAGAGGTTTCGAAGAGGAAGTTTGGGCGAAGATAGTACGATAGAGATGCAAGATGCATCGAATTCCAGTGACATGCCTCAACAAATGGGTGTACCGGCGCTTGGAATCACGCCCGTGGCAGACGAGAAAGTGCACGCAGATTCGACTGACTCTCTCGGCAGGTCAGCTTTGATGACGCAGTTGACGAAACCCGCCGACGAGATGTTACAGGTAAAGTGTTGCGAGTTCTTCTGTTTTTCTTTTTTTCTCATACACGCGTGCCAACGTTCTAGTAGAGGCTGTCGCCAAAAGCGCTGTTTCTTTCGCTTCGTTGGTAAAGAAAAATTCGTGCTTTGTCCTACTGCTTTGGTCATATACATCGCAGTGTGGAAACGGTGCGAAACATGTTTTTTTTTCCTCTTTATGTTGTGACTTAATTTCTTATGTAAAAGGGTTCTTTCGATATCCACGACTCTTAATACGTTTTAATATTCTGTAGCTGCCACTTGAAAAGCCCGAGCCAAACGATAATCTCATCGAGCCAAAGTCTGAATACCTAGAGGAATCTGAGGAGTGCGTCGAAGACCTGACGCTGGACGACGATATGAACGATCTAAATGATATGGAGCAGGACAACAATCGAGCTGGACCGTCCCACGACCCCACCCAACACCCCGGTAAGTACAATTATTTTCATTATTACAATTATTCATTATTACAATTTTTGGTTTTATCGTAGCGGAATACAGGGTTTATTTATCTCAATTAGACAATACAAATTGCAATGACATGCCTTTAAACTTACGCATTGCTAAACTGCGTGTCGCGTCTAAGAGTATGGAGAATATACATACAGCGGATAATTCCATTCTATATGAAATTTCATGCTCTGGAGAGAGTCAACGACAGTAGCGAATCTTCGATCCAAAAGACTTCTTTGGATCGAAGCGGAGCTTGACGTCTAATATAGTGATTGGAAAGTGATTCTTGAACAGGGGTCGTGATATTGCCGGTCGTGATAAGTGTTTCTCGCTTACTCGTAAATAGGGACGGGCTTATGTGTTGAACGAATGAATAGTTTTGGTGTCGCGAAGTCGTTTCGTTCTTTTGTTTGTTATCTGTTAAAGCGGGCCGTGTAACAAATTGGCCGACACTAGCTTGGGTTTCCTCGTTGCAGGTGGGGGGGCGGGAGCGCGGTCTCGGTCGAGAGGGAATTTGGGTAGTGGTGATGGTGGTGCCCTATGGGCTTCCCATTTCCTCGAATGTAAAAAAGTGCCAAACATGAGGCGGCCGCTCCCGGACGTTGACGTAGGCGCGTTGCTTAAATCACTGGCAAGTAAGCAGGGCAGAAAGTATAGCTTAGACTCGGTTAAAATGTCCCTGGAGGCAATATTGCAACAGGGTGTTAGCACCACTCAGGCATCCGAGATGTACGGCATTAATCGCTCAACACTGCAGTTCTATTTGAAAAAATTGAACGTCGTCAGGAGGAGATGGAGGCAGCAACCTGCTAGTACCCCGGTCCAGCCTAGACAGACTTAGTGTGCGCGTGTGTACGCACGCGAGTATTGTAGTGTCACACGCACCACACTCTTCTACGTTGAGTCCGATCAGCCAAGATTGTCAGTATTAATAGTCGTTGTATAATTTTGTTCAAAACATTGGAGACTGATATAAATCCGGGATATTCTTAGATCGTTCGCTCAAATCGAACATGCTTTATAGAATATATGCACATTTGCTAACAGATATTTCTCCTTTATTCGCATTTTGACGTTAAATCTATTCTGAAATCGAAACTCACCGACAAGAATCACTTCCAAACTGGATTGTTGTTTTAATAATAATACAAAGATATATTCGCATTTTGACGTTAAATCTATTCTGAAATCGAAACTCACCGACAAGAATCACTTCCAAACTGGATTGTTTTAATAATAATACAAAGATATCTGCGAGTCGAAGTAAGGCAAGCGACACATACAAAGTATTTGAATTTTAAATAGTCAAACTATCAGTAGTATTTATCTGTTTCTTAAGTGTTACATGTAGACTAAGTGTAGATTGTTTAAAATTTGTGTGATTGCGACCTATACGTATGCGAGTATGTGCGCGAATATGACAAACTGCGGGACGGATGTGTATGTTATTCCGCATAATTTGCCAAATATTACTTGTTGTAACGAACCGTGAATATAAAGGGACGATTAGGAGTGTATTGTATAATATAAATGTATCTTAAGCACTCCCACTGTATAAGGGAACATTGTGCGATTTTCCGATTGTGAAGCCCTGTGTTTCGCTGCGTAATTTCTTGGTCGGTCTTACATATGTGTCCTAAAATATTTTTGTTCCCCTTTAAAAGAGTTTATGTGAATAAAGTACCCTTCATATATATTCCTAGAATGTAATATTCTTTCATGGATGCGTTAATTTTAAATCATTTGATATTCTTAAATAAGGATTTCAAATGATTCACAACTAATTTTAATTTTTGTTTTATTATTTGATCGCAAATTTGGAACATGACAAAGCGGGTTCTCATTTACGGTTTTTTTTATATAATTATACATTTTTCTGGCATAACGGTATCGTATCGCGTAACGAACAAATATTCAACTTCACAATGACACTTATCGAAGTATGGTTGCCCTTTATTTTAGCAGGTATTGGCGCGTGGCATGTTACTGGTGACAGAAGTAACGCGGGGGGTGTCGTGGGCACGTTGACAGGAGCAGGGGCTACCGGGGCGACAGATGAGATGTTTCTAACACCTCAGGAGGCCACCGCACAACAGCAACGCGACTCACAAGGTAGGCTCATCCTCGCCATTTTCCAATTGTCTCCAACCCCCGTAACAATAGGCACTCGTAATTGGCCCAACTCGCTAGAACTTGGAGCACGTTTGTTAGCGAACATCTCAACGTGAGAATAGTTTCCACAATGGTGAAATGCAAATTTGAAACAAATTTATAATTAGTCGAGTATAATACGCGCGTACTTCTTTGAATGAGCTCTCGAGAACGTGGAAAATTTCGAACGATGATATGTATCTTTTTAATATGGCGGAAACCGACAATGGCTCATTCACAAGCGAGTACGCTTCTAAAAAATTTCAATGACGTGTACACAAGCGAGTAACACGCATGTGTGTGTGTATGTGTGTGCGCGCGCGCGTAATTATATGTGCCTATTGCGCAGGTGGGACGGAGCTTATTTTTCTTTCGCTGTCGATAACGTGGTTCAACCTAGATTCCGGTACGTTCAAGTGTAGCACGGTCTCTGAAAGAGCTTTTTATTTTCTATCAGGGCATGTAGAGCTTTTCCGTTAAATTCTTAAGTTCTTTGTGTATACCTCTTTCTATCTTTTTCCTTTCTTAATGTAGCGTCGCGACGCGAGGTCTGACGTAAGACGAGCCGCGTGCGCGCGCGAGCCTTTTTTTATTACATCTGCATCGATTTTCTATAATTGGTATACGGTATTCGTTTTGTGACGTCGACTCGTCCTCGTTAGCCTCGCAACGCGTAACGCTGTGGCCTCTCTCTCCTCCGAAAGGAGTACGACAGCAAAGAGGACTGCCCGCAATCGACCCGGGGTCACACGAGATTCAATCTCGTGTCAATTTCGCGCCATAAGAAAACTAGATGATTAATAGCTAGCTGAATCTTATTTCCCGATGATAGGCAACGTTGCGGGACACAATAATAGTATTGTTAACATAACAGATAGTAGTAATACATATACAACTCCCTCCTCCGATCGGGCGAAAAATTTTTCATCATTTTTTATTTTTAAATGCGTTCACAGCGAAAGAATTCTGAAAAGAGAGAGAGAGAGAGAGAGAGAGCAAAGGAGGCAAAATATAAGAATCGACACACATAATAAAATTTTTTATTAATTAATTTATTAGTTAAATCGATTCGCATAAAGCAGCGTGGACTACCGATTATTCGCGATTTTTTAAACTTTCGATCTCTTATGAATGCAATACGACACTTGAATAATAATATAATTGATATGCGGTTAAGGATAATAAAAATTGTTGAAAATAATTAAAGACGGAATAGTTTGAAACGTGTGGGTATAAAAATCAGTAGGTAGATGAGTAGATAGAACTCTCTCGATTGTCTCCATCTTCGTAACCGATTTATTTCGTTCACATTTATGAATTTTTACAAAGTTGACTAATATCGCGTGATTAAATCTAAGGATAGAAATGTATTCGACGATTGTTTTTACGTTCTCATAAAACGGCGAACCTTGAAACTTAAACTCGCTATTTTGTATTCGAATCTCGTTTGTAAAGCGGAAAGTTGTAGCTCAGCGAATTTAAGCGATGGAAAAATTTTCGGTGCGCATCCGGTTAACGTTATTTCCTTGTTGCTACGGGAAATAGAAGCCGAGGCAACGTGAGAATTTCTCGACGGATAGGAATATAACGGGATCTCGTGCATCATTGGTGTGTGTGAGTCGACAGTCTTGTCGTCTCGACTCCAATCGGCTAATTTTATGCTCTTTGAGAAATTTGATGCTGCACAAGAATCTCAGCGTGCTATATTTCGGCGGCGTTAGCTGCATTCGTCGATCGTTTTACGCTGATCCTCGGACAACGCGAAGTGGCCGTTCTATTTAAGCCGCTCGACTATGGAATTAGATTATCACATAAATTTTTAGCGTTGCTTGCTATATAGTTTGAACTCGATTTTTTCGGCATATTTATCAATAGCGTGACATCGCGTGCGATAACGAATTCGCGGTAATTTATGGAAGATATAAGCCACTTTTTCATCAAGCTCGATTTTTGAGGGCCTATATTAGAATCAATTAGAAGATAGAATTATATAGAAATTACATGGAATATCAAAGAAGGACAAGGATATTTTCGCTTACTTTGTCCTGATGAGATTCAATCCATTTTCCATTATTGTCTTTTACGATTTACTTTATATCCAATTAAATCCGAGATCGCGCAGAATAATCACAATTATTTGAAAATTACATATTATTACTCGAATGTTTCCATCAAAACATTTCTGGATGATAAAAATCATATATGGCAACTATGGGCATAAAGCTACTCGTAAACATTTACATATCGTATAGGCACGTGTATATTTGTACGTATTTGGTCGAAAAACATTTCTGCAAACATTTATTGGCCTTGAGGCGTTATAGGACTTAGAATATATGTGATAAGGAATCTCAAATGCGTAGCGATTTCTAGAAAAATAATGATGAAAGAAATGATGAAAGAAATGAGGGAGCAAGTTAGAGGAACGGTATTGCCTTTGATCGACATCATGTAGAAAATATATACATGTTTATCCTTAGTTCATTACATCAACATATGCTTGATGCCGGACTTCAAACAGTCGGAAAGTCAAAATCACGAACGTTAGCAAAGAACTGCTTTTCATTACTATCACAAATTTTAAATTAAATCAAATCCGGAAATAATTAGAAAAGTCTTCCGTGTCTAAAACTTAAACGGATTAGGTATAGTTACGCAATTTCCATATAGGATAAAGAATATTTGAGAAAAAAAGTAAATACTATCAATTACGATATGATGTAGAAATATTATAAGTTTGATTAAGAATTAAAAAACAGATTTGATCAGAATCGGACAGTAATCGGAAATCAAATATAATATGATTTTATTAAAGAAAACTATCTGATAATACAGAGAAATTTTAGAAGAAATAATGTAGGACATCGCGTTTTATCACAATTAGGCGACTAAAAAATTGAGATTATTAGGTAAGAGATTAGGAGGTAATTTCGCGCAATACTTTTGTTACACATTGATATAAATGTTTTTTGTTCACGGAGATAAGACTATAGATAACAATATAAAACCATCCATCGTGATTTATATTGATGACCCAGATTTGTCATCCTCGCGTATAGGAGCGATGAACCGTATCAAGGCGATAGTATATATTACATAACAATAAAATGACAGTAGTATTGAAAAATGATTTCGATATGCGACCGTTTCTTTGCGAGATATAAGAGAACTTTCTATATATGTACCGAGTGATATTTTGGTAAATGAACCAATCTGATAAAAAATAAGAAATACAATAATATCAAAATTATTTTGACTTTAATATATCCGGGCGGAAAAATCAAATACTCATACTGTCTTGGCATTTTAATCGTAAAAGTCAGTACTTTAGAAAAAAAAATTTGAAGGTTTCTTGGCAAACATAAAAGTTGTATTTTAAATTATTATATATAAAAACAGATTTTTTTCCATGAAGTATCCAGAAATATGTTTCTTTATTAAATCATGCGTTAGTTTCGTATAAAGTAATTTATTTGCAAAATGATGCGATTGTGCGGCTTTTTTTTTCATTATCTTATACAAACTCGCGAAGCTATACGATAGTTATATATTAGCATTGAATCTAAAGTATATTGTATCATACGAACACATCTAAAAAATAAGTAGGTCTCACAGATTTGAATAGAGATAGCGAAAAAATAAGAGTTAAGAGAGTAGTTCAGGATAATTTTTTTTTCCGCCGTGGAAGAAGTTGGCCCTAGAAGAAACTATGAAACGGATTTTTGCCAACCGTCTTAGTTTGGCAACGTGTGTCGAGACTACGAGCCAGCTGCGGGCTCGTCGCGTTGCTTGCATCTGCCAATCTACGACAGCTGCACATTAGGCGGCAGATGATGTAGGCCGGATGCCGGCATCCCAGATGGCTAAACGGAAATCATGCGCATCGTCTGTCCAACTCCGCGTCTTTTGCGACTCGAGAAGTAAGCGTCGTATATAATTCCGGTGGTTCGAAAATAATATTCCCCGTACTATTTGTAACAAGCGGTCTCTTTGTTAACATCGGAAGATGATATTAAACTCAGACATGATTCTTCTATGTAGCTATAATGGACGCAATTGACGAGGTCATTTGATTTCACAGTTTCCGTCAAAATAATCTCATTATTTTAAGGCGCGATGAAAAAACCATGAAGATGGGGGACACATTGAGAGAGAAGGGGGATTAATACAAAAAGAATAGAAGTTAATTTTTATCGAGTTACGACCAACTTTAGGTGTTAAATTTAGCTTAGGAGGGTTTTTTAAGGGACGATCGCGTGAAATATTTTTTTTTTTTTTTCTCTTTTAATTGTCTTCTAGGGTTACATGATCGCCCTAACGAGGTGATCCAACGTGGGAGGCAAGGTAATTTCGGAGAGAGAGGAGCGACCTCTCTGTCAATGCTAGCGTTGCTAAATCCAGAGCTCGAATTTTTATCGTCAGACCTCGCGGTCGACGCGGTTCCTGACGTATAATACTCGACGGTAATTTTCTTTCGCGATATTCTTATGCGCCAGGTGTCTGTTACAATCGCGAGAGCTTTCTTTTGCCAGCTCATCACATCAGACGAGAATAAATATTTTATCTTCCATTTTTCTTCTTACGCACACATGGATATCATGTATCGCGCGCGCCACTTGAAAGAAAGAAATATCGGACAGATGCTCGCATTGATAGCGAAGGTCGTTTTTTTTCACCGTCAGAGACTTGTTGCCTTGAATCTAGTTTCCGAGTCGAATCGTTTTTGAAGGATAAAGGAAGAGGGGCCAATATAAATACTAAAAATACGCTTCTTTCGCGCGAATAATCTCGTTGTCTTGAGGCTCCATTTGTCCCGAGAAAGCACGCGTTTTCTTCCGTTTTGTTTTGGAGTTTCAAATTGCAAAAGCTCTCTCGTACACCTTTTTGATTACCGCTTTGCATTCCGTATATTTCACGTACGTTAAGTCTTCCTTCGAGTCGCGGTTCGGTCGTGACGAGGCGCCGAGTCGCCGAGTGCGCGATCTTAGGACCGGAGTTGCGCCACGTTATTCGCAGCGCGTAGTACTTTTTTTTTTTATTCTCTCTCTCGTGAATTTCTGTCGTGGAAACACGAAAAGAGCGTTCCCGGCGACAAGACACGGTAAAGTTAAACGCGCCGCGCGCGCACACACACACACACACACGCCTGTCCGAAGAAACGTTGCCGAATGTGTGTCTCTTGACATTGTTATTTTCGTGGATATCGCTAACTTCGACAACCTTCGGCCGTTTTCTTCTGGCAACAGTGAAACGATCGCGTTTGCCTTTGCCTATCCGGGACGAGAGTCACCCTCAGATCCCAGAGATATAATGAAAGAGAACAAAAATCAGCCAGTTGTAGCCGTGACGTGTTTTTTTTGTTGGTGCGAGAAAAAGGATATATTATATGTGTGACGAGGACGCGCACGCGAAAAGCCGATTCGGGAGGAGGAATTTCTCTCGGGAGTGTCACGTGTCTCGAGACACTCGATACATCCCATATCTTTATCGATCGCGGATTGAAACACCGGTTGCGTCGACGTACGGTCAGCTGTGCGCGAATTCTCAGTAGAATTCACTTTGCAATAGCGTTCCGAGGGATGTTTCGCATCCTCTTTCCTCCTACTGTGCACGACGAAGAAGCGGGGAGGAATTCCATTATCCTCGCGACTCTGCCCTGTCTCTTCTTTCCCTGTCATAAACACCTGTCTTTTTCGTTTCTTTCTCTTTTTGAAACACGCGCTTCTTTACGCAATTTCTCTAACGGCTGATCGTAAGTCGCGGAACCGGCGCCGGAAGGAGATCCAACGAGATCCATCGGCGTTTAATTGTCATCCATTTATCGCATCGCGTCCAATTGCACATATGTATATTAACGATGGGTTGCGGCTATCTAAGACATTGGGTAAAAAAAAAAAACGAACAAAAAAAGCACGTTCTACATCATAAAATCTTGGTCGCGCGAGCGCGCGCGCCAAGAGCACATGCAATACGATATAACGATGTGTGAACAATTTATACATATATACATATATATATGTATATATTTATAATCTTTCTTTGTCCATTCCGTGTAAACGTATTCGATAGTTTTTAACCCATTTGTGCCACACATATATATATATATTTTTTTTTTTTTTTTGGCGTAATTCTCGTCTTGCATGCCACGCTTCCTTCGGTAGTTCAACTATACACCTTAACTTTGCGAAAGTGTGCAAGCGCGATGCGTTCTTTTATAGACACGACGACATATGCATGGTGGTGGTAATTGAGGTTTGATATTTTATATATACATAATCTGGTGAATACACGTGTCCGTAGAGAGGGATCCGCCCGCACGAGCACGCGCTTGCACACAATATATTTATTTATTTTTTTTACTAACAGTGTACATAATGCTTCTTTGTTTGTAACGCATAAAACATAAATTATATTTAATTAACCCTATTACATATATATCTATTATGATTCTCTCATATGTGCATACATATGTGCGTTAAGCATGCATGTATACATATGAAAGAGCGTCCGAAAAAGGAAGGGATTTCATATAATATATAAATACACGTACTTCGTATATATATAATATATTTAACACTATATAATACTGTTTTTCTACTCGATATATAGATATCGCTATTATATATATATATATATATATATATTATGTATATGTAGAAGTTTTCGAATTTTATTGTTCGATTTGTGTATGATGCCACATGAGATAAAAGTTAAGATATTGATTAGCAGTTTAAGTATTGTACATTTTATCGACAGAAAATTATAGCATTCATTTTTGCCCCATAATTGTATATATATATATAATAATGATTACGTATAAACATTTACATTTACATCATTGTCATTTTATTGTTCATGGTATTGTACTTTCTCGTTATTCGACTCTCGTTGTTATTGTTGTACCATGCCATGTCACAATTTTGCTCTATATCTGCTCCCTTTGTGTTTTCTTACCCGCCCCAAAGTGTCTAGGCTACGATGATAAGGAAGAGTTCAAGATTAGGGACGAAGATGAAAACGCGAGGGAGAAGCTCGTCGAGCGGCTACGATCGAGCGATTTCTCGATCGTAGCGACGCATAGAGCTTCTCCGGATCCTCGAAAGAAGAATCCGGTAATATCAGAAGAGAGAAGAGACTTACAAGCGTGCCTTTTGCACGTTTGGTCACGTCCATGAGGAATGTCATCGCGCTTTCGTCAGCGAGGTTTTGCTGCGAAGGCGTTTCGGTAATCGCGTTTTCTTTCGCGTTTAATCCTTTGGATCCGCGATGATTTTATTCAAAAGTCATCCTTTCACGCTATTTTCGTTCGAACGAAAATATATCGTTCGAGCTAAAATTTTTCAAGATGATTTTTTGAATAAGGTTAGTGGAGTCTTGAAAGATTAACACGCAATTGAATGTCAGAAACGCGTGACTGAAGCAATTCGGACATTCACGCGCGCGTTTTTGTTGTTCAATGTATCGAATATTTGTCCATCTCTTTTACGATGGACGTCTTCTTTACTTTCGTGATTTTGCGATACACAGCTAATTTTCGTTCGCGTGATCTTTTTTTCACGTGGAACGAGGCTCGCATACGCATGTTTCGCGTTTTCTACGCGCAAGAGAGAAGATCGAAGATCGCAGCAGCACTGGTAAAGTATCGGTAAAGGACGCTTCAGATGAGGTAAAAAAGGGTAATACTGATGAAGGTAAAAAGGTAATATGCGACGAAGAGGTATTGGTTATAAAGATACAAATAACCTGATCGTAATATAATCTCGTTTCCACGCGAGTTATTTATGCATATGTGCGCCTTAAACTTCATGTTTGTTAAACACGCGTATACGTAACTCATATTCCATATTTACTTGATGACAGTATATGTAACATGTTGATTAGTGTTCACAAATGAAAATAGTCGTGCGTGCGAGTCAGTGGATTTAATCATTGGTAAGATGGTTATAATCATTTCTTGCAAGCATAAAATCGTTTTTCATTTGTGATTTTTTTATGAATTATATGCCCGGATGAGAAAGAGATGTGAATGTATAAGTGGAGGACTGAATGTTTTGAGAATGTGAATGAATACACAACATAAATTTACGTGTATTTTTTTGGTGCATACTTTCTATCGATTTTGGATTGTCTTTTGTTGTAGCGATAAAAGAGAAAATTTTTCTTACTCTCAACAACAACAAAAATCCAAATTGTTATGAAGATGCAACATCGTGTTATAATGTACATTTTTTTTTTCAGCCAATGTAAGCTGCGTTTCTTCGAGATATCTGAAATCTTTATTATTGTTCTGAATATCGAGTGAAAAATATTTTTCAGATTTCGATATTCAAGAATTATTAATAGTAAGTTTTCTGAAATCTGAAGAAACCGCGCTGCGGGAGTGTACCAAATTTTATTTTTCGTCTACGGAAAATTAGAGATCGTGATTATGCACTATTATTTGCAATGTTCAAGTTGATAACGTCGAAAAAGATGCAATCTTTTCTGCTCTTCAAGACTTCCCAATCATCTTGGCTTGACAATTTTTGTGCATTGTTACATTTCTAGATTTTCCGTTGACGAAGCATTATTGTCAACAAAAGAAGAAAGAAGCTCGAAAAAAGAAGCAGATGTCTGGATATCCAAGAGACAACTAAGGATGCTGTGCCGTTGATTTCTGAATGTTTTCTTAAAATTCAGAAATGAATATGAAAAATCAAACTTGTCGAATTGAGTTTCCGAATATCCTTAATTTAGGATTTTTGGATCTCGATAAGCTTGCATTTTGCAATTCTTTATGCATGTACTTTCATTTCTGTTTTTTTTTTTTTTTTTCAACCGCGATATTTTTCTTTGTTCGGCTCTGCCGAGCTTATATTCGCGATGTGCATTTTTTATCTACAGAGACTCGGATGAAGACGGATGTTCCGAGTTCAAAGGTCTCGCATTTTGAGCTTTTGAACGAGAGAAGACGTCAAGACACTTTGATTCGTCAGATTGGTAATGTATTGACTGGATGGTATAGTATTGGTAACGTTTAATAAATAGTGTAAGTTTCGCGTAAGATTATTATTGATAATCAATCCCGTATAATTCGTAAGGCATATTATAAATTGCCATATAATTGCAATTGTTTTCCATATTTTTTATATATGATTTTCTGCTTTTATTAGATTAACCGAAAATTTTTCTCATCTTGATATATGTGTTGTATATTTATCGAATTACATTGATTTCTCGCAGTTCTGAAAGTTTGATAAGATTTTGAGGTATTTTTTTTCTTCATATAATCTTCTCAAACTTGGTACGCGCAGAAATCAAGATATTTTCCCATAATATTTTTGTGAGAGTCTGTTTTCTGTATGCGTGAAAAATTCGAATGTTACGTTTGATGAAAAATGATCTTTTTGTATGTGTCTGAGTGAATGAGTTATGATATATGTCTAATATTTCTTGAAATATTTCTTGATTGCTTAATCTGTTACGTCCCCATAATGATTGCTTTTAATAAAAAAAATAAATAAATATGTATATACATAATTTATATTTATATTTTTATTTTTCAGAGAATTTTTTAAATTTGTGTTTTTCGTATTTATCGCGATATTTTATTATCTTCATTTTATGAAGATATACAACAAAAGATATAATTTCCGCGCTGCTAGTGAAACACGAACAATTTTCTAGACATTTGGATTATATCAAGTCTACTGGTGATACTTAGAAGATGGTTTTGGCATGTAGCAGCTTTCAAAAATGTATTTTGCCTTTTTGAGAGTTTTGCTAGCCAGATTTTCAAGAATGTGATGCTGCTTTCATAGTGAATTCCATCTGATATACAGTAAAAGGTAAATTAAGTATAATATGTAAGTATTTAGTCTTGTGTGTTGTATCGGCACGCAAGATGCCCTTTCATTATTTTTTTATATATAGAATAATATTTTTGGCGGAAATAGTGGGTACAGAATATTCATTATATAATTTTTTATTATGTATTAAATTCAAGTGACTAAGCCTTTTGATGATTATCGAAAAGCTTCGTTTTTGGAAATAGTATTTTGATAATATTATACTATCATGGGTGTAAATTGATTATTTAAAATTCGATATATTTTCTTAATTCTTGAGATAGATGAAATTTTCTATTATTTCTGCCTCAATATTTAATTTTAATATATTATACATTTAATATACTCTCTTGGCACGTTTCTCCGATTTTTCATGTTGCTGTATGTGATATATA
>NW_021849308.1:1527340-1532082 GCF_003651465.1 Formica exsecta | reverse complement strand
TATATAGCATTTTTAAATTACGTTTAATTACAGTACATTCTTTCATATATACATTCAAGATAAAATGTCTGAAACAATTTTTCATGATCTACGTACTGACAAGCGATGAGGTTTGCAACAATGCGCTTGCCAATCAGTAAATTTTGAAAAAGTTGTTTTCACAATTCTTATCGATTCGGTGCATTTCATTGGAGAGTTAATTCGATTCACGTTAGATTCGCGAAGATTGCGTTACTTTTACGAAAAAGTTGCGCAATGATCGTCGAACGAAGACAAATCGATGACATCCGATGTTCTCTTCCTTTTCCTTCTCATTCCTTTTCCATTTTTTTCAAATTTTCAGCTTTTCAACAATGCTGCATTAAAAAATTGGATTCCTTTGTCTCTGTGTGCGTGATTTTCGAGGCAGTTCGGGATAGTATCTTGTACGAATCTCTGAATGCGTGGATGGTCGAGTATGTTCGAGTTCGAGTAATGTGATCAACGGGAGAACGTTTTTATGAAAAGGGGAAGAATTTTTCCTTAGCTCTTTGTGCAGACAAAATTACTCGTCGAGATCGTTGCAAGTTTCATTCCTGGATCGATCGGATTCTTAGGCGCCAGATTGCGAACGATCTCTCGACTGTCCTTGCATCGCTCGCGATCGGTGGGGAGAATTTTGATGAAGTTCGTCAATGCGTTATAGGAAGCCTTAATCGCCACGTTTCACGGAATCGGTGAATAATTCATTGAATAATATGCATTGTAATACGGTTGTTTTTCGATTCTCGCAAAATTTTGTTTGACGATTGATTTAACGAATTTGATTTTCAGATTTTTGTTAAAGCTGCTTCAAGTATCTCTATATCGACTTTTCGCGGTATATATTGATTTTTTTGTGCAAGCATTCGGCTATTTTGCGAACAGCGACGCAAGTGATAAAATTTGCGTACTAATTGTGCCGCTCTTCGCGGATACTGAATGATTACGTCAGTATAATTTTAATTGCAAAGTTTTTTTCGAGAAATTCTATTTATATAATTACCAGCTTTGATAATAATCTGAATAGAGAAATTGCGTATTAACGAAATTTGCATTGGATAAGACGCGAGCGATACTAATGTAATTTTTTTGTGAAATGACTTGAGGAAAATGTGATTTAAATTTTCGAGGAAAATGACTTTTTGTAAGTTTATTTTTATTGAAAATTTGAATAATTTTCCTATATATAAGTTGTGAATTTTAAATGGATTGTAAACTCGTTGCGGGACTCGCAGGGATTTTAAGTCTACTTTAATTTTCACAAATTTTACAGGCATGTTCACAAAAAATTGCTTTGTTTTATTTAAACATTACGGAACGATTTTTTTACGAGATGTAATTTTTCATTGAATCGTTCTTATCACAAGATTCAAGAAATATGTCTCTTTTGAGATCAATGCATAATGTTCAAGTAACTTTATGTTCATTATTGTTGTGTGATCATAACACATAGAAATAACAGTTGATAGAAACGTAATATAGGAATCATAATCGTCGATTCTACTTGATTACACGCAAGACTAGATTTAACATTGTCCTCGTTCTATCAAAGTTCTCTTTCAAGCCCTCGCATAATATCAAAGTTCGTTTTAAATAGAAATTTACAAATGTGAGATGATACCGTTTAAAACATGTTTTTTTTTGTTCTTGATGATTGTCTTCACGTTGAAATTACAACTTTTATAAATATAAGCCGCTCCTATTTACGAAATATTCTTGAAATCTTGACATTTGATGTCTACGTAATAATTATGACGCAAATCACGACTAAACTACGAATTTGTTGCAATTATTGTTACTCTGTTAATGATTGCTGCGCAGCGATTATTACCAGCGATGCAATGCATTGCACAAGTGACGACTGCAACTAATTAATCATCAGGGAAAGATTTATTCTCACATTTATATATATCAGCAATGACGTAAAGAGATATATTTCAATTTTTTCGGTCCATTCTCGTCGATACAATTTCTAATCTTCGCGATTTCAAACGACGACAAGACTTGACGGGACCGATCGCGATCAATTCTTGATTCGCTCTCACATGCCACAACGCGATGTAAGATCCGGGGCGCATTTTTTTCTGTATGCTCGCGTGTATATAGTGGCGAGGGCCTTCACACGGTGTTTCAGGATCGATTCTCTGGTATTGTTGCTCACGCTGCAATTGCCGTTATTCGGTCAAGTACTGCCTGGACAGGCATCAGCGCTACGAGTGCGGGATGGAGAGGCAGTTCGTCTGCGGGACCTGTGGACGGCGTTTCAGCAGAGCGGACAACATGCGACAGCATCAGAAGAAGCTGGGCCATCATCTGGCGCCCTACACCAGGTCTAGGGGAGGGAGACTTAAACTAATCAAAAATGTCGCGTTCGAGCCGACACTTCCTCGGATAAAGGCATTCCCGAAGGATTACGAGAACGAGAATGCAACAGCAGCAGCGGAGGAAACGACGGTATCAGCAGCAGCAAAAGTAGAACATGTCGATTCGTCATAATTGTCTCCTCTCGTGTTACTTCCATTTCTTTCTTGGCGCTTCGAGCTTCGTTCGTAAAAAAAGGGGGACCCCACGTCGCGATGCCAAGTAACGAACGTGTTTTTTTTTGTTTTTATTTTTGTTGTTTTATTTGCGTTTCTCGTTGCCTGCGATCTCGTATTAGATAACTAATTCAAGATATCAAAAATCCACTATATTCATAATTTATGCTTTTCTTTCGGGCAATGACACAGTCATTATCTGCTTTCCATGGGCGCAGATATGACGTTGGATCGCTCGACAGAAATCCGGATTTTGCATTGATCTCCAAGTATAGAATTTATATGAAAATTTGAGGGGGTTTTATACTTTTTTTATTCTTAGTAAATTGCTTGGAATTCAATTCGATTTTTCGGAATGTCATAGAAGTCAGCGCCGCAACTTGAAAAAGTTATCTATTCGAGCGATATTTTATCAACTTGATATTTATAATTGATCTTAATTATCGTCTTGGCTTGCGACATACAAAATATTGTTACATTTAATTATAATAGTTTTATTGAGTAATTTTTTTTTTTTTAATATTGAATTTGAGATTGTTTTATTTTTTTATTGAAATTAATTTTATCATATACTACGTTGAATATATAATTTGTTACAAATTTTTTTTTATAATTGCCAAAACAATAGAAAAGAGTAGCAAAGTCGAATTTCTTGAATAGAAATCTTCATTATATTCAAAAATGTTATGAAGACGATGGCGTTTTGTATAATTAGCATAGCGCATGATATGCTGTTGTGTAAAAGGATTGAATTCAAAATTTGTAAGAAATTATTTCGGTAAGAGAATTATTTTTCTCATAATCGACGCCATCGATCACTGTTGTAAATCGATTCGTTGAATGACATGGCGCAATCGCTAATTACTGTTACAATAAATGGCTAATTGTTGCGAAAAGTCAACTATGCATGTGTGTTCCAATGATGTTTTCTTTATTTTTCTCACTTATTCGAAAATATCAGTTCTCGATCCACGAGTGCAAAGATTTGAAATTTTTCATGGTTTTTATTTATGAAGTTGCTTTTCGAATAACACATTCCTTTAAACATTTTTTGGACAGTTCATTCGCTGACCGTGCATAAATTTTGACGAGATTATTTATCCGATTGTCAAAAAAACATGTTTGTAACTAAATCTATGATATACTGTTAAGAAGAGCTTATTTTTTTCTTTCGTCTATTCATAAATCACTCTACTCACATCACTTACTTCTAATTTGACAAATAATTTTGAAATTTGATCGATATATCTTGCATTATCCTCATCAATGGGTAGCTGATGCGAGAAGAAGTCGATTAAGTCTTTTGGATTTTTATGTAAAAATTTACATGTCCATATAATAAGCGTGTTCAAGAGAATTTAAAATCGGTAACTGAGGAGTAATTGTCGTCATACTTCTCTTTTGCGCTTCCGATCACTCCGAATGTTTGTGCTTCGGCCTGTTTAAAAATTAATTTTGTTACTCTTAATATATTCATTAATTTATTATTATTATTAGTTGCATGGTAAAAAATTTTTTGAGCAAAAAGATTAATGCGTAAATGGGCTGATGCGTGCACATGAGGTGAGGCGTCGCTTTTCGAGAGTGGTGTTTATTCATATCGATCGCGTCGAATTGCATCCAGCGTACTTGACATCTGCAAATGCGAATCCGACCAGATGGACCAGAGCAGAGAAGAATAAATAAAGAGATATTTTTGAACAGAATATATTTTACTATTTTTATTATGCAATTCCTTCAATCATCTTTTCAGGTGCTGTCTTGCGATGCATGTAAAATAACATTTCACTAACTTGGTATGGCATAATTTTCTCGAACTTTTATATCTTCTGAAATTTCGTAGAAAATAATATATAAAAAAATAAAAAAGCATATGATTTCGAGAACGTAATACCTTCCTTAAAGAAAATCTATTTATATATAACCTCAATGATAAACTATTCTTAAAAAATACCTAAGATTTCGACAATCTGCAATTATTATACATCCATCCATTGAAGAAATTTTATTGTTTTTATTATTATATTTAATTTTAAGGAAAAAGTTAACTTGATAAATACACAAAAATTATAAAACTTAGGACTCCCACTAGGTAGATCTTAACTTATTCATGCTAAATTAATCTACAGTGCGGAGAAATTAGCCGGAAAATTGGGAGGAAAAGAGAGAGAGAGAAAACATTTA
>NW_021849308.1:1519892-1527195 GCF_003651465.1 Formica exsecta | reverse complement strand
GAAAGAGAGAGAGAGGAAACATTTATGAAAGAAATAGGCTGTATATGCGTTAAATAAAAAGCTCTAGGAAAAATAATTTTTTAAATTTGAACGCACGTTGTCATCATCCGCGCGTATAAAGAATCTTCGGGGTGATAGTTGGCCGATGATGCTTGCAGCTGCCACGCTCTATTGGTCACAATCTACTGGGGTGCATCGGCAACCCACAGCAGATCACTGCAGACTCTCCTGTCCGAGTTGCGGTCGCAGCTACAAATATCGAAGCGGCCTGCGGAGCCATATCGCTGAATGTCTCTCGGAAAGAGAGAAATTGGAGGCTGATATTCGGTGGCAACAGCAGCAGCGACAACAACAGTGGGAAAACCAACAAGCCCGATCGTACAGGCAGCAACAACAACAACAACCGTTCACTGCAAAGGACGTCCGATTACTGTACAAATTCTGGAAATCGTAGATACATGTAGCCTTAAACACGAATAAGAATCCTATAGTAAAGATTTTGATCTGATGCATCAAAGCATCTTGTTTTCCTTATTGTTTGATTTTACCTTTAATCAAATATGGAGGGATGGGATCTCCTCATCGTTTCTCGATCCATGGAATTCATCGTTTCTCGATCTTGGATGCTGTTCAACATTTTGATCAAGGCACTGTCTCTTGCTACTCTCGTCATCGATTTTTGGTTTTTTTTTCTTTCGTTACATATATAGATGTGAAAAAATCCTAAATATCTTTGATAGAATGTATGACTTGATTTTTAGAAACCAAGAAGTGATTTTAGTCTTTTCAAAATATCACTTCGATATATATTTAAAAATTCCAAATAAGAAATTGAAAATTTCGTTGAAAAATCCAATCGGTTTCTGAAAATTAAAATCAGTTTTATTTAATGAACATTATTTCGCCAGTTATGAGAATAAACAAAAATTGATCTTGAATAAATTTTTTTACAGTCAATCTTTAATTTAAGTATATATTTCTTGATGAACAGTACGAAATAAATTATTTTAATTATAATAATTATTAATTATAATGATTACATAGAATGTTTGAATGGTTTTTATACTAGGAATATCATTTTTAATGTTAAAAAATATGTCAATACATATATATATAATATTGCAACTTTTAACTAATTATTAACTTATACATACTATTTATATTGATTTCCATTTTTTTTACTTGCCTAATACATGAATTAAAAGTGCTACTACCTGTTAAGGCTCTTGATCCCTTATTATCATACTGAATTATGATATGAGAAATAAGAAATGAGTTTTATTCTTGTGAAATACACAAATTGTCGAAATAAATAAGTTTTTTTGAATGCAACCACTTGTGTTGGACAATTTGGAATAATAAAATATACCGAAAATTCTTTTTTTAGATTCATGAATTAATAAATAGCTGTAAATCTTGGTCAATTATTCTAAGGTTTATTTTTGTTGAAAAGAACCTTATGATCAAGAATTATAGGTTTTTTTTAATTCACGTGTTGCCATATAAAAAAATTTATGTATTTTGATGCATTTTGCAAGAATAAAACATAATTTCCTGCTTTTGATATCATAATTCAATATAGCTACAATGAGAATCCAGAAACCTCGAGAAAAGAATATATGTATATATATAGTTTGATTAATCAGTTTTATATACTTACATTTTTCTAATAATATATGCATAATTTCATAAATTGATTTTCTCATATCAATAAAATAACTTAGATCATTTTTGCTTCATTTGGCATTGTATATATAATTTGTTTTATCGATATTTGATTAACAAAGGAACAAGCGGAGGATCAGCGATAACTGTTGGCTGATGTGTATTGCATGCTGAAAGTCTTGTCATCCAGTCGAACGTGAGCTTCGTGATTGTCAACATAATAAATAAGTGTCGTGTTTAATGCGACAAATAAAGGAGATATATCCCGGACACGCCTCACATCTCGAAAGGAAATTCATCCTCGTTCGAATCATTGACGCATAACTTCGACCGAGTATATATTATGTTCATTTGTGGATTTGTGTTGGGTGAAATTATACAAGGAGGCATTAACTTTACATTGGGTTGAATTAATTACATCACGGGTGTAAAAAGGGATGCATTTAATAAAGAAGTTCATTTTGGTGCAGCATGTAAATAACAACAGCAAAATAACGAAGACTGTGCACAAGGATCTGCTATTATTTATCTTTATAAATGAAATATCTTAAATAGTGATATAGCAAAAGTGTAAATAGATTGCCAAAATTATAATCTTTATTGTCTTTATATCTAATATTATCTTAGAAAGAGAGAGTTTTCACTTATTTTTCTTAATTACTTTTACATATGTTCTACAAAGTTTCTGCAATAAATATAGAGATCCATTATACTATTATTTTTGAACCACTTTAGGATCGTAATATATAAATAAATGTCTTTAAACATCTTTGTTATATTAAATAGAATTCTATGCAGCAATAGAATTTTGTATATACTCTCTGATAATAAATTTCTCAATATATATATAATTCAACTTAAATACTTCTACAAACTCAAAGAATTAAATGCGACCGGGACCAATCTCTATTGCGCAGCTTTTTGCACAGTCTTTCTTTGGAGCGAGCTTGATTCAGTATCGTCTACACGCTTGGTTCGAGCTTTTTCTTCGTCGAACGATCGAAAAGAGAGAAAGAAAGAAAGACGGGCCCAAGCTGCGGTGTTTCGACCAAAGTGTGTGTTTTGCGGCTTGCTGATAAGGAGGAGATACTCGAGAGAGATCTCGCGGATGGGGCTCGTCTCGTGCGCGTTCGACAGGAACCCGTATGATGTAAACAGGCCTCCCTGTATGCTTGCAGCCAGCCTCGCGACGGACCTCGTCTCGACTGGCGACGGCGGCGAGCTGCGATATCGATGCGTAATGTGCGGACGCGGATACAGGTCTCGGTCATCTCTCACGCGACACTCCAGATACGAGTGCGGCCGCTTAGGCTCCCGGTATACCTTCACCTGCACCCTCTGCGGCAAGTACTTCTGCCGACCGGATCATCTCAAGCAGCACATCCTCAACATCCACGGGGGCGCAGTCGCCAAATAACCGCGGCTACATCTCGTCTTCGTCAGCGCGTAGAGAGAGCACGTTCGCCTATCGTTTTCTGGCGACAGATCAGGAATCTTTTCCGAGGACGTTTAAATTACTACGAAAGTAATCGGGAGGAATGCATCTTCGCAACGTACACTGACAATGAGAGACAAGTTTTATATTTTTATAATATAACAGAAATATGTATGTAATGTCGAGATATAATTTATAATTTTCTGTGTAAATTTAAAAAATTTATGAATTTTTTGTTTTAGATTATTTTTATGTAAACTTTGCTTAACGTGATTTTTATTAACAGATTGAGTTGATTTTTTGGCAATGCTATAATTTTTTTTGAATGGGTTTTTTTTCGACAAGGTTGCAGATGCGACAATTTAGAATCTATGTCAGAAATTATTTTTGTTGTTTAATGTAGAGTTTGTATTTTAATCGTACTCTTTGCTTCGATTCTTTTGTCCAAAGAAGCACCAAAGGGATTTTTTATTTTGGATTTGTCAGTAGAGTTAGTTATTGTGTGGAATTATATGAATTATTAATTATTTTTTGCAGTGTATGTGTAGAGGATTCATAGAACAATTATTTAACAACTGATCTGAATCTTAAAACATAAATGTTGTCGTGTAACTTCTCATTCAGAGATCAGGGATTACGTTCTTTGTTTAAATATCTCTCTATTTAAATACATTTGCAAAATTTTTCAGTCATGTGTAAGAGTTTGTTACAGGTTACAATCTAATAAATATATTTCCATTGTTTTTTTTTTTTCTTGAAATTTCGGATAACAAATATGATCATTCAGAAAGTTTTTATTCCAACAAAGTTTTTATTGAATTAATTAATAGACTTTTTATTATTATATATGTTTTAGCATATTGTTTATTTAATTTTAGAAATATACTTTTATATAAGAAAATATTTTTTCTCTTTAAATTTTAATGATAAAGAGTTTTATCGTTCTTTTTTTTTTTGGATAGGATTCAAGATTAGATCAAATCGATTAATGATTGTCGTGTATATTTGTTCGTCTGTTGGGGTAAACTGCCAAATAACTTGACCACGAATACCAAATGACTAATATATTCCTATTTTTCTAGTGCAATATATGTTTAAGTTATTTTATATAAGTTACATACAAAAATTACACAATAAAATATTGACATGTACATACAAATAAATTAATATATTGGCATCTAGGAGTGATAAAACTATATACAGGTAATATAGAAATGAGTCACGTTTATTCCTACTATTGTTGAATCTTTCGAAATTGGATGTATTTATTTTACATCTTCGAAGGAAAACTGCTATTAAACCGTTAAACCAAAAACCAAAAATATTTCAGTGTATGAAAAGTACAAATTCCTAAATTAATAGGACAGGCATTACTAGCGGAATTTTATGAGCTTTTTTAAATGAATTTCACTTGGACGTTTTAATTTGTTTTTTTTTTTTTTTACATATATCAAAATGTTTTCTGCTTTACACTAATTAGTTTATTATCAACAAATTGCTCATCCTAATGAATCTCATATCCGAATAAGACTGCTCATTATGCGAAAGTTCATAAATTCCTGTTACCCAGATATTATACTTAATGTAAAAATTATAAAATTATAATATAGCGCGCATGCGTATTAAAATGGTACAATTTTCTGGTCGTTTTGTGCAATTAAGACACTAGATTTAAATGAATGAATAATTATTTATGCCAAATAATTATTTTAAAATGGGTTATATACGTATTTTAAGTTGATGTCGCGCGCAGGGAAATGTTTTGTGAGTCTTCTGTCAAAGAGGAAACTCCTTTTTATTACTTTATCTGCTTGCAGAAATGTATCGTATATATAAAGAAAAATTAAATTGTGTCTTGTGACATATACTATATTTGAAGTTATAAAACATACGCAAATATATTATTGAATTTATATAATATATGAGAATAGAGTGTTGTGTCACTCTACAAGATATTGATGTGGGTATATTACTGTTATTGGTGAACGTTAAATCCACACGTTGTTATTTATCGGATTTTATAAATTTTTATGGTATTTCAATAAAAAATAACATTAAATGGTTTCTTTATTTAGTCATTTTGCATCCGTTTTTCTGGAGTTGTATATCCCTTTTGGTTTAATTATATTATATTTTTGTTGTTGTTTTATCTTTATATATATATGTGTTATAGCAATTCCCTTTTTTCTTATTTTTATTAAACTTTTTACACATATATATAAATCTATAGATTATAGAATATTGCAATCATCAAAAGTTTTTAATATAGCAATCTTTTTGTTTTTAAACTAGTTATTATTGACTTATTCTTGTAAATCAAAATATTTTTTAAATTGTGAATACATAAATTATAAAAAGAATTGGACGATTTTTTTATTAAAATAAAAATTAGCGGCGTAATAATTAAGTTTTATTGTTGCAATAAAAATTTTTTTTTGTTGCGTAGAGAGATTTTATTACAAACTTTTATATTTTTTGACCACGAGTCCATTAAAAAAAAAATCTCTATTTCACCCAAGTTGCTCCGTAAAATTTTATTTGAAAGAGAGAAATATATTTTTAATATTGTTTTTTTTTTTTTTTTTTTTTAAAGAAAAAATCAAGGAATATTATCTTTCATGCATCCCTTTTCCGGTTCATGTTTTAATTTTTAGGGTACATCCATAATGAACCAATCTTTGGACTGACGTCACTTTGTTTTGTATTTTGTTACAGTCGCGGCATATGCTTTTATCGGAAATGACGGGCATCAATGCACGAGGTGCGGTAAGCGGTACACAAAAAAATCAAATCTAAACAGACATATTAGGTACACCTGCAGGCCGAATAAGTTGAAGTACGCCTGTCCGCATTGCGAAAAATTTTTCTCGAGACCCGACAATCTCGTCCAACATCTTGCACGTCAATCACGCGATCCCGAGTAGAAGTATATCCGATGTACCATAAGGCCCGGATAAGGTTTTCTTCGGGTCTGCCCTAGTAGGGTTGGCCCGAATAGGGCATGAACGGGACCAAATAAACTTTTTTTTTATTACTAGCTAACGAGATCATTTTGGTCGGGATTTAATAAGGACCCTCTCAGGAATGCCTTAATGTGAATATAAAAGTTCATTGAGATTTTTCAGATGTTATCTCGCATGCTTTTAAAAAAGATAATGTTTTACCATCAAAAAGAGATATTCAAGACTCTGTAATATTCAATAATGTGAAGGAGGAACAATGCGCGCCAAAAACGTTGTAACATGACATAGAGTAATACCTTTTAATACGTACTTTGTTTATGTTTGTTCCATTTTATTACATTAATGAAATATATTATATCAATATGCTAGATTATATAAATATAAATAAATTTTATCAAAATTACTTGTATTACATTCTCTTGCGTTATATAATTAATAAACTTATACCTCATAATCACCCGATAAGAATCTCAATTAACCCATTAAGGCCCATGGCTAGCACAGTCGAGATGGCGGAAAACTAATTACTGGATTCTTAGCATAAAAAAAACCTTATTTTTACCTTACCTTTTAATACGTACTTTGTTTATGTTTGTTCCATTTTATTACATTTATGAAATATATTATATCAATATGTTAGATTATATAAATATATATAAATTTTATCAAAATTACTTGTATTACATTCTCTTGCGTTATATAATTAATAAACTTATACCTCATAATCACCCGATAAGAATCTCAATTAACCCATTAAGGCCCATGGCTAGCACAGTCGAGATGGCGGAAAACTAATTACTGGATTCTTAGCATAAAAAAAACCTTATTTTTACCTTAGGTAAATATTAGTTAAATAAATAAAGTTAAATAAATTAGATTCCCGATAAGGTCCTCAGATCAGTTCCTGATAGGGGCATTGCGTTACCAAACATCTCAGGTCCTGATCGGGTGTATTCACCAGGACCCGATCACTAATTAAGGCTTGCCTGATCAATTAATTGGGGCCATATTATTATTTCCACTCGGGTAAAGATAAACAGTGTTCATAATAATAAATATGATAATACACACAACAAGAAAAAAAAAGATCCATGGAAAAAATAATCATTCTTTATAGATTTTTCACACGATGCAATTTTCATTTTACAAATTCTCTATTACGTTACAATTTTGAAAAAACTAAGACTAAAATTGTAAAAGAAACTATTTTAACATAATTTATTATGCACTACCAACAGTC
>NW_021849308.1:1474867-1518448 GCF_003651465.1 Formica exsecta | reverse complement strand
ACATTGCATGATGTTATTACTGTTCGCTAGTGTTTACTGGGTTCTTGCTATTTGTGCTCAGTGCACTTTTCATTATTATAAAAATATATTGACAAAAAACAAAATGACAAAATAATAATAAAATATAACTAAAAAAAGAAAAATGTTGTTTAAATATTGTTATATGTTATTGTTATGTTTAAATGTTGTTGAAAAAGATGTTTAAATATTATTAAATCAATAAAAATTATATACTATATACTATTATTAAATAAATAAAAATATTATAATTATATATAAATATTATGTAATCTAATAAAATGTTGTCTGTAATCTTATAAAATGTAAAAAAAAATAGTTATAACATTTTTGTTGCATTTTTTCCATAATATTTTAATTAATGTGTTATTATAGAGATTATTACTTTTAGTTACATTTTTTTCATTAATTGTTCATTCCATATTTTTAACGTTCAAGACTTAGTTTCAAGAATTAATTTCTTTTGGAAACATTTATATTTTTACACTTTTTAATTAATAATTTTTAAATATAATATATTCTGATATTATTTTAGAAAATAGTAAATATATGTTAAAGAATTTACAATTTTAATAATTTTATAATAACTTTATAATTTTAATTTTTTATTACCAAATTAATTATTAAAATTTTTTTCAGAGGTGGTCACCAGTATTAGCGGGAAAAATATTTCTTCTCATTCGATCCAAACTGTAATAAAAAGTTGGGGTAAATATGCATATATATGCATATTATCTGCATTTTATATGCTTTTTACCTAAGGTAAAAATAAGGTTTTTTTTATGCTAAGAATCCAGTAATTAGTTTTCCGCCATCTCGACTGTGCTAGCCATGGGCCTTAATGGGTTAAATAAATTAGATTTCCGATAAGGTCCTCAGATCAGTTCCTGATAGGGGCATTGCGTTACCAAACATCTCAGGTCCTGATCGGGTGTATTCACCAGGACCCGATTACTAATTAAGGCTTGCCTGATCAGTTCCTAATCGGGGCCATATTATTATTTTCACTCGGGATGCACAAGTGTCTCTGATACGCATTTGAATGATTATCCCCGATCTCGTTTATAATTTTTCTCGTTTATAATTTAATTTTTATATTTTTACGACTTTTATTAATTTTTGTTAATTTTACAGCGATAAACGAAGTTTGCGTCACGTAAACTTTTTATCGGCAAGCGAGATTAAGAATTATCTTCTATCTATAGTGCATTTTAGAGAAATATTGCGATTATTTTTTGTTTGTTATGTTATTGAGAAATTAATTGTATTGTTCGTTTATTTTATTGCGTTATTGTATTAAACATGAAACGTGTTTATTGTCTTATTGGTTTGCATTATTAAACATTACTAATTTTTGTTATCACATGATTTAGTGATGTAAGTTAATTTTATTTTTTTCAGATATATATTCACGAAATATATATTGAAATAACATTGACGAATCGATCGAATGTATTGAAATTATTTTGTTTGATGAAACTAGACTTATTATTATTTATTAAATGTTAAGGAGAAGTTAGTTATTAGAAAAAACATTTTTTGTATGTTCTTTTGAGAAAAACGGATATTTAGAATATGAACAAAGATGATATATATTTTTGATATACTAAATGAAGCAATTATTAGTACGCGACTATACAAGCTGTAAGATGACTGTGTTGTGATTTACGTTATGTAATGTCGATATTTTAATAAATTAATAATATAATATACGCGATGAATTGCGCTAACTAATTTCGTACTATTGCTTTCGTAAACTTAATGTTTTTGACACGATTGAATGTTCTCGTCTGTGAAGCAAATAGCCATTTATCAGATTGCACTGTTAATTTATTGAAAGAAATAATATTTGCAACTTGTTGAATAATATTAATTAAAATATGCTTATTTAAATTAATTAAATTGTGTGAAATCGTAAAGTGCCTACGGTGCGTCCGTTTCTCGTAGAATATTTATATTTTTATTATTTAATATTACGGAAGTGATAGTTTCACTACAACTTGGCGACGCAGTATGCCTAATTAAAACCATTTATAGAATATCGATCTAGAAGCAGCAATTTAAAAGTCAACATACTTGCGCAAAACTTCTGTAACGACCCTTCTTTTGTGAGTAAAAATTAGTTTTAAGATTTCACGTCTGTCGTTGTATCGAAGTTGGCCAATTAGAAAAGAAAATATTGAAAAAGGTGAAAAACTTTAGTTTGGTGATCTTATTTAATCTTGAGAATAACTGTCGAGAATTTCTTTTTTTCTTAATAATATAGATTTATATAAGTTTATATAGATTTATATAGAGTAAAATTTAAAATTTTTATTAATTTTTTTATTAATATATTTTTTACTTTATAAAACATCTTTGTTAAAAGATCTTTGGCAATTGACACTAATGACCATCACATTAATAATAATTAATATTGTTATACATAACTGTGCGTGCTAAAAATTTCTTCGAAAAAGAAAAAAGTTGAGAAATACTTGATTTACTATTGATTTACTTTTTGCCATGTTTGATTAATATTATTAAATTAATTTATTTTGCACATTAATTTATTTTTCAAATATAGCTTATTACAAAATTCTAAGGCTATCGAAGAATTCTACAAATGTTTTAATATGAAAGAATTAATTGTTCATGTTGTGCGCGGCACAACTTCTCTCAAGGTTTGAAGAAGACGAAAACTCAATTATATTAATCAGTACAAAAGTGACCGACTATCATGTGTTTCGAGCATGCGGAAGAAAGGGTGTTCTGTTATCCTTTTTGCCTATCTTCCTTCTGCGAATTCAGTAGTTAGATCTCGATGAATATTACGAGCTACCATGACACGCTCTCGTTCAATCCTCGCCGTTGTCTGTTGCAGCATCGCCGTTCAACAGCAAATATTATATCAGCGAGTATCGTTGCCGTTTCTGCAATTGTCCGTATTCGACAACGGGCCATTTGAAACGCCACCTGACCAGGGGATGCTTCATGGATCCGTCCTTCCCGATCGAGAAACGGCGCAACATGAATAGGCTGGAATCTAGGAACTACGTATGTCCCAAGTGCTCACAGGGCTACAAGAACAAGCGTACCCTGGACACGCATTTGCGTACGGCGTGCGATCGCGAGCCGAAATTCCAATGCCCGTATTGCGGCCTGAGAAGCAAACACGCGCGCAACATTTATACGCATATTAGACGAAAACATAAAGGCGAGGATCTTTTTCTGATAATCAAGCAGGACGGCAAATAAACACATGGTTTTTTACCCGAGTTTTCATGATCTATATAAAGAAAGTAGGAGGCGCAATTTTAGTAAAGAGAGTTAATATGTATGTGTGTGTGTGTGTGTGTGTATAGGTGTATGGGAGGAAAAGAGAGGGAGAGAAAGAAAGCATATACATGAGATAATTTGGACAAATGAATTTTATAATAGCCGATTCAAAAAACGAATTAAAAATATATATGTAATTAATTAAATCGTAAATACGGATTTCATACTAGCCTAAAACGAAATTTTCGAAAAAGAAATTAAATTTTCTTTATTGTTTAATAGATATGTTCGGTTCTGCTTTGTATTTATTTTATTTTTAAATAAACTTTTTTTAATAATCTGAAATGTGATAGTGATAACAGTTCTGAGACAAAAAACTACTGTACATTTTAGATTATTATATGAATTATATACATTTAATAATTTTATACAGTCTTTTATATGTCTTATAATTCATATTATTAACAAGAAATTATTTATGAAGTTTAATAAGCATAAAGTACATGCTGTTGTCAAAAGACTGTTTTAAGATTCTAAGATTTTTACTATCGGTACTATTATAAAAAGGCTTTTGTGAAAGTATTATATTATATAATTAGTTATACTAAATATACATTCTTACAGAAAGAAAGAAAAGAGAGAAGGCATATTAAATGTGTTCGATCATATTGTGTATATTTTTTATGAGTGCGTAGTTTTTTCTCACACAAATAAATTTTACGTACCTCAAACCATATCTCCCTTTATTTTATTTCCTGTCAGCGTATACGATACTCCAGAAAATAATGTCATATATTCAAAGTTAACAAAGCACATTTTGGTTCTTTATTATATGACACTTGGTAAGTGATAGTATATATTGAAAAATATTATGTGAAAATATTTTTTTATAATTTTTGATAAATTATATTTGCAATTTATCAGTAATTTTGTGCAGTTTAAAAAAAATGAAAAGTATTATAATAGAATGTGATAAGAATAAAGGGATCGAATTTTGTATTATTCTGAAGATCTTCAAATTTTATTTCTTTGCTGTTGATCTTTATATTTCTCGTAATATTATTATCCATAATATTAATATATGAACATTTCGTTAACCTATGTTGTCCTTTTATTTCAGATGACTGTGATATTTACATCTCGATAAAACACGATCGACTGCTTGTGAAGACATCGTTGAATAAAGCGTGCAATTGTTTTGCGATAGATTCGAATTGTAGGTATAAAAATATTAAGAAAGGATCTAAAATGGAAATTAGGAATTAACATAAAGAATGCAATATTTATATTGATTTATGTGATATATATTTCAGTTTGAGTCTTATCGTACATAGAATGTCTACTCTCTGGAAAAACATGAAGAACCTGAAATTCTCGGGATGTTTTTATATCTGGGAAGATCAGAAAATTCTCATGGAATTTTATTGGAACTCAAAGAATTTCTTTCAAAAACGATTCTCTCTTTGATAATATTATTTTTTCTATATTGTATGCAATCGGCAATCTACCAATTGGACTAAGTTATTATATGTATTTAAAATATATAAATATATATCTCTTTCTTTATCTCTGCTTATATATATTCAATGTCTTAACAGAATATAAAATATGCAGTACATATTGTAATTTTTATTGTAATTTTTAGTGATAAAAAATAAAAATGATATACAGGTGAAAAATGTTTATCTTACGAAACCTATTCAGTTCTTTTAAAATATATTTTCAAATCTGGCACTTGAAACTTAAGTGGCTTTTTATTTTTTCTTTGAATGAATGGAAAGCATTCAAGAACACAATAAAAAAAACTTATTTTAGAAAATTGCACCCAAAAAATCTGTAACAAAATTTTCTTTATTTAGAATTTTGAACTAAGAAACTTGAAAAATCAAGAAATTTTCAAGAAATTGTTTTACAAGATTTGAATAGACACCTTGCATGTACATAAAATTGGTTAAAATTTATTTATTTATTACATAAAGTTTATTAATTAACAGACACGTATCAGCATAGTAACTTGAATACGTTAGGATAATAAAATGTTACAATCTAATTGTTATGCAATTTTAATGGTATATTTGAATACAGGTTTGGTTACAGATAATAAGAAGATAAAAAACGAAGAGATTATATTTATAGAAGAGCGGAAGATAAAAAAAGTAAAATATTACGAAGAAGATACGAACAATGTAAAACTGATCAATCTTTTAGATAAAGAAATGATGAAAAATATCAAGCAAAAACATATGTACACTTGTATTGCTTGTAATAAAAAATTTAGAAATCCAAGAACATTGCGATCACATGAATCCAATGACTGCAGGAAAAGATATAATTGTCCACATTGTGGAACAAAATTTTGTTATAGGGCGAGTTTTTGTAGACACAAAAAGAAGTGTTTTCCGCTATTTAAAGGGATGAAAAGACGCTTCGAATCGATTTAGTTTTAAAGTTTGTTAAATAATTCTAACTTCTGTTTCTTTTATTTTTATGTTTTTTAAAACTAAACCTGTTTACAATCATTTTAGTTTCGCATATTGTTATTATATATTGTATTATAACAAACGCACAAAACGTGCAAGTCGATTACTGCGTTAATTTATATTTTAAGTCGGTGTTAATTTTTAAGTCGAACATGAATTTAAAACCAGTATTAGTTTTTAGTTTTTGTGATAGAATGCACTCGTTATTTTTTACTTTTAGAAATTTTTTAATTGTTTAGTTATATAACTAATTAAGACTGATCAATATTTTAAAAATATAAAAATTTTAATTTTTTTTTATGTTTTGTTTTACAATATAGCGCAGTATAAAAAATTTTTTATCCGCTTATCTTTAATTATAATATATATTTATATTATTGTGTAACCCAAATATTCTTTTTATCTTTTTTTGTGATATTTTATTTTATATGAGACGTAAAAATTATTTTTATGTTTATCGCTTTAATTATGATATCTATATTAATCTGTATATAATTTAAAAAATATACACATATATATAACATTTTTCAAATTCATTTTTTAAATTTATATTTCCAAAAAATATCATGAAGATGCAAAAATACACAAAGTTAATTATTTATTTTATATTACTGTGGACAAGTTGATTATAGATTATACAAGATTATTTTAGTTTAGTTTTAGTTGCGAGCATAGTCAAGCATATATTTTACGCACGATGATAAATAATTTATGGTTTTTTGAGATTTTGACAAGTGTCGTGCGAGTCTCTAGAACATTAACGACACTAACGGCGAATCGTGTTGATTGTTGTAGAATTCCGCTCGTCTATCATCAGAACGTATACCTGCGAATACTGCAACAAGGGTTTCACTCTTAAGCGCATTCTTCACGCCCATTTGAAGAAGAGCTGTTATTGGAATCCGAGTTCCGAATGCTACCACGCGCAGAAGTCGAAACCTTTCTCGTGTACCGGATGCGGTGCCTCGTATTCGAAACAGAGCTCCCTAACGTGGCATATACGTCACGATTGCGGTAGAACTTTAAAGTGCGATCATTGCGGCAAGACTTTTCTGCAATCGAATAGTCTGTATAGACATAAAAAGCTATCTTGCGTTACGCCAAAGTAATACTTTCTGTGATCCGTATCGTTAATTCTGTCATAAAAAAATCCCTATAGAGCTAGTCAAATTATATTAATCTATATGCGTATATGTATACATGATGTATATATATATATAAAGATAGCGATAGATGCAACGGATGGATGCGTGCGTGGTTAATATTGTCTATGCGTTCTCCAGCGTTCTTCAGACTATGCTCGTTTTAGTGATTTTTATTAACCTTTTCCTTTTAGAGTTAAAAATATTTTATTTAATTGTCGTGGATTTTTTTGAAATGTATATCGTAATTTATGGCACCACGCGTTTATATAACAAATGTTATTTACCGAGAGTATGTTTTTCAAGAATCTTTATTGTCATATACAATAAATTGTTATAATATTAGTCTGTTCACATTGATTTACCTATTTATAACAATCTAATTTTTTTAAATATTAATTTTTTTTTTCCGAAATATTGCGTTATATCCATGTTTGTAACGTACAATGTATTAAAATGACATCGTCGTTGAAGGCTCTTACTTTTTGAAATGCAACATTGATTCCATCACGAATACGCTGTGCATATTGCACCGAGTATAACGAATTTTGGCAGCCAATGTGAGAGTAAGTAGCATCGTGTATTTCCCTTCTCGCTGGAAAGATATTGTAGGCGAGTGCTGGAAGCACGTAATCGCAAATATTATATTTCCCCAATTTGTTTTATAGCGGACCGATTAATGTATACGTTTAATTTATTTATACGCATGAGATATATTTTGCAGCTTTGTGTTAGAAAGTTTAATCCTTTGTGGTCAAAATTCTCAAATATTAGAAACACACGAAATGATGAAATTTATAAATTTTGTATTTTTTGAATCTTAACCATTTTTTTCAGATTTTTTTTTAATATATAAAACGTTTCAGAAATAGGTAACCAACTTTAAAAGCATATTCTACTTACTGTAAGAATGAAAAAGAGTCATGTGAATGTGGATCCAGGAACGCTTTATTTCCAAATAATAAACATTTTTTATTTATAACAGACGATATGTCTCGCATCGTCGTCTCATGGATTGTTCTTCTATTCACTCTCTATTAAAAATAAACAATAATAGTTTTACTTATGAGGATATCTTATCTTAAGACTCGTTTATGATACTCCTGTTGCTCGAAATTGCATTGTCGTTTCGTGTGACAAAATACGAAATACGTCTTTGACAATCCACGACACGCCAATAATTTCCAATAATTTCTTTAATAAAGTGTTCTTATCAAAGTCTCTAAATATAAAAAATTTATAATTTTGAAAGGAAGCTTTTCGGGGGATCTATGTTTTCATATGATTTTTTTCATCCTTTCGGGGAATAGAATATATTCTGAAAGTTTGGCCACCGACTTCTGAAACATTCTATATAATAATAGTTAATTGATATTATCTATTATTTAAAGGACAAATGTTTAAAAAACATCGATCCGTGTTATCCAGGATTAATTTTGACCGCAAATGATTATAGATCTAGTTAAATAATATATATTTCTGTAAACTGGTGAGCCTCAAGTAAACATATTCCGTCAGAGAATATTGCTTTCACAATCGTTAATTTTTCGCTCTACTCGTTTAAAAATCGCGATCGACTGACGGATCCGATGTGTTGCAGAGTTGGAGCTAGCCGCGAACAATTCGACACGTGGCGAAGGTACCAAGAGAAAATACAGTTGCAAGTACTGTGGCAAGGGTTTCACGCAGTCGGGCCATCTGAGGAGTCATCAGAAGAGCTCATGCTACTGGAACCCCAGGTCGACCTGTCACCAGTCGCAGAAGATCAGACCGTTCTCCTGCACGCAGTGCGGCGCCTGCTACTCCAAGCAGTCGCATCTCATCTTCCACGTGAGGCACGAGTGTGGCCGTACGCAGAAGTGCAACGTCTGTGGCAAGACGTTTTTGCACAGCAGCAGCCTGCGGAGGCATCGCCAGAGAGCCTCGTGCAGCTTCCAGCTTTGTTAACGCGCGTGTCCTGAACGCGATTTCGGCCTAAGGACGAATTTCAGTGATTTTATCTCGTTGTTTGATATTTAATAGGATGTTTCGTATATAACGCGTCGCTTTTCGATGATAAATATTATCAAACACCAAGCGAGGAATCTTCGAAATTTTTAAAACGAATGCTCTGCACGCTCTTTGAAAGATTCTTAATTCTTGATTAATGTGTCTTTCGATATCTTGAGACGTCGATTTTTTTTTTTAAGGATAGGTTTTGTTGAGATATTTTCACCGATAGACTGAAGTGCAATACGCTGGCCTATGAGGCGTATCGTTTATAGAGCGATCTAATACCAGATCAAAGAATTATTGTGATACATTACGACGTGAATATGTATATAAATTACACTTGAATATTTCTAAAGCGAAAGTCGTGATTTTTTTTTGATTCCTCTTAAATATAGGCGCCTGAATTTTAGCACAAACATTTGATTCGTCTCAACAATTTTAATATGTTTGTGCGACGCTTAAGGAAGACTTGGATGGTCGGACAATGCTTTGTTTCGAATTCGTTCTTCTCTGCACTTTCGGATTTTATTTGCTTGATAATATTACTTTCGCTAATTCGCCTTTTTTGTTTTCAGATTATTTGTTCAAAATCAACTGTAACGACGTTCATTCGCGACAACGGTCTTTATGAAGATTGCTGATAAGCAAATGGATCGAAAATCTAAAGAAACAGTCATCGATTTTATATTAATAAATGCGGAAATTTTTGAAGTTGTTTTTTTGTGATTGCGTTTTACCAAATGTTCATTCAATGATACACAATCGTGACATTAAAGCTCGTACTGTTGCGCTGACTTGTATAGTAATAAAATATTTCCACAGCCATCGTTTTGCGCTTTTTATGAACCATTTCGATGCCGACTCGGCATCTTCTTTTCTTTATAATTCATTGCTCTTCATGGCTACAATGGGCTTGCATGTGTGCGGTTTTTGTTCTTATTTCTTTTAGTTTTCTTTTTTATTTAGTGTAGTTACATTGTTGACCGGCTATGGCTATGACAATTTTCGACCGTATATAATAAAGAAAATTTTTGATAGCTTGTCAACAATACATTAAATATATCTTATAATCGCTCTTGTTTTAAAATATATATTCGCCATAATGTTACAGAGGGAGAAGTATCAGTGGTAAAAAAAGAAAAACCATGTGAGGAGACAAAGAAACTATTGGAGAGAGAGAAGGAGAAGAATAAAAGCGAAAGAAGCAAAAGAAGCAATCTTACTAATGGCGTGGCTACAACGAGTATTGCGTCACGTCCTTCAACGAGTATTACGCCACGTCCTTCAATGAGTACCGATATAAGACATTCTAAGGTTTCCGAAGTGATCTCTTTAAGTGACAGCGAGAACAGCGATAACGAAGGCTCTTCGCCTTGGACGAATTCGAAAAACATCGTCCAACAGAAGCCGAAATGCCCGCATTGCGGCATTAAGTACGAGAGACGCCATCACCTCGTGAAGCACATTACGATGACGTGCATGTCGAACCCGGACTCCAAGGCCAATAAGGAAGCCGGCAAATTCAGATGCGTAGACTGTGGTCGTAATTACGGACAAGCGAAATCCTTGAGATATCATCAGAAGCACGAGTGTCAGCAGGTGATCACGTGTCCGGATTGCCATAGAACTATGCGCGGAACGTATATAACGGAGCGTCATAAACAGAATCATTGCGTGAAGAAGCAACGCAGCAAGAAGATAAAACAAGAGGATTCACCGGATGAACTTTTCATAGATGATTCTAGCATTGAGTTTTAGATTAAATCATATGAAGCGATTTGCGACTTTAATGTTTTTTTTTTTCGTTACACGTTATTTATGAAACATTTAATGTTCGATAAGTTGTGCATTGAAAAAAGTCGTCT
Source organism: Formica exsecta (assembly GCF_003651465.1). Taxonomy (NCBI): domain Eukaryota; kingdom Metazoa; phylum Arthropoda; class Insecta; order Hymenoptera; family Formicidae; genus Formica; species Formica exsecta. Next base: position 1,507,693 of record NW_021849308.1, on the reverse strand, counting down.
TATTTGTTTTCTTTTTTCGTGAAACTTGCCGCATTATTTTTGAAAATGTCTTCAAACAAATTTGTCTGTCAACAAATTATTACATTTACTTTAATAGGCAAAACATTTTTATTATTTTCCACAAGATGTCAATTTCACCAGTCAACAGAAAATATAAAGTTCTTAATCTTTTTTTTTTAACAGAACATTCTTTTTCAAAAATTCTTTTCAAAAAATTCTTTTCAAAAAGTTCTTTTCAAACAGATATGTATTTTGTGATTAAAAATTAATAAAACAATTATTTAAATTTTGTATGTGTTCTGTTGCGTTAATTATTATTAATTCAGTTTTTATCTTCCATGTATGATAGGTGCGACTATGATATACAAAGAAATAATGAGAAGAATGCTACGACTGTTGTTGCATTTCAATCTGATTGTACCTTAGATAACATTGATGTCTTTTTTGTATGTGCATCAGATTGTATCTTGTATCTTATACATTCTTTTTTCTATTGCAAATAAAATTAAATCAACATTTTATTCATTATCTCTTTTTATAACACTTCATTATTTTGCAAACTAATGAATAAAATTTCCCAATTTATTCCTTTCTTTGATAAGAGATAATTTTATTTAGTATCTAATACATATCTAAAACGCCATTTTGTCTATATTTTTTTGTTTATATTATATTTTACTTATATATATATATTATATATACATATATATTTATAATTCTGCGAAAAAATTGATTTGTCAACCTTACTCGGTTGACCAATATTTGCGTTTTTCTTTATTTCAGATGTTTATCGACGACGTTTGGCGAAACCGGCGATCGGTTCATTCAGATGCAAGCGATGCAAAATTGGCATCAGCACCGGGAAACTCTTGCAGCAGCATATGATACGTTATCATTTTACACAAGCGAACATAGGGACCATTATATCGTGTCCCATGTGCAATTGTCCGCAATGCCAAATGGTTTATACGAAATGGGAAAATCTAAGGAGACATTTGGCGAGATTGTAGCCAAAATCCCAATATTATTAGGATGATAAGCGAGAAATAAACAGAAATGCGGTTTAAAAACTTTTTTTATAGACGGTTTAGAGAGACAATTTTTTTATAATTATTTATTGATATATTACGTTGATTTTGGGGAAATATATATATATTTTTTATAGAATTGATATGAAAACTATGCATCATGCAATAACATTCATGTAATAAAAAAATTACTAATAAATTAAAAATTAATAATAAATTTGTAATAAGTGAAAATGTGCAATGAATTATCCGTAATAAATTACAAATTAATTTATTATTTTATTTCCCATTTAGTTATATGCTTGTAATAACTCACAAACTTGTTACAAAATCTCGAAAAAATTAATATTTTATGCAAGTGAATTATTTTGCCTGTGTCAATAGGCATAATTTTATATTAATTTAATGTAATTTAATATTAATGATCAAAAATATATGTTGATATTCAATTAGCATTTACGAGATGGTTTCTATCGAATACATTCAATTTTGTGACACAAGTATTGCTGTATTGTAGAATTTATATTATTATTTTTAATAAAATCTTGATTAATTAATCTTTTTCTTATCATTCTTTCTAATCATTTTCGTTTTCTAATATGTGTATGAAATAAATGTTGTTTATCAGAATTAATAATTTATATATATGTATATTCGAGTTCTAGTTAGAAATAGTGTTTTAATGTTTTTGTGTTTTTCGACTAGTAGAAAAGTATATATTCGTGCATATTTATAGCGTTTAACATCAGCCTATTTTTATATTGTATCAAGAAAAAAATATAACCAACACTTTTATATCTACAGGGAGGAACTTGACGCTCGTCTGATGGCGCTTCTTATAACACTTCATTATTTTGCAAACTAATGAATAAAATTTCCCAATTTATTCCTTTCTTTGATAAGAGATAATTTTATTTAGTATCTAATACATATCTAAAACGCCATTTTGTCTATATTTTTTTGTTTATATTATATTTTACTTATATATATATATTATATATACATATATATTTATAATTCTGCGAAAAAAAAAATAGGCGACGTTACCAGGAGTACCACGAGGAGGTGGATGCACAACTTGAACGTGAGAGGCTAACGGTCCTAACAAGAGGACTAATATCGCAGAGCGCTTCGCATCACGTCCCTACTATGGCCCTCATTCACCAAATCCACTGCTCTCGGAGCTGATGTTAACTCCGGCCTGTCTGTCAAGAGTTTCTATCAGCCACTATGTCCTGTGATGGGTACAGGATCCCTTGCGTGCATGTTTCGCAAGGCAGTCGCAGCGTAAGCTAGCGGCGTGTTGCTTTCACGCGGTATGTTGGTTTCACGGCGTGTTGCTTTGCGGCGTGTTGCTTTCGGGTGATACGTATATATATATATATATACGAAAGCATTCATAAAAAATTAAAAATTCTCGACAAAAAAGGGGACGAAGCAAGGCGGATCATTGATCTTTAGTACTGAATACGTGAGTGTGATAATAGCGAGCGATTATTGTTATCTATGCTATTTATAACGTTTGTGGGCAAAGTTCAGTTTATCGAGGTTTATCCTCGCGGGGACGATTTTTTTTTCAGGAATTGCTCAGTATCAGGAGAAGCAGGAGCTGCCCGACTATCCCAACGCGATGTCGTTGGAGCAGCATCTCGTCCTTCACACTACGACCTCGTCGCAGAGTTACGACAGCTTCGGGGATACCAATGTTCAACTCGCGTGTGAGTCCGGTAACACCTATGGACCCGATTGGTATCCCGATAATGTGACGAAACAGCAGCGGGATGACGGACAGCGGCGATATCAGTGTCCCAAATGCGGTAGGAGATACAAGTATCTCGGCGATATGAAGAAGCACGTGCGTTTCCAGTGCGGGCAGGAACCGAAATTCCAGTGTCCGTATTGTCACAAACGGGCGAAGGTGTCGTCGAACATGTACGTTCATGTACGCAGCATGCATGGTGATCTACCAATATATATAATATATCTGAATAAACAGTCCGCGACACATCAGTGAGTCGGCGATGTTCTCTATCGAAGGTTGTTCCTGACGATGTCATCAAGATTAACGCAATATTCATACATATTTCTTGTCATTCACAAAATTGTCATGATGAATTTTTGAGAGAAGATTTGCAATGAAACTAGGAATGAAAATGAGATGTATGTGTTCAATTGTGTATTATAAATAAATTATACAAGTTAATGCCTTGTACTCGATGTATCGATATGTGTTATATTCCCGGATGTCTGCAGGTTGGTGTTCCAGAAGCATACGATACGACCCTCTTACTTTAATATCTATAATCCGTAGTACGTATCGTAATTCGTATTATATGTGTGATGGTTCTGTCGCTTCGCGAGTCGATTGCGAGTAGATAATCGAAGAGCATGGACGGAAATGTTTCTCTATCCGATGTCGTGACTTAGACCCGGCGATCTCGCTAGCGACGCCACTAACTGCTCCCCGAAATTCGATTATTTTTCTAGATCCGCTTTACGGGCAAATTCATCATCCGTCTTACGCACGTCCCGAGGTAATGTCCGGAAGCGGCGTGGCCGCGGACGCCTATCAGCCGCGAGGGGACAATCTGGACGCGATGAAGAAGGCGAAGGGGAATTCTTATCTCTACTCGACTCGTCGTCAGGAAACCAACGTAGCACCGGTTGCTACGTCTCGCTGGCCGGACAGCGTAATCGTGCAGAGCTCAATCGCAAGAAAGAAGTTTCATTGTCCCAGATGCAACAGCGGCTATACTAGGCTGTCCGACATGAAGACACACTGCCAATTTCAATGCGGCAAGGAACCGCGTTATCAGTGCCCGTACTGCACGAAGAAGGCCAAGTTCTCGTCGAATATGTACGTGCACGTACGACGGATGCACAAGGACAAGAAGCTGCAGATTATCGATCTCTACAAGCAGCTGTCGCGAGTTCGCTATTAAAGATGCGGATCGATGACGGGGAAACACCTGGGGCACGATTCTTCGCACGATTGATAAAATCGTCGAAAAAGCTTTATAGCAAAATATATATATAATAGGAGAAAATAGCAAGACGAGCATACAGTTTCCAAGAAGATATAATCGCAAGACGATAAAAATTTTATACGTTGTCGTAAAATTGTTTGTACAATTTATTTGAGATATTAATATTTATTATGACTGTGATTAATTGAAAGTTGATAAAATTCAACATTCGCGAATTTCCTTTCTGAGTAGCTTAATCGTTAATTTGGAAAATTTGCTATTAACTTTAAGTAGTAATTGCAAGTCTTTACTAGTAGCAATTACAAGTCTTACTTCAAGCAATAATTGCAAATAATTCCATTTGATCGTTTCGAAAATCAAAAAATATATATTTGAGAAATAAATTTGATTACGGATTTTATAAAGGAACTTTATTAATAAGCTTTATTAATAACATTATTTGTTTTGTACAACATGCGTTTTCTACCAAAGAAGAGAAAGATATACGTTAGATATGTAGCAATGATAGACGCAGAACAAGTTCTTCGAGAGCATTGTTCTTTGAAACAATTAGCATTCTTTATATACATATATGCATAATCCCATGTAAAATAATTACGTTTTGTAAGGTATTATATTTTTCGCTCTTTTGATGTCCATACTTTAGTTTTTTTTGCACGCACACCACACACACGCACACAAATATAGGTGCAATATATTACATCTTCCATAGCGATTATTTTAATTCTCTGTGAATGAATTTTTTTCGGACGGTATATACATATCACAGGCAGTCCTCTATTATTTTTATTTATGTTATTCACTATATGTATATTTCTTAATATAATTTCTAATTCAATAAAATTTCACTCAATTAATTATTTATTGCGTATTTAAACGATAATCACATCAAAATCATTAATCCTGAATTTTTACTTTATTACTTTTGTGTAGTAGTGTATGTATGGATGTATATATGCGCGTGCGTTCGTGTACATGTGTGCATGTGTGAAAAAGCATTTATGTCTTTATTAACACTAAAAATAAAAATATTAAAAAATTTATTGTTGAAATGTTTAAAATAAAGTTTTTTTCTTAAAGATGTATATTCAATCTAAAATATTTCCACATACAATCTTCAAAATATCCTGATTTAAAAAATTTTTTTGTGAATGTGTTTTTTTTATAAATTTGTGCCTGTTTTTATATTTACAAAAGTGCATTACAATTAAGTGTAAATTAAAAAAAAAGAAGAATGGAAAAAATTTTCTTAAGCTACATTAATATTTTTTATTAGTCTATATTCAGTGTTTCTTATTTAAATGTTTTAGCTATAGTAAAAGAAATATGTTATATTAATTGATGTATGGTGCTTTTCAGGGATGAAAGATTTCTCGTCTGCATTATTAAGGTCGAGCATCGATCATCGATATAGGAGCTTTGTATCAAGTATCACAAGGTATCCCTGCGGTAATTGTCCGAGCATATTCAGACAGAAGAAAAGTCTGATCACGCATCTAAGATACGAATGTGGCCAACCACCCCGATTCAAGTGCCCTCATTGTGATCTGATCTCTAAAAAGTCATCCAACATACAGAAACATATTCGTCGAAAGCATAAAGGTTACGCGGTCTATGTTTACGATATCCATCGATTAACGAATACCGTTATTGCGCAGAATTAAATTGTATCTCTGAGAAAAGGCAAAAATATACAAATATATCGATGTTATCAATGCAATGATATAGAAAGTCTTGTAACTTATAAACATGAATCAATTGTATTTCTGGAATAAAGTAAATATGTAAAACGCTACTAATGCTAACTATATATTTGAAATTTATGCACATTAAAATGTGCTTTTTATTCGTTTGTTTTATTGTTATTTATGTTATTATTATTATAATTTTGTATGTTGAATAGATGGCGATAAATCGTATAGAAGTTGAGAAATCAAACTTTGATAGAGAAAAAAGGCGGGATGTGACAATAATTGCTGACAACAAATTTACGACGACGTGATTTAACGCTACGAGATAAGGTGAAAGTAAATTAATGATTAGGCCTTTTCAAAATTTGATTTTATTTCTTACCTCTTTACTTGTATCAATTCAGTTCCTAATTATGTTATCATTTATAAATATGTAAAACGCTACTAATGCTAACTATATATTTGAAATTTATGCACATTAAAATGTGCTTTTTATTCGTTTGTTTTATTGTTATTTATGTTAATATTATTATAATTTTGTATGTTGAATAGATGGCGATAGATCGTATAGAAGTTGAGAAATCAAACTTTGATAGAGAGAAAAGGCGGGATGTGACAATAATTGCTGACAACAAATTTACGACGACGTGATTTAACGCTACGAGATAAGGTGAAATTTAATTTTATCATTCATTAATTCATTTCATTAATGATTAGGCCTTTTCAAAATTTGATTTTATTTCTTGCCTCTTTACTTGTATCAATTCAGTTCCTAATTATGTTATCATTTATTTGTTCTAATCTAGTAGTCGATATTGTATTGTGGGGTGATAAGGATAATAATGGAACGAAGAAAAAATCTTAACGTCGCACGCGAGTCTTGCGAGATCTTCTGACACTGGACTTTCGTTTGCAGGTTTCTATGCGTCCTTCAGGTTGATAGAAGACGCGAACGACTACAACATGTCTAACAGAAGCTTACAATTTCCCTGCGCGTATTGTGCGAGCATATACAGCAACAAAGGCAGCCTGATAACGCATCTAAAATATGAATGCGGTCAACCGCCTCGCTTCAAGTGCCCATACTGCGATCTTGTTTCGAAAAAGACATCGAACATCCAGCAACATATCCGGAGGAAGCACAAGGATTGCGCGATTTACGTTGTAGATATCCGGCGTTCATCATCCAATTTTCAATATAACGGACGTTTCTTTCGATCGTGGAAATAATAAAAGCAGTATTTCATCCCCAGTTCTAATATCCTTGACTAACCTTTTGATGCTGTCAATTGTCCCAAATATCGAGCGGAATCAAATGATGATGTTGTAAGTGATTCGAAATTGTCCTTGATTTTTAACGCGATGCTTTAATGAAGAGTTCTTTTTTTATTTTACTTGGAATTACCGTAACGTGCTGCCTCGCCAATGCAAACCTAATCCAACTATCAAGAACCTTCCATTATCTCTATACCTTCTCGAGCGTAAAAGGCGTTTGTCGACGTTTGTTGAAGCTTGGGAATCGAGCTTTTTTCGCTCGATACTCGCGATCACGCGGCCTCTAACGAGGACTTGTACTTTTAGTTTTCAGATCCGCCGGGAGGACAAACGCGAGCGGTCGGGCTTTCCGCTGTCCGAACTGCACGAGCGTGTTCTTGAGACGAAAAGGTCTACGGGAACACCTGATCTACGAGTGCGGCCAGCCACCAAGATTCCAGTGCCCTTACTGTAATCATCGGTCGAAACTGATCTCGAATCTTTACAAGCACGTGCGCCGTAGGCATCGCGGCGAGTTAGTCTGGTGTATCGATCTGAAGCGCAAGTGAAACGTCCGCGAAGCGCGTCCTTTCCGCGGCATGACATTAAAAACGTCGTCTTATCACTCATTAACGACGTTAATCTAACGGTACTTTCAAACGCAGGATACTGAGACGCAAGATAATGCGCGGACAATAACTTTCCTTTTTGAAATGATAATTTTAACTATTGCGAAAGGACCCGTATATGTTTAAAGTAAACTTGTATCGTCCGCTTACTAATTTTATTGATAAAAATATAATTTCTCTCTAATACACCTATATCTGATTTGTCTTATCTCGCTCTCATTTCTTAAAAAGTCGAAAACACAGTCGCGTATCGACGAACAGTATTATCGCGTTCTTGCAATCCTCTCTTTTGCTTGCAGACAATTTTTTTCCTTTCGACCGATTGCACCCCGGCAAGGACAGGTCCAAGCGGCGCGCGTCTCGTCAAGAAATTAAGAGATTTCCCTGCCCGAATTGTAAGAGCGTCTTTAACCGGAAGGACAACCTACAGAAGCATCTAAAGTACGAATGCGGCCAGCAGCCGAGATTCAGGTGTCCCTACTGCCCTTACCTCTCGAAGAAAACCTCAAATGTTCGCACGCATATTCGCAAACTTCATTTTGGCAGCGAGGTTTATGTGACCGATATAAACGCAGATGGTGTTTAATCGGACGATTTTGCGCGATAATGTTCCGAGATCAAAGTCTGAACTCTAATTAAACATTAATTAATGTATATTTAATAGCTTAGTGTCTTGCACAGTAATTAAAAATCGAAATCCGACTTATTTTTGCAATACGAGCTGTATAAAGAGTTTAAGTTTCTGTTTTAAGCATGTATAATTTTTTTCTTATATGTATATCGCATGATTTTCAGAATTATGGAAATAAATTGAGTTTGTGGTATATTTTTTTTTTACATATAGGTTTTATTGCGCACACCACTGGAAGATGTATTTTAATCAACTTTATATATCAATCTCTCTCGCGACTCATATATAGTAGGAATATCTCGTAATCGATGGCTGTGATTCTTTTTGCGAAAGAGGTGATGTGTTCTTTTGATATCCTTTATGCGCGATCACGTTATCGATAGATGGACGTCGCTATTCCTTGCCGAACTCTGACGAGTTCCCAACGTTTTCTTGCAGATTTGGTACACTTGGGCGGCTTCGAGACGCCATTCGATCCGGAGATTTCACCTTCGTGCGCGATCCCTAAGTTTCCTTGCTCGAAATGCAAGAGCGTCTTCAGCCGGAAGAACAATCTCTACTCGCACAAGAAGTTAGAGTGCGGGCAACCACCGAGCTTCTTCTGTCCCTATTGCGAGTACGCCTCGAAGAAGTCGTCCAACATACGTGCTCACGTGCGCAGAAAGCACAACGGCTGCGAGGTCAACGTGATACGCAAGATTCTAACGCCATCGCGGAAGATACTGTCATCATGAGGATGTAGCTCTTCTTCTGTTGCGGAAGATTTTGATTTCTAGCAAATCATAACACTTATTTCTGAACGTGTAGTAACTAAGATTATTTACGAAGCGTTATGGGAACTGAAATATTTGACATAGTAAAATTTATATCATTTATTCTTCAATTCAATATAATTTTACTAATTTACATACATACATATATATAGATACATATATAGTTTTATGATTTTGTTGCACAAACGCGAAATATCAAGTGCATCCATTTATTGTTTTTTTAGAATAAAATCACACGATTGCATAAAAAAATACTAGACCAATATTTGTATCTTTTATTGCTTGCTCTCATTATTCCTCTAACAGAAAAATATGCGTCTCCGTTCGATCATCGACAATTTTTCAATTTCACGAAGATCGCATCCTCGCTTATCATCGTTATAACTGACTGCAACTGAAGAAGGTTTGACACACATAAATCATAATCGTCGATTCCCTCTCCCTTTCTATCCCCGCTATTTCTGTAGCGGACATATCGTGTCGCGAATTTGACGCGAGCGGCGCGTCTTTTTTGTGTTTCAGGCCGAATTCAGATGAATTACCATACATTCGATGTCACGCGGAGCTACATCCTCCAGTCGTCCTATCATCCTCCGTCCTATCATCTTACGTCCTCTACGTCGAATCCGTCGACGACGGCGTCGACGATGATCGGGACGGATGCGAGCGCGAAGAAGTTTCCCTGCACGGATTGCAATAGAGCCTTCAGCCGCAAGGGCGCTCTGACCTACCATCAGACGTACGAATGCAACCAGGAGCCGCGATTCCAGTGCCCGTACTGCGAGTACCGCGCTGGGCACAGTTCAAATGCGCGCAGACACGTCCGAAAATTACATTCCGATCGGGATGTATATTTTATCGACCTGTGCAAGCAGGAAAAATAGCAGCAGCAAAGATGGAAGATCGACGTCATTCCTCGTTCCGAAGAACGACGAGCCGCGAAGATCGAGAAAGCTAGCTCGCTCTTCGAAAGAAGATCTTCCTCCCGCCGAAGCGCCGCAACTGGGAAGAACGGTAGAGATCGAAATCCTTATTCCTCCGTCCTTGATATACGGTATTGTTCGCGATTACGAAGAATATCGTAAGAATCCCATAGATCTCGTGCAAATACGGGTTATAATATATGGACCTGGATGTTCTCTTTTTTTTTCAGGAACGCAGGACACCCAGAGTTTTTGCCAGCATTGACTGTTCTCGTCTCTCATAGTTTAAGTTTGCTTAATCGACTTGAAGAGTTGCAATCCAAAGCTGCGAATATGGAAGATAGGTGTGGCTGTGCATATCTCGACTTGAAGAAAGTACAGTGATTTATTTAAAGACGTTTTCTGACGGAAGATTAGTGCCAACAATAGTGTCTTCTTGTTAGACGGTTAGTCACGATTAATCGAGAAATCTATTATTCACTTATGGACAATAATTTGTAAAAAAGAATTGAAAATATGTCTTGTTACTAGAAAATGTAGCGAATCGTTACTCTCTCTATACGATATCGATATTTATTTTCTTTAATTACGGAGGATGTTGTAAAGAAAATTTTTAGTTACATAAGGAAACTTTGAGAAGTTTTGAGAAGCTTTGAAAAATCATCTTATAAATAGCATAAGATACCGCTGTATTTTTCTGACATCGTACAAGCGTTGTTAATAAAAATGTACAATACCGCCGTTTTATATTGTCCGCGTATGAGTATAATTCATCTACATTAAAAATCACCTAAGAATTTATTCTATATCAAATGTCTAAAATTATATATTGTTATTTCTTTTATTTTTATATTGTTATATCTATTAAATAATTATTTATTATTATTATAAAATTATTAATAATGATATATATTGCTTAGATTATATTCATTTGTTTTTGATGCAAAAGACATATTTTTTGCAGCTGATAGGAAGCAACAATCGCTTAATATTTGCGATTATCGTTTTTGGCGATTGTCGGTTTTAAAGAATATTCTTATCATTTAATGCTTATTACATTGCCATTTTAGAATTAACGTTAGATTTCTAATCTTTTTGCTCTGAAAAAATTTTATGTTACAATATAATAATTCGTAAATATATTAAAACAGTATATCTGCGACGAGGAATGATATTGTACCGCGATAATTAAGCTCATAAAATTTGCATAAAGCCTTTAATTGCGCGCCTTTAATTTAATTTAAATTCCGCCATACATATCTCAGATTATGTATATGTATTGTGTGCGTGTGTATGTGCTGTATATGTGTATATCATATACGAGTTTGCGACTGAATAATGTGATAGCTCAGTATTATTAAGTTTAAGATATATTTTCTTTAAATATGTTTACTGAGTTATATTGTTTATTACGAATTCTATAGAGAAATTTTTTAAGGCATTCATATATTTTTTCAAGTTTTATTTGTTATTTAATATGCACTTTAAAGACAGACCATGACTTTTTGTTTAGCGCGAGACTTTGTTTTCATTTGTATTATGTATTATATAAATTACGTGATCAAAACATGTATGTACCAAATAAAAACACCATTGAATTTTAACATCTATATTCTTTATGATATATATCTTCTATACGATTTACATTGACATGTTTACGTGTTTATGTGTTTATATGTTTACGTTTACATTTATTTTTTTTGTTCACTATTTACATAGATATAGTTAATTAAGAGTGAATGTTTCCATCTTTTAATCAAACAATCTAATTTTTAATATGATGGAAAAATTAATTGTTATATATATTGATAATAAATTATTTACTAATAATGTATCTAAAATACCAAGTGTGATCCTAAAGAGAATTGAATCAATTGCTAGAGTCTTTTGTAAACGAATTGCAATAAATCAGCAAAGTAAAATGTATAATTCAACTTATACAAGAGATTATATTTGTTCGATATCGAGTAAAAGTTGCTTTCAATAAGAAGAAAAAAATGCTAATTGTTTGAAGCTCAGGGTCGAACTATAATCTCAGGATTTGATGTCTCTTCGGCCATTCCTGCGGTATATATATATTTCCATTCAAAATGTTCAGATTGATAATTTCGAATCGTGTCGAGATCATCATGAGTTTTAAATTGCGAACTAGCGACGAATTCTAACGGGACATTTCTTTCGCCTCTGTTCTAGATTGTATTATTCCGTTTTCGGCGATGGAACATCCGCGAACGTATCGGCAAGCCGTCGACGGCAACTTCCTCGTCAAGAGGTACCCCTGTCCTCAATGTCCGAGTGTCTTCAAATTCAAGAACCATCTTTATTATCACTCAAAATTTGTGTGTAGTCAGTTGCCGAGATTCAATTGTCCCTATTGCGTGTATTGCTCCAAGTACATATGGAACGTGCGTAGGCACGTGCGTATGAAACATTTCGGCAAAACAGTGTATGTTATCGATGTAGGCTCGTAGTATAAAATCAAGGCTGTTTAATACCGTGTGGGACTTTTCTTCTTTTATTAACAAAAGTTTCTTTTCTTTTTTTTTTTTTTTTTTTTTTTTTTTAATTTTTTCGCGCACATCTTTGAGAGAAGAAGACTGATCTTTCTCATAAGAAAACGCGCAGAATTTATCGATAAGATCTTTATTTTTTCTTTTGCGAATTTTGTCATTATACGACATGCGTTATACTGCATTGTTCTCGGGGATATGTAATTGCGTGCAATCGTTAAAGCGAAATGATCTCCATTTATATTGAGTGTTGTTCTTTTTATTTCTGAATTCTTTGATGAATTTATTAAAATAATATTCTTTAACAAAAAATAGATTAAAATTTTAATAATCAACTTTAAATAACTAAACTTCTGTTAAAAGAAAAACCGAAATATGATTTTATTATTGATTTGATCGTAGAAACCTTATCATTACGAGCTTAATTCATTTATTATTTACCTATTCAGTACTTATTCTACATTGTTCTCCATGTAATGATATCGCAGATAAATATCGGCAATGGAATGATTCATCATTTTAATACATTGATTGAAAAAGCAATACTTTTGTGCCCCCAACAATCGCTATATACAACGCATATATATACATATTCATAAAAAATAATTTCTGATTCGAAACTCAATTTCTCGATATTATACTTCTGCAAATTATTCGTAAAAACTGCAACAGCTGCTGCACTATTTTATACAATCTTTTTGTACTTTTATTTACTGTGTTATAATAAATATAAGCGATTTTGCGTTTAATAAGGGATTTATATCGATTTCACTTCATTGGCAATCGAGTACGTTGAGATATTTGTCGTCGAAGGTAATGTTCTCAATTAATCTTAAATATTAAAATGTGTCGACTACTCATATCTTCGCGTCGCTATCACGTATATAAAAAATCCCGCAACGAATTATCTTTCTATATCGACTTTGTCTATTCGCGTTTTCGAACATCTAGCGATTTACGAATTTTTAATCGATAGGACATCTGAATTTTTCAGGAGACAAGTACTCTTCGACGAGCGTGCAACATAGGTACGACGCGAAACCGCGGTCGGTCCGTAAACATCCTCAGCATCCACGACAGGTCTGCAGACAGGTGTATCTCTGCCCGAAGTGCGGCAGATCCTTCAATTGGCGCTATAATCTTCAGCATCATTTGAAGTTCTCGTGCGGACAATCACCGCGGTTCAACTGCCCATACTGTTCCTTCCGGACGAAGCACACGTCAAACGTGCGGGCCCACGTGCGCAGGAAGCATCCTGATTGCGAGGTCTACGTCATCGACATTCTCAGCTGGCAGCAAGACGGCAGCTCGGCGCTCGCGTAAAGTACGACGAGCGATGTGTCGTTTCCCGGAATAAAGGATCGTCTTTAACTGAGCAACACGCACACGGTAGTTCTGAGAGATGCCCCTCGCGTGCATATATCTCTTTTCTTTCCCCTCCTCCTTTTATCCGGAAGACCCATTGTTATTGTAACAAGCATAATTGCCGGTCACACGATCTGGATATATAACATTGGATTTAACATCGAAGTTGACATTGGTTTGCCGGGACAAATTAATCATTTCGAGGAAAGACTAATTTTTCGCGCGTTTTTCTTTCTCTTTCTTTCTCTTTCTTTCTCTCGCTCTGAACAGCCGGGTGTAAGGTCAGTGTAGAGATTTAGCGAAGACGCAACTTGATGATTTTTACGGGCTTTATAAATGACGTTTTGTGTGCTTTCTTCTTGCAGCTTCCGAGTCGCTGCTGAGGCACACGTTGCAGAGAAACTACAATAGGTCGGTCGCAAATAGGAGCGATCAGCGCGTAAAGTCGCGTTTTCCCTGCGGCAATTGCAGCAGCGTGTTCAGCATGAAACAAAACCTGCAGTATCACTGGAGGATCGAGTGCGGCCAACCACCGAGGTACAATTGTCCTTACTGCATCTACAGGACGAGGCATCCCTCGAACGTGCGTGCCCACGTACGCCGTATACATCCTGGCAATCGGGTCTACGTGGTGGACATACGCAAGACCGAAGTCTCGCAGTTCTCTTGAATTCTTTCCAGTTCAAATTCCATTTATTCGACGTATCTGTATTCAAATTGACTCGAATCGCGGTGACTCACGTACGTTGCTCCTATAAAGTATATCTTACGTACGATGCATTTAAAAAAAAGATCAACTCAATATTTACGTCCTTTACATTGTGCCAAATTATTCCATTCCTCCTTATTATTCTGCGCCATTAGGATAAAGTGTTCATAATTTTACTTTAGGGACAGAATATAAGTGAGTACATTTATACGTTTCCATATGTATTATATATATTGTGTATCTTATTTCATACAAATTTATATATGATTTTTCGAATGTTTGACAAATAATCCTCTGCATGTATTGGAAAGTTTATTGGATAATAGATTATAAAACAATTTTGTTGCGATATATGACAATTTGCTTGTTTATATTTTTTATGACGAATCACCGAGGAAGACTATATAAATTACATTGTCTTATTTGTAATGAGAATTTAATTTAGAAATCATTTAGAAATATATATATAATAAATACTATTTCATTGAAAAAAATTACTACTTTATTATATCCTTTCCATGATAACACACAATATTATTAGATTACGCACATTATTTACAAATAAAAAAATTAATATTTGAATTATACTTTTATTTATCTTATCGATTTTTTTATAGCGCATAGTTAACGATAGGTTTCTTTCTTATTTAGGTCTGTCAATAAAAATAAATTAAAAATGTATTTGATTCTTATTATGCGACGAACGCGATTCGTAAGAAGTTCTAGCTGTACCGGGATGTATCTCTTAAGGATGACTTAGGAAGAAACGGAAATGGTTCCCTTCGTCGCAAGATGTTGCGGCAATGTTGTCTTGATCCGCGTTTCAAGTTATCGCCCCGAATTACGTTACGAAATTTTCTGTTTCCAGAAACTCCACCGGCTATCAGGCAACAATATTACGAGCAATTAGCCCAGTGCTATAATCCCGACGATAAACGCCAGAACAAGAGTTATCCTTGCCACAAGTGCGGCAACGTGTTTACACGCAAGAACAATCTGTATAATCACCTCAAGTTCCAGTGCGGTCAGCTGCCAAGGTTCAACTGTCCCTATTGCTCGTACCGAACCAAGCACTCGTCAAACGTGAGGTCCCACGTGCGCAGGATACATCCCGATCAGCGAGTCTACGTCCTCGACATGCGCATCAAGCAAGACAGTTAATCGAGATGCGAACATTATAAGTTTCATGAATTTTATTTTATTTGACGACGGAAGATCATTCCCGAGCAAGATAGCTACGAGATGTAGTCGAAACGATGCTGATCGAAACGATATCGATCAACCGAATGATAAAACGCCATTCTGTGTGTGTGTTGTTGTATATTTATTTATATTGTTTAAATTTTATTTATGTTATATAAATAAATACACATTTTATAATTTATAGACATATGAATTAATCTTTATTATTTATAGTTTGACAATTATATGCCTGATTGTTTAACAACTTTTTGCTCTTGACAACGTAGTTGATTATAGATGCATATAGACTGAATTTGTAGATTACATGCGACGTTTTCTGGGGTGGCACGATATTCAAGAAATTGTTCACTCGAATAAGATGAATTTTTATTGTAGACATATTTTTGCAACATGATCGTGTTGAACTTGATAATGTAAGATCGAAATCTTTGTAATCGAATAAAAATTTCAAGAATACAATTGTCTCATGATTTTAACGAGTGTTCTTTCTCGGAAATATGTTGTTTGTAATTATTTTTTTATCTCGATCTTTCTACTGATACATAAATTAGCGCGTGCGTTGATTAACTTTTACTTTTTGACGCGATAAACGATCGATTAACGATGCGTCAATAATGGATCATTTGTTATAGATGTTAATCCTTGCTACGTTCGGCTGTCTCCGATTCCTGAAGAACTCGATCCACTGAGGAACAATCGTCGGACTCGGCGCCGTTTCTCGTCGCCCAAGGAGTTTATTTGTGCTTACAACTGCGGAAGTACCTTTATTCGTCGCAATGAACTGAGGAAGCATGTGCGTAGCAGGTGCCAACGGAGACCGCTTTTCAAATGCCCTTTCTGCGATTATTATTCGAATGGTACTCCATGGTGCTCCAATATCCATAAACACGTGCGCAAATATCATCAAAATACCGATATACGTTATATATTAGTTGCTCAACATTCTTCGTGAAGTTTTTCACATTTTCTCGTTGCAGAATATTTACTTATATATAGTTAACTTTTGTTTTGACATTATTTTATTCATTCGCGTTATGTATTAGGTGACGATCATGTTTTGTGACGAATGTTAATAATATTGTTCGTTGCAGAATATTTATTTGTATATGGCTAACTTTTGTTTGGCATCATTTTATTAATTCACGCAAATATGTACGAGAAATGTGAACTATCGCATTTAGATTTTTAAATATTTGACAAATTATTAGAGAAATAAATTTGCTAGAATATCTTATTTTTAGATTTATCTTTGTATAGTTTGTACTATTTTTCCAACGCTACTTGGTACGTCATCATATTTTTATAAATGTAAATGTAAGTATAATAATGAAAGCTGTAAATGATAAATGTAGAGTTCGATAATCGGAAAAACTGCTAATTATGATCATCTTGCAACAGCGAAAATGCGATCTTTTCTCAGTGACGATTATCTTGATGTGAAACTATTTTGTCCGTTTATGTACATGTCAATACGATGATATTATATATTTTGATGAACTACATGTATTATTAAAAAATCGGCTTCGAATTTATATAATATAATAACGAATAAACTAAGAACTAATAGAAAAAAGAAACTATAAAGAACAGCTTCAAACAGATTACATAATTTTGCGATGTAATTATATTAATATTTGATAGTGTAGCGAATTCTATGTAAATTTAAATAAATCTCAAGGAAAGCGTATGGTTATTTACTTTGTTTTACAGAGACTCCTTTGTTTGGAATAGTCGTTTAAGATTACTCGTATGAAAAAATTCTTATCCCGATTTTTCGTGTTGATGAGGGTGAAGGTGTGTAAGTTAGTATCTTGACAAAACGACGCGTTATCAATTAATGGATTTTTTGTTGCAGGCGGTAACCCTTGCATTTGGCACTCTTCGAATTCGCCGGAATACAATAGCTTGTCTCAGCGTCGCGTTAAAAGACCTATATGCCAAAAGTTCTTTTGTATCAATAATTGCGGGAGCTCGTTTACCCATTATGGTTCCCTGACGAGACATTTGCGTTACGAGTGCCAGCAAAATCCGCGTTTCAAGTGTTCGATCTGCGATTTCCGCTCGAGATGGAGTTCCAATGTCTATAAACACATGCGCAGATTGCATAAAGTCTCCGACAGACGTGTACATATATTGGTTAACGAGCATTCGTCGTGAAATCTTTTTTATCTCCTTGTCGCGGAATTTTTTTATTTACAAGCAGGTAACTTTTGTTTAGTACTGTTGTTTATACGACGATCGTTCACGCAAATTTGCGAGAAATGCGAATCTTATAAATATTTGAAGAATTATTAGAGAAATAAGTTTCTGTTTGCTAGAATATTTTATTATTTTATGTATCTTTAGGAGAAATTGTATATTTTCTGTTTGCACGTCTATCAACGCTATAATATTTTTTGATGAATTACATATTGTTAAAAAATTGAAATTACATGACACCGAATAAATTAAGAGGGAAAAAATCTATGGAATAAAAAAATAGCTTTGAACAAGCTACGTATTTTTATATTGTAATCATTGTATTTGATAGTATAACGAATTTGATGTAACTTTAAATAAATCTCAAGGAAAATGGTTATCTACTTCGTTTTACTTTGTCGAAATCGTTCCGTATAAAAAATTCTTATGTCGATCTCTGTGTTGATACAATGAAGGTGTATAAGTTAATGTTTTGACAATTTTGACAAAACGACGCGCTGTCAATTAACGGATGTTCTGTTGCAGGCATTAATTCTTACTACGTTTGGCCTTCCTCGATTCCGCCAGAATACATTCGCTTCCCCCAACACCGCGTCCAAGTACCAACGCGCAGAAAGTTTCTTTGTATCAACAATTGCGGGAGCTCGTTTACGCATCGTGGTTCCTTGACGAGGCATCTGCGTTACGAGTGCCAACAGAACCCACGCTTCAAATGCCCGATTTGCGATTTTCGCTCGAGATGGACCTCCGATGTCTATAAACACGTGCGCAAACGGCACCAGGGCGCTGTCGTTCGTTGCATCGATATCGGCAGAAATTGATGAAGTACATTCCTCTTTTCCTGTCCGATCGCATCCTTCATTTGTACAATTATATCAATACGTGCAATTATATTAATACGATAATAAATTAATATTAAATAAGGAGCACTTCTTCGCCTTGCTTTATCACACTGCATCGCATAATCCTATCCGTTCTTTCACTATATATGTAATATTCTTATATTTGTATTTAATATTTTTTATAGCGGTGGATTTTTCGATTAATATCACTTTTTTATGGTATAATTTTAATTTTAATTTGTTCTTTTCTGCTTTTAAAAGGCTCTTGCTTTTTATTTTTCTTCCATCTATGCAAACTTTACTAGCTACAATGACTAACATCTCTTTTTAATTTTCTGATAATTTTCTTTAATTATCATGAGGATACATGAAAATCTAATCAGAGTTTATATGCATGATTATAGATTCTAATTTTTATGTTGAAAATTGTGAAATAACGCGCTGTAAATTGCACAGATTGTATTAGATTGTAGGATTTATGAAAAATTATATAAGTTTTTTTATTGTGTAAATATTTAAAAAAATTTATATTACACATTTTTTTTGCTTTGACAAATCTAATAGAATTGTCAATCTAAAAGCTATCATAAAATGTATTTGTAAAAGAAGCTTTTTATTTTTCATAGATGATGAATGAACTACTAATTATAACAACTATTACATCATAAATCTGATAAAATCAAGATGTTTAAGAATTGCTAAAGGTAGCACTGTATCACATAATTTATTAAAAATTCACTTACGCATCTATTCTGTGCCTTATCTTTCCGAAAAAGAAAAAAATGCACTGCTTGATTTTCTTTTTCTAATTGCTATATATTAATACGATATCGTTCTTTATTATGATAAATGCAGATGTAGCATTAATTATGATCCGGTATTTTTTTCAGCATTGAAACGACATTCATACATTTGATGTTCATATCACTGATAATTTCGTTGAATTGAAATGATGGAGCCTCAACGACCGGTTAATCGAGATTTTTTTATTTATTTTTTTTTCGAACGTTCATTAGTGCGAATTTTACAAGAGTAATTTCTCGGTTGAGAGGAATATTCCTGTTTTCACAACTACGGTAACTTCTTTTTTCACAGCTGTAATCTGAGCGAGCACACACGCAAATAAATCTTTTTTTGGCTAATTATTATTATTTAAAAAGATTATTTATTACTTCTTCCTTTCATTCACAGTCAAGATATGCGACAAGAAGATTGAGTAGAAAATAAATAACGAGTAGAAACTTTTCCGCATTACTGATCGCGCGCTCTTTGCTTGCGCCTTTTTCAGGTGACCAGAAGTTTCTCGTGGCAGAACTGCAATCCTTCTCCACTAAGAGGATGTACCCGTGCTCCACATGCAATCGCATGTTCAAGATGAAGAACAGCCTTAGGAGGCATTTGTTGTATTCTTGCGGACAAAGCCCGCGATTCAAGTGCCCGTATTGCCAGCGTCATTGCAATTTGCGTAGCAACGTTTACAAACACGTGCGCAGAAATCACAAGAAGAGAGAGGTGTATGCGCTCGATGTTGTCAGACGTTACGTCCACAAACCACATTGATCGTTTTACACGACGAATTTTTTTACAATGTAAGAGAATATGTTATTAATTTTTAATTTTGCACATTTTTTATTATTATTTTTTATCCAATTATCATTATTATATAATTTTCACTAATAAAATATCTAACGAAAAAATGGCTCTTTTTAATGTGAAATTATTTTATATAGGATAAATGAAAAGTGCCATTGAATACGCTGAACTACCAGTTATCATTGCTAATAATTTTCCGTTAATCACATGATTGATAATGTGTATATTAATGTATAATAATTATATAATAGCAACGCAAGGGATTAATTGTTTAGATCGCAATTTAAGTCTATATTGCGTCAAATTTAATTATCTATAGTATATGTATAAGCTGTATTAATTTTATGACGGTAATGTTTTGTAAAATTGACGAAGATAATGTATATTTATTGTTATTAGACTTAGTAAACTTTTAATAATTTTCTCATACTTGATAGAGAAAAATTCTTATTATTTGATGTTAAATAAAATTCTTCAGAATACATACAAATTTTATGAATCTTAATAGACCCATATGTGCGTGTGTGTCTATTAAAGATGCTATAAATGGTAAGTATTATATTTGCAATAAATCCTCATCCTACATCATACTTATAGTGTTGTAAAAGCAGTTTTTTTTAGATTACAACTCGATAACAATGAATATGATGTTTCCGAATTTGTGGCATTATGGTAACACTTTCAACACGATTGCCAGTGTCTAAATAAAATCCGCCAGGCTAGCCGTTTTGTTCCGATCTTTTCGTTGTTTCATGATGCCTAGAATTTATATCTTGCTCTAGCGTGCGTTCCAAATATTCGGTCTAACTGTTGGTTGTCCGATTTGTCACAGCGGTTTCAAGCGGAAGAGGAGCCTTATACAGCATCTCCTGTACGTGTGCAGGCAGAATCCGTGCTTAGAATGTTCGTTCTGTAATCACCGGTGAAAGCTGCACAGTGACGTTTACAAACACATCCGCGCCAATTGCAAAAGGAACGAGGTGCAAACCGTCGACATGATTAAGCGCTGCGTCAAGAAAACGATTTCTTTGCCAGCTAAAACATGAAACGTGTATATTATATTATTAATGATAAATAATGCTTTTGTAAAAAAGATTGTACGAATGATTATTTGCGTAAATAATAATAATAATTTTGTACGATATTGCGCCAGATTCTATATAGATTATATGCGAAATAAATACATAGATTAACACTGATTAATAAATATACATTTAGTGTCGCATAAAATAAGCTAGTAATAATTCATATACTTTTCTTTGACACACTAATAACGATTTCTAATTTTCTTGACATCTCTTCGACGCTATATATTACGCAATGATTAAATTATATACATTTTTAAAAAATGTATTCCATCATCATCCACATTATTACACCCGCATTTTTTAGAACAAATCATTTTTATTATCTTCGTTTTTATACCGAGCTTATAGCTACTGCACAATACTAAATTTATGAAACACTTTGAATTTAATTATTTCTTTATTATTATATTTGAATAGTCATATGGGAATCAATATTCAAGTCGATGCGTTCGCACGCGATTGCTTTGACGTGTCTAATAACCGATCGGAATCGCTCTATGTTCGCAGATGTCTATCCTGCGGTCTTCTACAGGAAGACATGGAAGAATCGACGTATCAACGCTAATTACAAAAAATACCAATGCCCCAAGTGTCCCAGCATATTCGTATGGAAGTGCACCCTGAAGAGGCACTTGCGCAACGAGTGCGGCAAGGAACCGCGCTTCAAATGTCCCCATTGTGATTACTGCGGCAAATGGAAGGCTAATATCAGTAGACACATCAAAAGAGTGCACAAGGATTGCAGCATCTACGTCCTGACCACCAACTCTGAATGATCCCGGTTCACTTCCGATGTGCGCCGCGATTTATGAAATGCACTTTAGATTCTTGAAACTTTTCGATACAACCATGTACAATGTTCGTCGTCGAACACATTGTACATATTTCGAAATAATTTTTTTACAATAAGAAAATAATTTTCTAAAAAATCGTGAATTACGTTATATAAATATCACGTTTAACTATTACTGTGTTAGAAAAAAAACAGAGAGACTTGTTTTTTTTTCTTCTTTTCATCTTATTTAATTTTAAGTTATGTGGTTGCGTTAAAGAAAAGGTTCATTTTTATAGCAGTCAATTATTTATCCTGAATATATACGTAACTTGTGAATAGAAGGTTTCTTTCTTTTTTTCCAATTTTATTCTATAAATATCAAAAGTCAGTAAAGAAGAAGTAAAATATATGATGAAAAAGAATGAAACTTTAAATTGATATTTTCTTATAAGAGAGAGAAAGAGGAAGAGAGAATGAATGAATGAAAGTTTTAATAATAATTAAGGAAATTCTAGAAGATAAAACGAAAAGATGTCTTCCTAGAAATTAATAGAGATTGCATTTTTCAAGAATAAAGGACCAATCTTCTTAGGAAACGAAAGATAAATCTTTTGAGGGAAAGAAATGGAAGATAAATTTTTTATCAGTCAAACTACACTGATGTTATTCTTTTCAATTACATTTTTCTGTTTAATGTTAATACTTACTTTTAAGGACTTTTTTCTGATTGAATTCAGTTTGAACGATTTAATAAAATTATGTTTTTTAAAGGAGTTTTTATGTTAAATTTTTTGCGACCAATTTGTTATAAATATAAATTCAATATAAATTCTAGATGTAAGAATGCAAATAAAATGTGATTACACGATACTTTCAGGTTAAATTAGTCAGATTACAATGGATTTCTTTAGATATATATCTTTACAGTGTAATGCAACAATGTTTAGAAAGATTAAAACTAATCCTTGGGCTTTACTATATGTACGTCTTGTCAAACAAATCGCAGATCATTCTGCTCACAACGACATCCTTGTTCTTTTCAGACTTCTTCGCGACAAGACTATGTGACATGGACATGAATACAAAAATCAGAAAGCGGTATGGCGGATTCTACGTTTGTCCCAATTCCAATTGCATAAGATCCTTTGATTGGAAGGGAAACCTGACGAGGCATCTTAAATACGAGTGCGGTCTTATGCCGCGCTTCAAGTGTCCCTATTGCAAGTATTGCTGCAAAGCCAAAGCCGATGTGAAAAAACACATCATCAGAAGACACAAGGACCACGCGGTTTACGTCGTGGACATCTTGAAGAATTCTTACTACACGTTCGGCATGTAGGTGGCCGAACAAAAAAGCTAATCGAGACTTGTTTTCACGTGGCTTGATGCTGATTGTTGTACCGCGATTCTATAACAATCGAAATTTTATAACAATCAAGACACTGCAAAGTCGAATACGTTTTCTTAACATAAAATTAATGATGGATAATAAATATTTATGCGATGTTATATTATTGATTGTTAAAATATTATTATTAATCATTTAATGTTAAAATTAATAATTGCTTAAATTAAATTTCTTATGTCTATTATTATTAATCATTTAATTGTTAAAATTAATAATTGTTTAAATTAAGTTTCTTATGTCTATGCAAATTTAAAGTTGTCTCTGGGGTTTAAAACAAAACAAAAAATTTAAAAAAAAATTTGATTTTTTATGGAAAGATACTTATATATGTATAATAGGATTTCTGAATTCTATTTACAAATGAATTATTTAATGTGTGCGTATTTAATTTATTGATTAAATTAGAATTATCTCTCTAATTTTAGAAAGAAAAATAAAAATTAATATCTCTTCTAGATAAGGCTATTAATTCCCACATTCGTGTATTCTATCCTTTTTCTTTAGTAAAAATAATAAAGTTATCTTTTCAATATTATTGCTTTTATATTGTAGATGTAATTGTGGCAATTGACAAATAGATAATAATTTTTTTTGTCAGATAAATATTGTCAGAAGATAAATATAGAATATTCGTCTGGATTATGCTGGAAGATGATCTAGAGATTTATCAAAACGTAATTGTCTAATGTTTAGTTATTATTGTCTTATTACATTATTTTTATTATTAAAATTTAATTAATTATTAATATCATATGCATTTTGAATCTAAAAATACTTACGACATGCTAAATTTCATGAACAATTATCATGTATTGAATGGGGTGACTCTACAGATATCGGATATTTTACTTTTACGTTGTCACATCGTTATTTTTCAACGTTCTTAGTTTTTTGCGCACATCATTTTTGGAAAATAATTCTTGGGACGAAGCGGTTGGATCTCACCTGCATGTTAACCTGTGGGATCCAAGGCTTTGCGCC
The DNA here is from genome assembly GCF_003651465.1 of Formica exsecta. Taxonomy (NCBI): domain Eukaryota; kingdom Metazoa; phylum Arthropoda; class Insecta; order Hymenoptera; family Formicidae; genus Formica; species Formica exsecta. The sequence continues at coordinate 1,483,104 of NW_021849308.1, read as the reverse complement.
AGAACTGACTGACAGAACATCCTTCGTTTGTTCTTCTACTTCCAGGCGTTAACGGATCTTTTACAGTCTTCAGCAGATCGTTTCCGGACGACATCGATAATGAGATCAGATCATTTCCTTGCCCGAATCACAATTGCGGTCGCGCTTTCAATTGGAAGAGGAATCTGACGAGGCATCTCAGATATGAGTGCGGTCTTATGCCACGCTTCAAATGTCCTTATTGTAAATATTGCTGCAAAGCCAAAGGCGACGTGAAAAAACACATCATCAGAAAGCACAAGAATTTTGCGATTTACGTTGTGGACATTTTCAAGAATTCTTGCTCCACGCTCGGCATGGAGATGAACGAACAACGAAGCTAATCGAGACTTTTACTGACCTATCCTTACACTGGTCATATCGCGATTAAAATTCTACAACGATCAAGATGCCGCAAAAGTCAAACACGGATATTTTAAATAAAGTTGATAATGAAGAGAGAAATTTATGCGATGTTATTACTGATTCAAGATGTTATTATTAATTATTTATTAAATGTTTAAATTAGTTTTTTTATATCTGTGCAAATTTAAAATTGTCTCTGGTATAAAATGAAAAAAGAAATTTAAAGAAACTTAATTTTTTCTTGAAGATGCTTATATAAATATATGATTTTTAAATTATGTTAACAAATAGGTTATCTAATGTATTGAATATATTAAATTAGAGTCACATTTCTATTTCTAAAAAGAGAAATAAAAATTAATATATTGTTGTATTCGTTGAAGTTATTAAATTCCACATTTTTATATTTTATCCTTCTTTTCTTTAATGAAAACAATAGTTATCTTTTCAATGTTATCCCTTCATTTTGTTGCAGACATACATGCAAATAATAAATCAACAATAATTTGATGTCTTAATATTGCATTTTAAACCTAAGGAATTTATGCTACGCAGAATTTCATGGATAATCGTTATGTATTGAGTGTGGTACTCATAGATGTCAAGTATTTTATTTTTACGTGGTCATATCTTTATTTGTCAGCATTCTTATTTTACTTGTTCTTATGTATTTCATTTTTGGAAGATAACACTCGTGACAAAGAAGTTATCGGTTTCTTCGGCTTATTAACTCGAGAGACGTATGATTTTGCGTCAGGACTAATTGAACATCTCCTTTTGTTCTTCTGCTTCCAGATGTTAACGAATCTTTTAAAACTTTTGACACATCGTTCTCCGACGACATCGAAATCGAATTTCCTTGCCCGAATAACAACTGCGGCCGTGTCTTCAAGTGGAAGAAGAATCTGACGGAGCATCTCAGATATGGGTGCGGTCGTATGCCGCGCTTCAAGTGCCCTTATTGTGATGATTATAAAGTCAAGTTCAAGGGCAACGTCAGGAAGCATATCATCCGCAAGCATAAGAATCGAAAGATCTATGTCATTGATCTGTTTGAAGAGAAATGTGAAAGTAATCCTGATTGGCAAACATAATTATGCTGTTTTTTGTTTGTCGTGAAATAGAGAAATTTGTCTGTTTTTTTATGTATTTGATATACTCTGAATATGTCTTGTTAAGTGATCTCTAACTTAACTGACGACATAAGACTGATCATAACTATTTATCTGATCAAAATTCATGGACAATATTGGCGAATACTCGCGCAAAATGCCAACTGTTTGTTTAAATAAATTTTTTAGAAACTATATTAGATTTTTGGTGAGTATTTGGTCAAACTTGTATTTAGATATACATATTAAAACATATTGGAATAAATTAAATAAATAAATAAAAATAAATATATGTACCCGCGTTTTATTCGCTTTTAAAAACAGCCTACTGAGAAAATCATATATGTGGTAAACATTTAGTTTAAATACGAAGTTGTTGCTTCTGAATATTAAATAAAATACGTCACACAGACAAGACGGATCAAACAGATGCAATTAAAAATTGCAATTTCAGCTTGGAAAGAAGAAAGGAAGAGGTTCATGTAAGAAGATAGACCCCGTTTTAATCAAAGTGTCGAGATTATACGCAAATTTGCAATTTTGATGATAATGTTTCTCTTGTTTCAGGGACAATATGTACTCTGTCTTTTCGCACGCATTAATGAGTATTATTGAAGCTTTTAATCGCGAACGAGTCGTTACTTTTTCAGATAACAAAAAATCCGCGTGCTGGACAAGACAACCTGGGACTAATAGATCAAGGTGCAAATCAGGCCAGTTTCCGTGTCCAAATTCAAATTGTCGGAGCGTCTTCACGTGGAAGAGAAACTTGATGAGTCATCTGCGCTATCAATGCGGTCAACTGCCCAGGTTCAAGTGTCCCTACTGCTACTACATGTGCAAGGTCAAGGCCGATGTACGGAAGCACATTCGGGCCAAACACGAAGACTACACCGTCTATGTTATCGACATCTTTCAACAGTCGGAAACTCACAAATGAATCCTTTTCTAAATTACGATTAAAAACAAAATACAGAGTTCTTGATAATGTAGATATGTGTAAAATATGGAACGTGCGTGCATGTCACAAGTAGAGAATTGAATAATATATTGAACGGAGAGTATTATTTTTGTTAGATACGAAAAAATATTTTATTCGTGAAAAGATTATTTTTGAAAACAATGAAATTAGAGATTAACGTGGATTTTTTTTTGTAAATTTCTAATTTTTTGGGATACGATATTCAAGTTATTTACACATACATGTTTGACATGAAACAAAAATGAGAATTACTAATATACTTTTTTAAATAATTGTCTATTGTTTTTTTGCACAATTTATATAAACGGTGGTTATACTTATCATATAAAAATATAAAAATATGTATACGTACTTTGACATATACAAAAAATTTATATTTCTTGGAAATTAAGGGCGTGCGCATATCAGAAAAGGATATAAAGAATAAAAATATTTTTCTTGTCGTAGACAATTAAAAATTAAAAAATATTGTCATCAGAAAATTATGAGCAGAATGAAACAAATATTAAAGTTTAATTGTTTTAATTGTATTCCAGTTAAGTTTAATTATTTTAATTATATTTCAGTTAAGAGAGAGTGTTTAAAATTTTGATAAGAGTATATCATGCGGTTTATTATTGTAAAACTGATATTTAATAAAGTTTTCAATGTTACCATAAACTCATGACATATCTATTAATGCAGCGATTTGCATGTATCGCGTCACATTTTTTTGTGAGTCTCGAGAAATTTTCATGACTATTTTATCTAGACGGATATTAACAATAGCCAACATCGAGATACACGAAGCGAGAGAGGAATTTATTATTTATTTGTTTTCGAGATTTACATACTTTCCCATTTAATTTAATATAATTTTTATTATTTAAGAGAAAATAAATTTGCATTTATGCGATGAAATTTAATAATTTAAATTGTTCTGAAATTATTAGTTTATATATCTCGTAACTTAAAGAAAATTTGATAAAATTATACGTTATATGATATAAATTAATGCTTTTTTGTAAATATTGATAAAGAAACTAAATGAAATCATTTGGTACAACAATTATAGGAAATTTATAAAGTTGAAAGCTTCTGTTGAACGTTTTTCAACGCTTCCGTAAGTGTTAAAAATATTAAAGAAAATATTAAAAGAGTGTTAAAAATATTGTATTTGTTTGACATAATTGTATTTAAAAACTTAATTAAAATAATTTTTCTCTTTTTAATCCCTGTTTAATTCCTGTAACTAAAAACAGCTTATACAGATTTGCTTTAAGACGAAAGCATGCTAATGATTAACGACAACTTGTTTATAGCTAATTGTTTTAGACTAATCGTAACATTGATTGTTCCCGAAGAAGATTCAATTTAAATGTCTGAATATTTAATTTAATCTAGTTTTTCAGACGTAGACGTTGATCATTCCATTATCTTTTCTTTTTCTAGATCTCGATCCGCCAACGAAAAGCAATCCTAGTTTTTTCATCGTCAAGAAAAAGAAGTTTTCGTGTCCAAAGTGTCACAGTGCCTTTGCTCAGAAACCAAGCCTGACAAGGCATTTAAAGTACGAGTGCGGGCAGGAACCGCGTTTTCAGTGCCCGTATTGCCAGTTTCGCAGTAAAAAGACATCGGACGTTTACTGCCACGTGAGAAGGAAACACAAGAATTCTAAGGTCTTGGTCTTAGACATCGTGAAGAATTCGTCGACGTCCGTTTGACTTTGAAAAATAGATCCTGCCATTATGTTTTTATTATGTCTTTCCACTGTATGTATTTCTATATATGAAACACAAATCTATATCTCCTAGTTTTTACTTCAGAATTATTAGCAGTAATTAATGCTTCAATAACTTGTTGATTTTTTTGCGATACGATGGCGTAAGAGCGCGAGACGATCGAAACGGTTTACATTGTTACAATTATATTGAATACTACCGATGTGTTAAAAAGAAACAGCAGCACAAACTGCTAATAAAGTCGATTTCCATTAGGAAATCTGTAGCGAATGTCTATGAATATTTTTTGGTTTGTACAAATATTGGATAGAATGGTGTGTAAATGCGTTTTTTTGTAAGAAAGAATTAATTATTAAATGACTGATGAGATAAACGATAGATTATATACTATTTGTACGAATTGAGACTTCAAGCATGCAATTTATACTTAATTAATTATGTATATTTTTATGCAATGAGCTATGCGATAATTTTGTATGCATATATATATGAGTGTACGTTAATTTCTCTTATTTTTTATCATCTTTCCTGCTGTATAAACTACAAACAAAACGACTAAGAAAATTAATGTTAAATTGTTGCGATTTATTTTTAGTATTGTTAAATAATCATGCATACACTTTATAACATCTATACGTTTAATATAAAATGTATATGTTTATTCTTACTTGATTATTACGCTATTATTATACTATTATCACTAAGCTTGCAGAATCTAATTTCTATATTAAATACGATGCACGATAAAGCATATCAAATAGAACATTACTCTTGTGGCAATTTGTTTTTGATCCCTCTATATGGCATATCTGCGAGTTTATATATAATAAGTCTTCTCTACGTTTACTTATGAAATATATCATATTTTCCGTAAAAGAAGAAAAGAATTTCTTCGTATGGAAGATAGTTTTTTTTCGCAACTTGCGTTTTTACACTGAGAAATCATGGCATGGTACTGCCGGTTATGTTTCAGGATATCAGGATATCAGAGGATGGTATTCCTATTGTCCCTGGAACGACAGGCCGTATCAGTGCTTGAACTGTCCCAACGGTTACTTTAAGAAGGCCCATTTGAAGCGGCACGTGACGAGCGCCTGCAACGGCAAGGAGCCGCGTTACAAGTGTCCTTACTGCGCATACATGTCGCGGTATTCCTGGGACACTTATAAGCATGTCAAGCGCTTGCACGAGAATCACGACGTCTTCGCCATCGACGTGTTAAATATGAGGAATTGTATCCCCAAGCATCCTGACGCGATATAACTAGATTTCGAGAGACTCCCGATCCACAATTCGCACAGTTTCCGGAATAATCTGACATTTGTCGTGAAGCTTTTTTTTTTCATTGTTATAGGAGCTCCACGTTTCTAGCGCAATTTTCTCGATCATTATTGATCATACTCGATGTTGAATTCTTTGTACTACATTTGTTATACCACGGACAGGATATTAAAGTGCATTTTCTCTATCACCCGTCGATCATTGCTTCTCTTTGTTGCCCTCGTTCTCTTCTCCGCCGATTATTGCCCATTGCCGAAAGATTTCTAATCTTTCCTCTGTTTCAGACTTGTCGTATTGCGCTACACTTTCCATAGTTTTTCGCTCGCAAGATTCTCGATGGCTTCCACCGAATATACGATATTATAGATAGATCAGTTTTCATTGCTCTCATTATATTGCATGCACCAATCGACGTCGGTATGCGTTACGCACTTATATCCAATCTTGAATTAGCGTGGTGGATTTTTGTTCCAGTCGACTGGGACTATCTGTCACGTCGCAGGAGTTCCAAGGCGTTTTACTGTCCGAACTGTCCGAGCGGCTTCACCAGAAAGGCGAATCTGAACAGACACGTGCGCTACGACTGCGGCCAGCGGCCCAGGTTCAAGTGTCCTTACTGCGAGATGCGTTCGAAAGAGGTATCGAATGTGTATAGACACATCAGGGCGCTGCATCGTGGAATGCGCGTTTTTCTGATCGACATCGCTACAAACATAAAGCATTACGCGCAAAGGAACTAATCAGCTGATGAGAACAACTGACAAACCGGTACGAAAGTTGGTTCTGATCGCATCTCGAAATTATCCTTAACTTCAACGTGTTTTTGATGAATTGCTATATCGACGATTGTTTGTACAAGACAATTTATTCAACGAAGAGAGAAGTGTGAGGCGATTAGAAACATATAAATCGGCAATGTATTCATAGCAAACATGCTCATGCGAATATCGAATTTATTTAATTATTTGTTTTCATTTATTTTGTATTTTCTTGTCGATATATCATCCTTTGCCCGCAATAAATGTAATTTAAACAAAATTACATTGTCATACGAAATACGTATGCGGCCAGGAATGGTAATTATTGTATGTGTTATTGTAATTGATGATATAAGAAGTGCGATGATACATGCGGCACAAAAATTGCAGAATTTTGCGCGAAGTTGCAGAATGCTGCAACGAATCTATTCACTCAACAAAGTACAAGCTCTAATTTACAATTATAAAAATGCATAACGTTGAACATTTTGCATTGGACAGGTTTAATGTCGCGAAATCTAATCTGTCTTTAGAGATTGTGTCTTTCTTTGCATGAGAGAAACAAATAATGATTATTTTTAAAAAGATTCATCCTGCATCTAAAAAATTTATTCATGTTGATGCAACTTTTTCCGGGAAAATGTAAATTTACATATATAAACAATTTATATATATAAATAAAGATCCGGAAGGTAATTTTGATCGTGCACGAGGAGTTGAACGAGATGAGATGACTCTTTGATTTTTTTCTTCAACCTGGAAGCATAATTTTGTTGCCTATTTTGGTTGTACTAATCCATTTGCGAGAGTATGTGTTGGTCGCTTTTATAACAACTGCTCGATAGATACGATTAATAAAACCGAGCTGTCGAAATCGATGTATCTTACGAGCTCTGTGTGTTTCGTGATCTTTGTTTATTCCCTTTTGATCTGTCCTGGAGAATATTGGTATATTTTGTCGTACTTTTCACCGTGATTCTCCGCTTTTGCTTTCAGATCCGACGTATATGTCATCGACCTCGAATGCATCTGATCATCAAGCTCATTGTCAGGGACAGCCGTCGTGGTTGTCACATTACAGGCGACGACAGAAACATCCGACGAGAAGCTCGGATAATAGCAATACCAGGTGAGTTGAAAGAAAAAACTTGATATTTACTATAAGTAGTGTTAAAGATTACTTTTTTAAATTATTTTGTTTCTTTTATTTACCGGACTAGTTTTCATAATTTTTAATTTTTATCACAATTTCACGATAATATTTCACATTTATCGATCATCCAAAACAATTCATAAATTAGAAGACATGCTGCTACAATTAAATCTTAGTTAGAATTAAATTTTTTTTGCTTTTATGTTACATAATTTTATGTTTCATGCACATTTAATAATATTATAATTAATTTAATAATATATATTACGAATTGTTAAAAAAATTTCTGTTTTTTAGCTTCTTGTGGTAGTGAATATTGGAATTAAATGGAATAATAAATTTTCTGCTAGATACGCGTGCCCAAAGTGCCAGCGGAGCTATCGTCACGTGCATCATATGTTGCGCCATTACAGGTTCGAGTGTGGCAGTCCGCCGAGATTTCAATGTCCTTACTGCGGCATGAAGAGCAAGCAGTCCAACAACGTTTATAAACATATACGCGTTAAGCATCCCGGATCGAATCTTGAAATTGTTAGACTCCATTACGAGCAGGAATAAATAGTAATATACAATGCTTTTTCGCATTAAATCTCTCTCATCACGCTTTGAATTGATGAAAAAAAAAAAAAACGAATGACTTGGGATAGAAATATTTCCTTCTGTGTCTATTTTGAATAAAAGGATTGAATAAGGCTTATCGAATGTAAGAATTAATTTCCTGTCCTTTGATCAAAATACCTATTCTTCTTCTAATTTTAATTTTATTTTTAACGAAACATTAAAATTTATCTTTGAATTATATATTTTTTACACAGAAAGTTTAAAAATATAGATAGATGACTTTTT
>NW_021849308.1:1460349-1473439 GCF_003651465.1 Formica exsecta | reverse complement strand
CTTTTTATATATATATATAATTACATATTTTAAATCTATACGCTGTTTTTCTCAGAACATCTTATACAATCCGATCTTCTATGTGACTTTTAACGAGACTATACGATTTATTTTGCTAATAACATATATTTTTATTACAGGGTAGCAGGATTTTCTTTTAGATCATTTAAACAGTAACTTGGTCTTTGAGTTTTGAAGTAGTTTCAAACTAACACTCCCCCCACTCTTGCAAAGCGTTCCATCTGATTCTTCGTCTTATCATTCGATATGTGATCGGTCAATTATCGCGCAATCTATTCGTGCACAGCTTGAAGATGCCTTTAACCGCTTTATTTGTTCGTTCCTTACTAAACGAAGCTAGCCATCCTGTACTCACGCACGCGTGAGAATGGAAATCAGACAATCTCTCAGATTATTATCATCAGTGATATCCTTTTTTACTGACCCAATTCACATAGTGGTTTGCCGTATCGAGTTGAATCAGCTCCTGAAATATATATATACTCATTGGTACAAATAAAATAATTTTCAATTCTGATTTAATTTCCCAAACTCTCGAAACTTTATGGGAATAGTTTTCTCGTACGAATGCATTGCGTGTTGCTTCAAAGTGTACACAAGAAAGAGAGAGAGAGAGAAAGAGAGAAAGAGAGAGAGAGAGAAATCGCGGATCATTTATCCCGTGATTTATTCCTCGCGAAGGGACCGAGTGCGAGCGAGCTAACCGTGCACTTCCGTGTTTTTTTTCAGCGTTTCTGCAAATGTTACCGCTGCAGTGGCCCGATGGAACCTATCCGGGTGGTAGGAGCCCGAGGAGAACGAGGACCCGTTTCCCGTGTCCGCGCTGCCGTAAGAGCTACACCACGAAGAGCGCCGTCACGGCACACTTCAAGTACGATTGCGGCAAACCGCCGCGCTTCGAGTGCCCGTACTGCGGCAAGCTTAGCAAGAAGAAGTTCAACATCCAGGATCACATTAGGCACAAGCACTCGTCGAAGCCGGTCATCTGTAACACGCTCTTCTAGGACAAGTCGCGCGGCCGGCTACGGCGCGCGCAAACGAGAACTTCCACGCGAGCGTCGCTTTAACGCCTGTGATCCGCCGCCTTGCGTATTTTCCCCATGTATTTTCTCTCCCCGACGATAGACCAGCGTGAGACCAGCGAAGAATATCTTCTCTTTTCTGGATTTTTGTTCCTGGAGTTGCGTGCGTTCCTGACAGAATGCCGCCCCTTTTGTACCTGTGTTTTGTGCAATCGTTGCATAATATTATATACAAATTTATTTAATGCGGTACTTACATAGTTGATATACTTGATTTTTTTACGTGCTTCAAGTTGCACGTGATCTTAAATTTAGACAAGCTCATGAGATACTTTGTTCGAGTTTAAGCCACATTTCGAAAGCACAAAGTGAACTTTATTAGTGAAAATAACACTGTTTTTCGAAAATGTCGAACTTGAATTGATACGATCGCCGATCTTTCAAAGGCGAGTTTAATAGAAAGAAATTATATTGAATAGAAATAGCCACGATACTCGAGGTGTATTTTTTTCACCTGCGATAGATGGAATAATATCGAGGATATGTCTCATTATCTGAGAACGTACTTAGTCATGTAAAGGTATCGAACATACGTCTGTTTTCAAGTTGGAATAAAAACATTTTACTAGAGAAGCAATTTGCTCTTAAGAAAATCATGTTTATGTGACTTGAATTTGCGCAATTTTTTGCCTCTCTTACACTTTTCTTTCTTGTTCACTTTTACACTTTTTCTCTCTTTTTCTGTCTATCTCTCTGTCTATTCCTCCGTCTATCTTGTTTCTTATTGCGAATATCCCATCTGCATGGAATTCTGACGCCTTTGTTCTCGAACAGAAGACACGTTTCCGTGACACGTCCCGAGCATACGACGATGTTGACCGTAGCACGATCTTTTATAGGTGACAGACTAATCCAGCTTCACGCTATGCGTCGGAAGAGGTATGTGAAGAAGCGGGACATACAGTACAACTCGGACACGGGCAAGTACCACTGTCCTAATTGCAACAACGGCTATGGTAGACGGGATACCATGCTCGGCCACTACAGATACGAGTGTGGCAAGGCACCTAGGTACAAGTGTCCGTACTGCAATCTCTGCAGCAAGAAGACCTCTAACATTTATCAACACGTCAGGTGTATGCACCCGAAAGAGCAGGTGACACTCGTCAAGCTCTATTGAGCTTGCGCGATGAGTCACGAAGATCATCGAGAGCCACAACGCGAAGAAACTCGCTGGGAACGAAGGGGATTGAAGTTTTCAGAGCTAATTGTTAAATCTGGTTGCTTGTAACGTCTCAGGGAAGTTTTATTTCTCCTGGTATTGTAACCAGGTTGCGTTCGTGCGGCCTCTGTCACTTTAACGTGAAAATTTTGTTTTCCAAGTACGACGATTGCGGCAAACCGCCGCGCTTCGAGTGCCCGTACTGCGGCAAGCTTAGCAAGAAGAAGTTCAACATCCAGGATCACATTAGGCACAAGCACTCGTCGAAGCCGGTCATCTGTAACACGCTCTTCTAGGACAAGTCGCGCGGCCGGCTACGGCGCGCGCAAACGAGAACTTCCACGCGAGCGTCGCTTTAACGCCTGTGATCCGCCGCCTTGCGTATTTTCCCCATGTATTTTCTCTCCCCGACGATAGACCAGCGTGAGACCAGCGAAGAATATCTTCTCTTTTCTGGATTTTTGTTCCTGGAGTTGCGTGCGTTCCTGACAGAATGCCGCCCCTTTTGTACCTGTGTTTTGTGCAATCGTTGCATAATATTATATACAAATTTATTTAATGCGGTACTTACATAGTTGATATACTTGATTTTTTTACGTGCTTCAAGTTGCACGTGATCTTAAATTTAGACAAGCTCATGAGATACTTTGTTCGAGTTTAAGCCACATTTCGAAAGCACAAAGTGAACTTTATTAGTGAAAATAACACTGTTTTTCGAAAATGTCGAACTTGAATTGATACGATCGCCGATCTTTCAAAGGCGAGTTTAATAGAAAGAAATTATATTGAATAGAAATAGCCACGATACTCGAGGTGTATTTTTTTCACCTGCGATAGATGGAATAATATCGAGGATATGTCTCATTATCTGAGAACGTACTTAGTCATGTAAAGGTATCGAACATACGTCTGTTTTCAAGTTTGAATAAAAACATTTTACTAGAGAAGCAATTTGCTCTTAAGAAAATCATGTTTATGTGACTTGAATTTGCGCAATTTTTTGCCTCTCTTACACTTTTCTTTCTTGTTCACTTTTACACTTTTTCTCTCTTTTTCTGTCTATCTCTCTGTCTATTCCTCCGTCTATCTTGTTTCTTATTGCGAATATCCCATCTGCATGGAATTCTGACGCCTTTGTTCTCGAACAGAAGACACGTTTCCGTGACACGTCCCGAGCATACGACGATGTTGACCGTAGCACGATCTTTTGTAGGTGACAGACTAATCCAGCTTCACGCTATGCGTCGGAAGAGGTATGTGAAGAAGCGGGACATACAGTACAACTCGGACACGGGCAAGTACCACTGTCCTAATTGCAACAACGGCTATGGTAGACGGGATACCATGCTCGGCCACTACAGATACGAGTGTGGCAAGGCACCTAGGTACAAGTGTCCGTACTGCAATCTCTGCAGCAAGAAGACCTCTAACATTTATCAACACGTCAGGTGTATGCACCCGAAAGAGCAGGTGACACTCGTCAAGCTCTATTGAGCTTGCGCGATGAGTCACGAAGATCATCGAGAGCCACAACGCGAAGAAACTCGCTGGGAACGAAGGGGATTGAAGTTTTCAGAGCTAATTGTTAAATCTGGTTGCTTGTAACGTCTCAGGGAAGTTTTATTTCTCCTGGTATTGTAACCAGGTTGCGTGCGTGCGGCCTCTGTCACTTTAACGTGAAAATTTTGTTTTCCAAGTATGACGCTCTTGACTCGACAAGAGAGAATTACGTGCGCATTTATATCTTGTACAAATGTTAAGCTTACGGCGTATAAGAGACTAATCTCTGGAGATTTATCAAAATCAATACGAATCACGCTGAAGAGAGATTACATGTTGTTGTGGCATTGTATGTATATTTATGTGATCCGCGATTTGTTCTGCTTTAGTATTTATTTAGTATTATGTTTCGAGTCATCTCTAAATTATAATTAATACAATTACATGTTCCTGCAATTTCTTTCTTGAATTAAATTTTACAAATTCTAATTGATTCAGGACTGCACTGTATATAACGTTTCCAAGTCAAATGTAAAGAAATAAAGAAAATTAAAAAAAAAAGAACCTTTAGTATTTTTTATTATTCAGATAATAACTTTTTGACGATAATGTTGTGTATAGTATACTGTAGCGACAGATTTTCATTAAGAATGCAGACCAGAAACCTGTGCTTATTTTTCTAGCGTATTGTAACGAACTTGAGGTAAACTCGCGAAAGCTGCATCACTATTAATCCGAAAAATAAGTACTGATAATTGACTACGAATGTGTCTTGTTACAGATTTCTTTCTAGGTGCAACTTTCCAAAATCCTTAATAAATAAATATGAATACAACGACGAAGAAGTCAGAAACGTTATAAATATGTCGACTACATCCATTGCAACAAGTATGTTAGATAATAAGAATATACACTAGTCTTTTAAGGTTTTGGAACAGCCTTGCTGTTATAAATTTTCGAAAAATATTATGGGGAGACAGATTAATATCTATCGAAAGAGTGCAATCTATTTGTTGCATCAAACAGCATAAATTTCGTGCTACCTTTTGTGTTCATTCGTATCAATTTGTGCTCAAATGTACAAATGCTTTATCGAAGGGGATTAACCCTTGTTTTTTTTTCTATGTAGAGTGCTTTGCGATTGGTAGTCGCGTATTAACGATTATTAATGCAAGCGATTATTAACGCGAGATGATATCGGTTTCAGAATTATGGGACAACGAGCCAACCGAAGGAGACCAATCCCAGATGTTGCCGCGACGATTGCAGCAGTTAAACAAGGCGATGGAGAACGCGATTGATTCATCCAACCGGAAATATCAATGTCCAAAGTGCAAGAAATTCTTCTCACAGAGCTACTCGATGTATCGGCATTATAGATACGAATGCGATTCGTTGCCGCGGTATCAATGCCCTTATTGCGGCCACGTCAGCAAGTGGTCCCATTCGATCTATAATCATATTAGGAAGCTCCATCCGGGACAGGAGGTCACGCTGAACAAGCTCTACTAATCCGGTCGAACGCGCCGTAGTTCACATGGAGAACGCTCATATATGATATGTACGATATTAAGATATACCCATTGTTCGTTTCAGAATAAATGAAAGCGAAATGCCCGTTGCACTTGCGTGCTCTGAGAAGAGTGAGATCTTCTCGTCATTAACCGGCATTTTGCTCCTCGGAGTTCTATCGAAGGTTGATCGATGAAATCGTGTGTGCCTTTTCGTAAATCGAGATACAGCACGGAGAAACGAGAATTGTGTGGCGATAATCTGTTGATTATCCGAAAGAGTACGCTGTATATTTTGTATACATTCGAATATTTTGTGAAAACAAAAAAAATTATGGCGTTTTATTATTATGATTGTCATAAGCTCAATACGATTTAAGATCTGATCGTTTCGATTTAGATAAGGCCCAGGCCAAGGTAATCTTCGATCCCGAGGAGAAGGCAAAATCTCGAAAGTTCCTCTTCCATCGCGCACTCCCATCCTCCCCGTTGAATTCTTCTCGAATTCTCCCCGCTGTTAAGAGATCGGTCGCTCATCATTGCTCTAATATACGATTTCCGTCTCTATTTATGCTTGCAGACTTCAGACCGATCGTCTTGGAGAAGTATCACGGTACAGTGCGGAATTCCCGGCACACGCTCAGGCTTCAGACCTCCTTGAACCGGCGCGGTTTTCCTTGTCCCAGGTGTGCTCGCACCTTCCGCACTTCCGGCGGCATGAGCCGACATTATCGACTGGAGTGCGTCGACATGCCACGCTTCAAGTGCCCGCACTGCGACATGCGTAGCAAGTATACACAGGCTGTGTACAGGCACATCCGGGTGAAGCATCACAACATGGAGCTGCGATTTGTAAAATTGTACTAAACGGAGACTGACCTAATCTGTAAAATTTATATACGAATGGGGAAAGTCGGATTTATTCTTCCTGGCAAGAGAGCTCTTTTCTCTTACATGTATAGCTAAAAGCTACTCAAGAAAAAAATGGATTTATATGATTATATAAGATTATATAAGGCCATATATGATCTTATGTTCATTTTTCTCTACTAGCTAGCTATTAAATTTTTATGAAATTAATAAAATAAGAAATGTATTTTATATTTGAGTTTAATCACAGAACTTTTTACTCACGGTTATCCCTGAGTTTTTTATCGGAAAAATCTGAGTACTATTTTTATTTTTCTCGAAAAAAATAAACAATAGAAAATGATTATGCGTGATTCGCAAGAGTTTTTATGATAAAAATAATAACGTTTTTATCGCGTTACGTCGCAGAGAACCTGTTTAGTTACTATATTTAATTTATGCGCGTATAAAGGAAAGTAATTGTTATTATGAATTAGAAGAACAGATTAGCGTATTTGTCGCATAGTCGATTAATCAAGTTTTGCTAGGTAATTATATTGTAATGTAAAGTGAATATAAATATATATTTATAACGAGATATACATATAGAAACTCTCTATGTCAGATATAGTCATTTTAATTTTTTTTATGTAAATTTTTTGGTACAAACTAAACATGGATATAAATATTTTAAAGCATTCTCTGCGATTAATTTTTAATTGGTTACTGGTAACATTGGTAATCTGAAAATCTGACACGATTAATCACGAGGGGTTTCTCAGGCCCATTTTGTCTTATGTTTTTAAAACGATATTGCGAACAGAATATTAATTATTTCTATAAGTTTTTTAAAGATTTAGGAACACACAAAAAATACAAGAAAAATTTATTTCAAACATCAGCTAGAAGAGAAAAATTCAATTTTTAAAGTCTGAGAGGCTCCACGTATCTTATTAAGGGTTAAGATTATATATTGGAAATTAATAGCCCTAAGTTTTGTACAGATACGCCATGTATATATTGTAAATCTGTTTGAAACGCACAATATACAATGTTTATTTAATGTCTTATTTACAAATGTGTGTTGAAGTTTCTAGTAAATTATGAGTAGCATTCTTATCATCATGTATAACATTTTTTTGAGCAGTTATAAATAAACTCATTTTTTTTAAAGATTTGGCATTTATCGCGAAAGATTAAAACTAGAAAATATTTTTCTTTTTTTATCATTTCCACGTTTTTTTTTTTTTTAATGATGATCTCCATATTATGACTCATTTTTTTAAATCACTGTGAAACAAAAACACACACACACACATATACGCGCGCTGTGTTATTTTAAATCTTTGAATTAAATCCTTTTCTCTTTACTATGAGATACAATTGATATTTTATGCTCTTGTTACATAATAATAGTGTAATTTTAATCTTCCTTAATATGCCAGGGAATTGTGTGCTAACTTGTGTGTTCAATTTAATGTATCCGATTTGTAAAACTGTCATCAAACAGGCGATAAAAGAAAGAATTGAAAACAGTGACACTTTGACATTCCTAATTCGCATACTTTATGCTCCATTTGTGTTTATTACTTATCAAGGATTAGCAGTATTTACATCCCGAAATATTAATCTTAATTTATGATTTATGTTATCGAAAGCAAGAAAAACATGCAACTGATTTTTTAATTTTACATTTACATAAATAATTGTTTGTCAATGAGACTGTTTAGTTTGAAAATATAAATCATAACAAACGCGCGCGTAATATTTTTAATTTTACATTTATTACTTAAAATATCGCTTAATATATTATATACCATGAATTATATTGTTACGTCCGCAGATCGATATCGAGCTATCGAACACGCGCGACACAACTACACTCAAAATGAAGAACACTTGCTTTGTGAAACAGAGGAACTTTATTATGTAGTAGGAATATAAGAATAACGCAAGAAATAGTTAAAAACAGCGGAGCTGTCAATAACGCACCCGAATAGTTGATTTAAATCTCTTATGTCGGTCCTTGTTGATCAGAACTCAAAATACAAAATACTCGCACGTCGTCCCGGAGATGATCTTCGTTTTAACATTGCGACACGGGAATATAATAAAGGGCCGTCACAATGTTATCAATTATTTCTTTTTTAATCAGTCCACATTTTTACATGTTATATACATGTATTTTTGGTGCGTCTATTTTATCAAACTGAACTACTTGGTTGGAGAAGCTATATATTTATTTATTGCGAGTGTAAGAATTGCAAGAATTGTTTTCACGGTTTTCTTCATTTGTGAAATCACAATTTGGTGTGGCTTATAAAAATTAAAAGTTCTTAATTTTTTTTGTAAGAATAAGTGTTGGCAGTTTTTTTCTATATATTGATACATTATTTAATATATATTGATATATTATTTTTTTTGTTTAGTTTAGATAAAAAAACGCGATTTGATTGATTTAACTGATAAAAAAGAGTTATTAGTTATATGCCGAATGTGCAAGTTACGTTATATGTGCATATACTGCGATGATTCAATGATCACATATAGATCTGTATAGATATCCACATCCTATTTTTTTTTTGTACATCTTGCGACAAAATCGAAATATTAAAAATAAGCGAACCATATGCATAAATATGCATATTATGATAATACGATGAGAAGTAACTCCTCTGAATACTCGCGGATAATTCACGAGAATATGTCTGCCAATATTAGAGTTACTTCGATAATAAACAGACAAATTAAAAAGAAATATTGAAAATACATTTTGTCAAAGCAAACTTTTAATTTCGATATCTGGGACTGTATAATAGAAATTCTTGCTGAAGTTATTTTTGAAATATTCCTTTTTTTGAGAACTGACTTTATTTAGTTGTTCCAAATAATTGAGATTTAAAAATCTTGGTTCTGTTAATTTAAGAATCAAGATTTTGAATTCTTTATTTTGTATCTTTTAATTTATTGTACATTTTATTTTATATATTTTTTGCATTTAACTGCTTTGTTACATTTTATTCCACATTTAAAAGATCATACCTCCTGGATATTAGAAACTTAAATATTGAATTTCAATATGTTTATTTTAATTAGTCTAATTTTTCTCTTAGATATATGAAACCTGAAATTATAAACATTCCTATTTTTTATATTATATTTCTTGAAATGTACACGTGATTTAGTAAATAATAACTGCATATATTTAATAATATATACAATTTTTTGTATATATAATGTTATAAATATTATAATACAATATTATGTATAACATATTTATAACATGTTATAATATTATAATATGTTAAATTAATTGTTTGAATTTCTCCGTACGCTGCGTTACTTGAAAGAGAAAAATGGAAAAATGGAAATATTGTGACCAAAGATAAAGTTAAAAATAAATGCAAAGATTGTTGACTAGTATGTGTACACTGTAATAACATTTTATATCAATATGTATAAATAGATAAATATAAATATAAGTATAAATGTATATATATGTATTCGAATATGTTTGTAATTAACGAATCATTAGTTAAATGATGATAAAAGATGTTTAGTTAATCAATTGTTTGAGATTTGTTTGTATTTTTATAAGCACTACATTATAATGCGCATGATGTTTTTATGTTGCATTTTTATAGCTAATTCCTTATCCAATTATTGCAAATGCATTCTTTCATCAATTAAGGTTGAATCGATCGAAGTAAATTGTCACAGGACGGTAATGAGTTGCGACGAAGATAATCGCACATTTAGTAATATTTTCTAATTAAATTTTTCGGAGAATCTTCGAATTGCTTCAATTTTAAATCATATGTTAATCTTCATAAAACGATATCATTTTTTTCGCTCCTCGAAATACACTGATGATTCGAGCGTAGATTTGCTTTTTGTGTTTTTTGCTTGATATCTCGCAAATTATTTATATATTTCTGAAGAGTGTTTTTTGTGTGTATAACGATGATAAATGCATCTTCCAGGTCAGAAGTGTGTATTTGAGCCAAATCGGGATTTGTTTGAATCACATATGTGTACTATTGAAATGTCTAGGCGTTGATTAATGAGCGTTATAAGCTTGAAACAAAAGTGCTCGCTCAATCCTTCTGATCCTATATAACAATTCTTCCAGGTAGATCCATGCTCTACAGCGACGGCTGGTCCGACTGTCCACGTTATATCGGTTCGACCATTTCCCATAGTTTTCCGCCGAAGAATTGTATGGTGCGGCATCATCGACCTCCCGGCGATCATCGCGAAAATCTCTATTTCCGATGTATCTACTGCGACTACCAGTCCAAGTACAGCTCAAACGTGTACAAGCACGTGCGGAGGATTCACAAAGACATGCCCTTCTTCAAGCCGAAATTGCAGTAGAAACGAGAGGGATGCAGGACACAATGCTGATAGCGAAGAATTTTTTTTTACGAGAGAAAAATTTTCCCTCTATTTGCCTTGAACGAGTTTATGAATATTTATTACTTTTGCTTTAATCCCGAAATATTAGACATGTATATACACGCATTTCAAAAGAAATATGCAAGACCTCATCTTGTTGCAGATTTGAAATTTGTCCCTATTGATTTATATATATTTAGAGGTGTTGATTATAGATTAAATATATTACTATATTAATATGAGGTTATCAATACCGGGATTAGCGAGTTAGACTAACTGATTTGCTAACTAGTCTAACTGGTTAATTGATATTTAATTAATAAGCTTGATAATTCAGATATAATATTAACTCTTTAAAGAATTTAATTTTTTTGACACGTGTTATATATAATATATATATTATAACGTATTTAATTGTTCGTATTT
Source organism: Formica exsecta (assembly GCF_003651465.1). Taxonomy (NCBI): domain Eukaryota; kingdom Metazoa; phylum Arthropoda; class Insecta; order Hymenoptera; family Formicidae; genus Formica; species Formica exsecta. The sequence goes on along the minus strand of NW_021849308.1, from coordinate 1,462,490 downwards.
TTCTTGATTTCTTTATTTTACGTTTTTGTTGTTTTTTTTATTATATATAAGCTCAAGTTGATATATCTATCGAAAATAATCTTATTTAAACTTTTCCTAAAAATAAAAAAAATTATAATATATACCTCTTTTGTGAAATATATCGTACATACCGCGAATTTCTATCATTTATGTTTGCGATTTTACTTTCCTTGATTAGATAAAAGCCGCAAAGATGCTATTATATGATAGTAATTAGTTATTTTTTTTTTTTTTTGCTTGGTTGCATATAATTATGTATATATTATATACTGTTTTTTCTGCATCTCAGATATTCTCTATTTGGAAATGTTATAGAACAACAAAATTTTATGTAAGTTAGAAATTTTTGGTTTGTATGTACATTTTTGGTAAAATTTGCATTACGAAATACGACGCTGTAAACTTGTAATTATACTTTCGTAGAAATTAAAGTTGTTGTTTGAACAATAAAAATTGTTGTTTGTATATATGGAGAGATAGCGATATTACCCTTTTGCACTCCCTGTTGATTTTCTTTAAAAAAAGTATTCAGATGGCAATTTTATGCAATTGGAATATTTTTACGCTTCTCTTTTTCAGGTTTGATGGTTGGATTGGTTCGTGCAAAATCGTCAAAGAGAAAAATAATATATAAAAATATATAAAAATATAACATGTTTACTATCTTCTTTTTATAGTTGTTATATTTATTTTATTAATAACACGACACAAGTAGTTTTTCTAAAAACGAAAGGTAAAAATTATAAATGCCAATAAAAATTATTAATTTTTTTGTTCTTATATTTTATATTTTACATTCTTAAGTAATTTGAGTTATATTGAAGAGAATTTTTGAAATTTGATCCCGTAATCGTGTTGATTAAGATAATCATATATATAGTAAGAGTTTGTTTTATTTATTTTATTTGTTTTGTCTTATTATTTAATTATGCAGTATAAAAAAAATGTGTCTTATTTCAATATATCTTTTATTTAAATATATATCTCTTCTAATATATCAAGATTACGTTAATTACGCGAAGCTTTCATTATATTAAGAATTATTATTTAATATTTTAGCTAAGTGTGACAAGATTTCTGGTTGGTTTCATAAAATAGAAAAAAAAATACAGAAGAAAAGTTTTGTAATAAATACATTAAAATATATTGTCAAATACGACACAATTTGATATCATGTAAGTATTAATAGCGAAAGGCTATAGTTTTTTTTTCTTGAATCTAAGATTGATTTTCCCACTTGAGATCTTGCCTTGTTTATTCGATACGTCGATATATTTTGTAGAGATGTTTTTACTGACCTCGAACTCGATCTGTTTCTTTTTTTCCAGTGTTCCGTAGAAGTCGTCAGGTCGCCGAGAACGATGAACACGGCCAGAGATATTCCTGTCCGAGATGCTGCAGCTCGTTCAGTAAAAAGGGCAACATGCTGACACATTTCAGACATGAATGTGGAAAGGAACCGAGATACCAATGTCCCTACTGCGGAAAGAAAGACAGGAAGTCCTCCAATACCTATAGGCATATCCGGCTATATCACAAGGGCAACACCATCCAAGCATATCGATTGTACTAAACCAGGAAGAGCGCTTTAACGCCCAAGTTGATGTCTCGCGCGGAAAGTAAACGGCATTCCGTCAATCAACTGAATTGTCAGCAGTCATCTTCCCTATTTCGCGATCTTCACCTTATCTCGGCGGATCAGCAGATGAAAGAGCTACGCTACGCGAGGAATCTGTATAGCGGAAAGCCTATTTTCGTCATATCTTTGCTTATCTTCCGATGGATATAGAATTTCTGGTGGACATAGGCATTCGATCACGATAATAAGATCTCTAACACTGCGATATTGTCTCCTTTCTACCTCAGGACATTTCTCCTCGTTTTATCCAGTCAGATTGCAGATTTGCAGATTTCACCTTCGTTTTATCTCGTCCTTGTTGTTCCACTTTGCCACTTCGCCCTCGCGCCTGTAAAAGCATTCGCGACATCGTGGGTCTCTTCGCGTTTGCGACCTTTGTTCGTCTCTCTTTTATCGTGTCTTCCGTTATGTTCTTTTCCGTTCTGGCCGAGCTACATCGCGCACAATCTGTGTTCGCGATCCCGACTAACCGTGACTCCCG
>NW_021849308.1:1427496-1459962 GCF_003651465.1 Formica exsecta | reverse complement strand
TCTTCCTGTTTGTAGGACGATTCCTGCAGCCCTACGACGCCGGTATACTGGACATCCTGCGAGCAAACTATGGCAATAGTCGGAACGAGGTCAAGCATGAAAACGGGCCCTTCTGGCAATCCGGCAAAATGGCATACCACTGTCCCAGGTGTAACGCCGGTTACACATACAAGAAGACGCTGAAGACTCACATGAAGTACGACTGCGGAAAAGAGCCGAGATTTAAGTGCCCTTACTGCAGTAAGAGGGACAAGTGTTCGTCGAACATTTACAAACACATTCGAATGCGGCACGATGGAAAACCAGTGTACGTTGATAGATTAGAATCGTCTCGTCCGTATACCTCTTCCTTACGCGATTCGTCGTCTGCCATCGGGCAATCGTCCTAATTTGTGCGGATTAAATGAAGAAATTTCCGCGAGTGACGCGAGTAGCTTTAAAAGTAAAATGAAAGTAAAAGATTTCGATTCTTAATCGCTTTACATTTACATCGTCCTATCATTTTTTTATTCCTTTATATTATTTATACAACTTCAACTTTTGCTCTTTAGAGAGCATTAAATTAAATGACTATACAATGCATTTAATTTCGCTCTTCCTAAATGCGAATGGAAGTTTCTTGGGCATTTATAATTAATTAAGTTTGTAATTTTTTTAAGTCTGAATGGAGAAGTATGAATATTAATATAGATTTATTAATATTCATCCTTCCGTTTATTAATATATGCACAGAATGTGTTTAACTAAACAAAAGAGAGTGAAATTTTAATAAATTTGATAAAGAATACATATTGTGCATCTAGATTACAATTTATAAAAAAAAAGGTTATAGTTATATTTTTTTTTTTTCAATGCCTTTTTTTACTTTTTTTTTTGACAAATTCGTAGTTATTTCTTTTCATTACTATTGAGTTCAATGCTCGTCAAGAGAATGAAAGTAACATATAGAAAAGTTTTTCTTTCAAAATTTATCCACTTTGATTTCTTATCCGCGTGGAAAGAATTTACACTGTCCATTTTGTCGAAATGTTTATAAATGCGACTAAATATCTACAAAAGAGATAAATGTGCATTATGTAAATTTGTATAAAAGTACATTTCGATCCTCCTCAATTGTGAGTTCCTACCATGTAAGTAAAAATTGCGAAGAGCACGTTTTCGAAGAGATTTAAATATGTTTTTAACAAAGTTGTGTATTTTTTTTCGACGATGTACACACGATGTAATATGTTTAGAAATATATTTCTGCTTGTATGTAAAAAAGAAAGAGATTATATATAAATCGCTCTTATGGAAACAAGCTCTTCAATCGCATAGCAAAATATATCATTTACAAATCTACGTACAGGTGACAATCTGATCCGTTAACGATGCTCGCGAATGTATCGTTTACCTCAATAAAACAAAGGAAAGAATCAACATAACTAATATAACTGCGCGACAATGTTGTATGAGAAATCACGTTTATGTATCTTCGCATAACACAGTGCATATTCCATTATCGCTCTCGCATAGTTATGGAATCAATTCTTTTGTGTATAAAATTCTTTTGTGTATAAATTTTTCCTGAGAGAAAATAATCCATGATCTGTCTAGTAAACGACGTAAATCATTATGTCAGTCAATCTTGTGCGAGACATTAGGACGATTGTTTCCTACAAAATAGAGATAGCTTTTAATTTATTGTGATCCAAACATGTGCGGATGTTTCGTTCTCACGAACGTGTAACTGACAATTATTAGTACATATAGCGAATAAAATTTGTATTTATTGCGCACGTCAGTTTGTTACCTTAAAACAACATGAACGGAAATAAAGATAGTAATCGCGACAATTTAATGCCTTTCAAGGTGCACTTTGTTATTTATTTTTATTATTTATATATTTTATATATTTATTAATCAAACACGACATAAGATTTATCGGAGCGTACTGAGCGATTCGATATCAATCGATATTGATCGGAATTATCTCGCAATTACAATAGCACAGTATAGTAAATTAATTAGATTTTAAATACGATGCTCGTTTGAATAATTTTTTTTTTTTTTTTATACTGGAATACGAAACAGTACATAAGACTTCGGAATCATATCGCTCGGCTGCGTTACGATGTCGTTTAGTTTCAGAAAGGATTGCAACTGAAAATGATTGTTCTGTGATACTAATGTCTTGGCTTGCTTTCAGATACACAGCTGTCGGAGTGGCCCAACTCAAGAACGATGAACAGCTACATCTGCTCGAAATGCAACGCGGGCTTCCGAAGGATGTGGGACTTGCTTAGACACAAATGCGGCCAGACGCGATACGCGTGTCCCTACTGCCACAAAAAGGATAATTCGTCTTCGAACGTTTACAGACACATTAGACGATGGCATCCGAACCATCCGGTCGGTGTAAATAAAATGTTTTGAACGATTCCGTAGCACACGATATCGTATCTCGCTCTGTGTACGGGGGAATAAAAGAATATATTCTTTAATTAATATAAATATATCTCGAAAACTATTCATATATATATATGTAGAGAATAAAACCTTAGAAATTTGGACGCAATCTGTAATAAAATTTTTCACGCAACGGTCTATTTCCCATAAACCTGATGTAGAACATAAATCCCAGGGGTTTTTTTTTTAAATTTTTTATTTAATGCGCTTGCACTTTTAAAATTTTCAAATATTTTTTACAGATATTTTAATTTAATAATATTTTTGTTTCATATCTCGGTAATTATTAATTCGTTTATTTTTCCATTACCATAATTTGCCAAGATCGTAAGACGATATTATGTAATTATTGAAATTTGATTTAGTTTTCGTGCTATTTTTTCTCGATTAAACTCGCAGTTTTGTTGACAAGTGTATTGTTTGTTTCGCAAGAATTTAATTTTTAAAGTTCTGACCTTGTTCCGAACTGATTATGTTATGTTTTGACTTTTTCAGATTGGGCAGCATTGATGCTCTAATGAAGATTATGTCTTTAGAAGAAAATGATAAGACATTTTTCCATTATTTTTGAGTTTAATAGTTACTTTTGTTAGCTTCATATATTACACTCCTTGTTCGCTCAGCATTCACTAAGCATGTAAGATATTATTCATCATTTTACATGGGATATAATAACATTACAATGTTAGCACGATGAGAAATCATATGATGGGAATTATTATATGGGAATTTTTGCGCATCATATTCTGTATTCATATTAAACACGGGTTTTTATTCTGAGTTTTAGTAGCTAACAACTCCACACGAAGCTCGCATGCAATGTTATCGTAGATATAAAAGTAGACGATCGATATAACATTAAATATAATACAAATGGAGCCCGATAGAGAGATCGTTTACGCGTGTATTTGTCGCGGTGTATTTGGTGTGTATTACATTATGAGTGCGCGATTATAATTCGAGCTTCGAATTTTGTGCGAAATAAATCGTATGGCTTCGTCTATGTCGTTTTTCAATCACGGTGATTTTACCGGTGATTTGTCTTCTGCCGCATTCGTTTGTTGCGAATATATAACGTTATCCAGGAACGAGAACAATCCATGTTACTTTCTGTGATTTGCATTTGCAAGAATTTTTGCATCTCTTTGTTCTTTCCAGTCATAAATTGGCACATCAATCTTTCTCATTCCTCATCTACTGTGCGAGAATTCGCTCATAAATTGGCATTGATTGTTCTCATTCCAAAGCTACTGATACATCCATCTTGCAAGAATCCTCAAAGGACGCGAGATCGCGTTTGTCGCGTTATGTTAATCATTATTCTCCCGACACAACTCTCGACGACACGGATCCATGCGCGCTCATGAGCGAGGATGAGAGTTAATCGCGCTCTGCCGCTAACTTGGCTCTTCGAATTTTTCAGGTGCTCGCCAGAACGCCGCCAGGAGACGGCGCAAAGTGTACTCCGTGAACAAGAGTCACTACTGTCCGCGCTGCAACCGCGGTTTCACCCTGAAGAAGAACATGACGCGGCATCTGCGCCACGAGTGCGGCATGGCGCCAAAGTACCAGTGTCCCTATTGCGACAAGCCCTCCAAGTTCACGCAGAACATTTACGCGCACATCCGAAAATATCATCCCGGTCAGGCATTGTGCTTCAAGCGCTTGTATTGAATAACCCAATTGGAACGTTTTCGAGCGCAAACAGAGAGCTCGAACGTGTCATCATTTCGCTTTTCTTCGTTCGCTTCCGTTCCATTTCGCGCCCTCTGTCAATGCTCAGGAAATAACAGAAAGTGACATTCGTTCCTGTGAAGGAAAATTCAATAAAATGCCTGCGATTTGAGTTACCGTAAAGTGTCCTTTCACCCACCCGATTTCCACGACGGAGTAGATCGAGGAACCGCTTTCTCTTCGTGGTAGGTGAAGCTGAAGTATTCGTGGTGAAAGGGGGATCTCCAGCCCGGATCGATGAATCCTCGAATCCGTCGCGCTTTCGTCTTCCTCTTCTAACCGTAATGGTCGTTTCGATTTCAGGTGTCACCGACGGGTATTGCGCTCTCCGACACAAGCGGTTCGTCTGCATGCGCTGCGGCAGACGATACGTCAACGGCAAGGACCTGAAGAGGCACGAGAAGTACGAGTGCGGCAAATCGCCGCGGTTCAAGTGTCCCTATTGCAGCCAGCGGGCCAAGTATCGCTCGATCATTTACAATCACGTGCGCGCGAGACACCCCAGGATGTACGTGGCGACGATGGACCTCGACAGTGACGCCTACCCGTAAACGAAAATTGCTTCAAGAAGAAAACGTGGAGTTTATTATAATATTGATTTTCGCGCAAAATGATGAGTCGAATAGATTTCTATCAGGGATGTGTAAATTTATTATTATTCGTATTGAAGGAATGAGATATATATATGTACATATGGGATGGTGCTTAATCCGTTACAGCCATAACTACTTTGTGCCTAGTTGTATCGATAAGAGACTCAACGACGTGAATGTGATCTGACGTTTAACGTATTAAAACAAACTGATATGTACATATTATGCACATATGGAAGTGCGCTAGTCTTCTTCATTTCTTATATCTCGTAAGAAAAGGAAAAAATAAATGTAAATTTCCCGCTTGTAATCCTATATCGATCATTTTTGTTTCGTAACGAGATAGTAAGCTTATATTATCTCTTCCTACATTCGGAATGTCTCCTCTATCGCTAATCACCGCAGTGTCCGAGATTCCAATACATGTACAATTTTCTCGCGTTTCGTGCGTTATTTTTCAGGGTAACAGTTGCCGCAGACAAGATTGGGCTCAAAAAAAAAAAAAAAAAAAAAAAATCGGGTAACGAAAGCAGCGTACGAAAGAGAACACGTGTTTGAAAGATTGTCGCTCTTAAGTGTTACCGTTCAGTCCTCCCCTGTCGCGGTGAATCGCCGACTGACGAACATACCTGTGCTTTTACAGCTTTCTACAGTCGCTCCTGCTACGGCGCCGCCATTTCCATCACCAACCGTCGACGTCGATTGCACATCGGGCCGACCGCAACGACGGCTAACACCTCGTCGCCCGGCATCTACGAATGTCCCAAATGTCGCAAGACCTACAAGTGGTACCGCGGACTGCACAGGCACCTCGAGTACGAATGCGGCAAGGCGCCGCGCTTCAGGTGCCCGCATTGCGTCTACACCGGCAAGCATAGATCGCACGTCTACTCGCACATCAAGAGCAATCACCACGACCGACCTGTCTACGCGGTCGATACCAAGCAAAACTGAAGAGTCCCGTTCGAGTCCTTGAAGAGCGCAAACGAGTTAGCGCTCTTCTCTAGCGCTTCCCTCGATGTTGGGTCAAATTTTTGATAAAAACACGCGTGTGGGTTTTACAGCGGTGAAATTACGTGGGGGATTGTTGATTCGGTGTAAACGTTTGAAGATTCCTAAGATAACAGGTATCCTCGGACGTTTTAAGGACGTTTTGATTTCAGACACTCTTTTAGTCGATTTACCTAATATTTGTGATCTCCGCCCGTGCGCGAGCGAAACGAGAAGCGATTATTTCATTTTCAAATGCGATTAACGTGAGCTATTTTGTTCTTGTTGATAATTTTGTATAAATTATTTGCTTCTATATGTTTATTTCTGATAAAAGATTGGTTGAAATAATACAAGTTTATCTTGTTTTTGCTCTAAAATTTATAATATATTTTATATATATCTTTTATCTCTATTACCTTTTGGATCAATTTATATAATAAATGATTATATCTCTTTTGATGCTTATCATAAGCTGTCAATAATGCAAAAAGTATGTACCTAAACTTGTATATACCTCTCTTCGATATAATTCGCAATCATATTGTAATTATTCGTATTCTGTTGCTAATAAACAAAACAATTTAATACTGTAATCAATGAATATCGATGTATATAGCTCTGAATTATGCATCGTTTGAAAGAATTCAAATTTTTATCGGACTCGCAACGCGCATTGTCTGTAAAAGAATATATATATAATACAGGTATTTCCATCTATAGAAATGTCTATCCTATGTCGGAATGTTCCAAATGTTTCCTTCACCTTTGGATTTGTCTCTTAATGTTCTTATCTTCTATCTTTATTCCCGTGTTGCATATCTTGATCGTGTTTGCATTAATTGTCATCGCGATGATCCCGACGGTCGCGTTAATTTTCCAATGATGTAGATTTCTCGACGATACTTCCGATAGCGCAGCAAGATTACATGAGGGATCTTCGAGGATAATCGAGCGTGACGCTCTTTCACGAGATGTGTCGCGAAGCTCGTCCCGTTATCCTGCTGACCGACGAGTCCTCGAGGGTGAAGACGAGTACGAGGAACACGTCGTGCATTGACCCACGCTCGTTGACTAACCAATTGCGAACTTTCTTTTTCCAGATACGTTCCTGAGATGGTCGCTGCAGCAGCATCGTATCAACTACGACGAGAAGACCATGTGTTATCGCCACCCGTGTCCGAAGTGTCACCGCAGCTACAAGCATCGCAGTCACATGATGCGACATTATCGATACGAGTGCGGCATACCGCAGCGATTCGAGTGCCCGTATTGCAAACATCATTTGCGGCAACGCACGCACGTGTGGACGCACATACGCACGTTTCATCCGGACAGCGAGCTCTATTGCATCGACATCGTCACTAACTCGAAGCTCTCTTGGCAGGAACCCCGAAACGATTGAGATCGTCGAACTATTTTGCTCTTTTAATCATTTCGAGCGAATTAGAGAATTCGACATTTTTATTTAATTATACCCATGACGTATAGCTAACGCGCGTACTCGATTGTATTATTGTTTAACGCGTTTTGAAAAGAGAAAACGATTGATATATAACGATTTATACATATAATTTTCCATTTTTTTCCCATTTTTAAATTTATCTCTCTCTTATGCGCGCGAAAGCTAAATATTTATGTTTATAGGGTAAAAAAGTCTCTCTTGTATTTTATAAAGTAATTTTATAATGTAAATTTAATAATATTGTCTATTTTAATTAAAAATTATATATATATATAATTTTTATGTATATAAATTATATGTATAAATTTAAAAAAAAAATACGTATATATATATACAAATTTTTAATGAACATATACAATATTACAGAAATTACGTTATAAAATATGTGATATGCGCGAATTAATAATAATTAGTTGAACACTCAGGTAGATCGGTGAAATTATAATTTATTATACGGAACATAAAATATAAGTTATTATTCGTCAAATTTCTTTTAAAAACATTGAGAAGTAACAGTTAAATAAAACAATACTTTTTCGAAGAATTTGTAAAATATAATTGGATAACATTTTATAAAAACCTTGTACATATTGTATTCAAATTTTTGGCACTTACGTTAATACGTTTCTAAGCTCAAACCATTGTTCTAAAATGTACAGGAAAATAATATACATATAGATATGTATCACACACACATGATTGAGAGATTTTTTTTCAGTAACTCTCGCATCCCCGATATTTATAATAACATGTATCTTATTATCTAGTTGTCTCAAGAAAACAAATTTTTAAATTGGATGTCAGATACACACTCTGTTATTAAGAAGAGTTATTAAGAAGAAAGTGTCTCAACGATTTTGACAGTAATCGTACAAATCTTGTTCGCATTATCTTGTTTGCGTATCTTTTATAATTCTGTACCAATCCAGACAAAATAATCGCGATAGATTTATTTTCATGATAATTCTTTGATATGTCTTTAATATTTTTACGACTAGATCGCATGTTGATAAAACAAATCAAACTGCGTTTAACAAATGATTAGCTTTCCAAGAAAACAAATCAATTTTATCAATAAATTACTTTATCAACTTTATCAATAATTTAATTTATTAATAAATGTATAAGAAAACTAAATGAGGACATCATTATCGCTCGTTTTTGAATTTCAATTTTAATAATTTATGATTTAAGAATCTTTGAATTACAAAGATATATATGCGACTCGAGCTGATTTTATTACATATTAGAAATTTTATACGACAGTTATTAGACGGCGGGAAGATATAATAAAATGTTTATTGATCTACGCGCCAATAAAGATAACTACTGTTTGATCGATACTTTTCTTTCTCCTTTCGTTTCTTTTCAAGCATACGTTTGACTTTGTAACGACAATGTTTATCGAAACGGTTTTTTCATGATTTTTATAATTTATCGACGAGGAGATCTGCTGACACGCGGGAACGCGTTTTGCAGGGCGCATCCTTTACGAGAGAAAGCCGAAAATTGATTCGTTATTAAAACGCTATCTCTTTTTCACGGGTTTCAGATGCTCTTTCGAGGCGGAAGAGGAGACTCGAGATGGTTTATCCGCACTTATGCGAAATCAGCGCTTATAAGCGAAACGGCAAGTTCGAGTGTCCCAGTTGCCACAATCTGTACAAGTGGAAAAAGTCGATGGTGACGCATCTACGGTATCAATGCAAGAAACCGCCGAGATTCGAGTGCAAATATTGCCCGACAAGGAATTATCAAAAGACGCATATCGTTCGTCATTTGCGCGTTCACCATCCTCATCTTTCACCGATGTTCTTCGATCGGAAGCACAATGCTATTTTCGACCTTGATTAAGCGTTCGCCTCTACAAATTATTTTACAAAATTGTTATATCTAATAAAGTACATAGTTGAATTTCCAACTAAAGATTCTCATTTGTAAAAAAAAAACAAAAAAAAATTTGACTATTTGTCCTATGAGAGAAGTGTCATTTCCTGATTTTTGTGTTATCAAGAAATACGAATGTGTATATTAATCAAATTCTTATAATCGATTGCAAATTGTCGTCGTTTCTACTTGCAGGTGTATGAATCCGTTCATCAATAAATAAAGATATTATTGATAGTGATTTATCTTGGTGTTTCAAGATATGTGTCGACACAATCACCACATATTGATTTTTTCAATGTAAGATCAACATCGTGCTATATGCGTCTAGTTTGATATAAGTTATTTATTTACCATGCGTGTAGACGAAGACGGAAATGCTGAGTACATACAAGGTCACGTCGCGAGGAGCATCTTTCACATTTAATCATTAATTTTTATGCCTCGCTTACTGTGTGGAGAATCCGATGATGTAGCCATCGTAAAAATTTCTCTCTCTCGCGCGCACTCGAGCATGCTCTTCAGCATCTTCGTCTCCGTGTTTCAGGGCTCCATGTGTTGCCGCCATTCGGGCCGAATATGATCTGCAAGTATCGACCGGGAGCAGACGGCAAGCTTAATTCCGAGGGGTCCCGGAAATCATCCCGGAGGATACGTACGCGCAAGATCAGCTCCGACAGCATGAAGCCGTTCCAGTGCCAAAAATGCGGGCGTGGCTTCACCCTGAAAAGGAACAAGGACCGCCATGTAAACTACGAGTGCGGACACGAGCCGAGGTTTCAGTGCCCCTATTGCGGACTCCGTAGCAAGCAAACCTCACCGGTTTACGCTCACATCAGGAAGAAACATCCGGAAGAGGAGGTTTTTATCTTCGACATGAAGCTCTGAGTACGACATGAAGATTGCGTGTGTCTCCCGTTCCATGCCTGATCTCAAACTAGTCGAAGGAATTACGTCTTTCCACTGGGCTCGCTTTCTACCACGATCTTCGTACATTGTCACTGGAGACCAGTATTTCTCAATCTCGCTTGTTATCGCCACATTATTATAAGAAGTAAATAGTTCTTTTTGGTATAATCTAAATTGTTTTTAATATATAATTTATTTATATAAAAGTTGGCTGAAATAATAAAATTTAAACTGTAAAATAGCGATAAAAGATTGTGTGATTCAATTTTCGAAAAATTTGTTTCTTTCAAATTATAATAAACAAAAGAACATATGAGATTCGAATTTCTGGAATTATATAAAATACTGTTAATGTTAAATTAATGTTACTGTTGAATTAAACTAGGATTTATTATTTGTTCCTATAAATATTTTTAAAATATTAATACTATATATAAAGTTGTTATACTATTCACTTTTTAGTTAGATGGCAATTGTTTGGGCTCTATATCAGAATAATAAATGTGTTAATTGAGCATCGCTTTTTCCATAGAATTAGCTTTCATCTGCCTACGAGTCATTGCGATCGTAATTATAATTTTTTGTTAAATAAACTTAAAATTTCAACATTAAACAGAAGGAGAGCTTTTTTTTTTAATCTGCTATTTCTATTTCTATTACTAAACAGGTAATTTGTTCCGTTTTGTTGAAGCATATAAAATTTCATATTTCAATTAGATCTCTAAAAAATAATTTACTTTTCTAGAAAGATCTATTTTTTATTGTACTTTTTACGGGAAATTTAAGCCATTGAATCGATTGTGTATATGCGATAATGAATTTTTTGACCGTGCTGATTTCTTTCACATACGACTTGACTTTAATAAGCGAATTCGTATTATGTATTGTATTTGTTATACTAATCTTTCGCTTAGTAATTGAATTAATCTTTTGCTCTTTATCTTTTTATTTTTTTGTTATTGCGTTGGAATCAAATATTTATTTCTTATTAATGGATTTATTTTATTTTATTGCTTTTTATTGCATTCCTAGCATCTATTGCTCTATTTTACGAAATTTAAGCTTATTCTGTACTAAAGAGATTTTTTTTGTTTATGAATAAATAAATTAAGTAAAAAAGTAAATAATACAATTTTATTAGAATTTTTTATCTAAATCAACTAAGATTTGAATTTTTTTTTGTCATATCAAACATCTTTTGTATGACTAAGAAAAAAATTCGTAAGTGGTTGCGTTCGTGTTGAGAAACACTGTTCTTCGACACGCAGACTCAAGCGGAGACTTAAACGAAGACCAAAGCCAAGGATGATTGGAAGAGATTATAACTTTGGGATACTTAATGTTATAATATAAGATCTTCAGAGAAATATCATTGCTTCTACTTTGTAAGAGAGTCACGATTTGCTTGTACGTTGTTTTGTAAAATAAAGTTTTATCGCAGTTTTATCGTGTCCACCGCTGAGACGTATGGTTTATTGTTAGCAATGCGGTTGGATACTTATGTCATTCTTGTTTACATCCCTTTACACGTATACGACCAGACGCTGGCAGAACGGATTTCTCATCATCCGAAGACTGCACAACTGGCGCGTTACAATTTTACGAATAGATCTCTAATTATTATTAGATTCTCACAAGGGGTAAAAATTCACACGATTTAGCGATTTAGATTTCAAATAGCGTTTCGTAAAGTCACACAGAGCGCTTCTGCTGTCACCGTAGCCCGCGCGGCGGACGTTGCTGAATACAGGTTCGTCAGGAAGATGCCCCCACGGTTCTTAAAGGTATCCTTGCTATTTACGCAATGCAGCAAAGCATGAATATCAATCTGGTAAACCTTCCAATTGCTCCATTGAAGGGAGCCCGAAAGCTCCTTACGACTTTCGGACTGGCTCTCTTGAACCTCTCCGTCATTTCTCGCCCCGCGGCGAGACATTTCGTCCGATTTAATCGGGCGATCTTGAAGTTTCAGGTTTCTACGGGACGACTCCGCTCCTGGATTTCAACTTCACGTTGCAGTCATGCAAGGGCTTTAAGACCGAGAACGATAATAGAGACTTTGGTCAGGACTCCTTATCGACGACGAATTATTATTCTCACAGCCGCATGAGGAATATTTATCATCCGAAAAGCGCCGACAACAAGCCCTTCAGCTGTCCCAAATGCGGTCGTTGCTTTACCGTCAAGGGCAACATGACCAGGCATTACAAGTACGAGTGCAACCAGCCACCCCGCTTCCAATGTCCCTACTGCGAATTCCGCAGCAAGCAGACGTCCAACGTAATGTCCCACATCAGGACCAGGCATCCCGGTCAAAAGGTCTACGTGGTGCATCTCAAGTAGGAGGATAAGTAAAGAGACAGAGGCGTGCGAAGCTGCGTTGCTGCGACCTCGCAAGACAATGATGATGAGACAACACTCTCGGCCCGAAATGAGAATGCGGGAAAGTGCATTCGCGCTTCAACAAAACGCACAAGCGTATGTGGTCGTCCACAGGATTTTCAAACTCTCAGATAGGTAGATTTTATGCAATAAAAGGGCGCTTCTCGCGCGCGAGTCGTCCATCGCACTATCGTTATTCGAGGATTGTGTCTAATTCGGACGCGATGTGGTATTGTCGACAAAGAATCTTTATATCTCGCGATTCATGCGAGTCACGACTCTGCGCGAGGAGACGTATCTCGCGAACGTCCCTAATCGTTAAAGAGTTTTACAAGCGCGGTGCGGTTCCTACATCGTCTGTCGGACGGTATTTTGCGCACCGCATGTTTACGTCCGGGGTCTGCTGCTGGAAGGAACGACGAACCGTAGATTTGTAGCGGCTGGTATAGCGGGATTCGTATTATCTAGAGTCAGATATTCTCTCCGTCTTTACACGTTACCATACAAAAATATCTCCATGCTTAGCAATTAATGAGCCGGCGCGCGGATCTTTCCGATGTGATTGATGTAAAATTATGACAAGATTATCGATATAATCGCGAATTGGTATACTTGACGGTATACTTGGACTCGACAATACGAAATTGTCGACGTACGCGAAAAAAACAAAAGAGTAAGCATTTAGTACGAGCACATTCGGAATTCCGGCATTCGCGCGCTGTTCAATAAGCAATCTTTCGATTATTAGGAGCTTTAAGAGAGTATGTTTTTTAAAATATAGCTGTATACTTAATGATTCAGGTTGTGAGGTTGACGATGGGACACGAGAAAACATTTGCATGCGTATAAATGTATCAAGATCAGGCTCAATGTAAGACGCCGGGAAGCGAGCGACCGGTGCATGTATTATTATTAGCGAAGAATTGTTGTTGATTTTACAATCGATGAATCGGAATTGTTATAGACAACGTGACGCGCCGAGCGATCACGAGGCGCTTGTCATGAAGACTGAATTGTTACTAACGGCAGAAAGTCTGAGAGAGAGAGAACAGGGTTTTTAAGCGGTCGGAACAAACGTAATCATTTTCCGTTCGTTAATCTGTATAGAATCACGTGTTGCCCTTTTCCACGATTCAGTTTTTATGCAAAGGTGCATTGTAATGCACATTCGGGATATCGAGAAAATCATAGCAATCAATGACGTAGAGTGTATTCACTCGTCAATACATCATGAAAATAGAATCGAGATATGTTCTTCTTCACGTGTGTCGAGACACGTTTGTCACACATTGCCAGTGTTGCCAGCTTAGCTTGTTTTCCGCTGGATCTATTTTAATTATGTATCGAGTGTAAAAATCACGTTTTAGCGAATATAAAGAATTTTCTGCATTATTAAAAAATTTAAATGATAGATTTCTTCTTTTTAATAAACTGATTTTTTTATTAAGTTTAATTATGTATCATTATATATGAACAAAGACTTAACAATTTTATGCATATAGGATGCGAAAACGCTTTGCTGGGCGCGAAAAACGACGCGATAATCAATCATTGAAAAGATTTACAAATAATTTAGTTGTACCTACTTATTGCGCTTGGCTTTTATTAACTCACTTTACTTGAATTTTTTTATATTTATATTTTATATTTTGTTTTTATATTTTATATTTAATATATTAGAGCTTTTTTTTTTATTTGTTATGTACTTATCTGTTATATGTTATACCTATATTTATCTTTATTATATATGCATGTTATTGTTATATATTAGATTACATAATTCCTATTATTTTGCTTATTTACTATATATTTAATTTATTTCCAGAGTTTTTCTATGAAGCACATAACGGAATTCAAAACTTATAGTTAGCAACACTGATTCAGATTCGATTATCACGTGCCTGCCTTTTCGTTCGCATTTTAGCGCGGTGAAAGGGTCTCTTAGAGACACGAAATACGTTAGTGGCCGACTGTTTTTGTTGCTGTGATATAATTATCGATCGTGTAGCGATATAAATATTGTATATTCGATAAATATATTCGCGACATGTTAGACACGAATCCGTCGTCGCACGTAGAAGTGATCGTAACTTACATTCCGTTAAATTTTCGAATTAAGTTCTCTCTGCGTACGAGACTTTAGAATGTCGAATTTGTGAGCGAGAAATCTTATCTGTTCGGGGTGTATTTTGACGATGCAAAATTCACGAGAGCTACTCGACAGTTCACGTGACGAGCTTGGTACATGACGAACGTTAAAACACCCCGCGAATTTCTGGCCAATTCCGGAACGCAACATGTTTTCACTGTCGGTTTATCGATAGCGATTTTTCGTGATATGTTTTATGACCGTATATCGTCGCTGTGGAAATATAAGATAAAAATAAATTGATGTTTGGACACCCTATATAATCTGCCGAATATGCCTCAGTATTTTCCCCCTGATATCTCCAGCCTTCGACCTTTTTCCTCAGATTGAGTCTCCCGTCCAACTTCAACCGAAACATACAGACAGGAACTTATCCGACGAATCTATTATAGCTGCACGGTAGATGATCTACATACGATGTTTGTTTGCGGTTGATACTAACGATGGATGTCTTTTTCATGCGCATTCAAGATTGTGAGAAACGTGCTTGTCATTTCTCGACCAAGTTTCCTTACCAACATTCCTGATTATTCCATCTGCGTGCCACGAGACTAATATCACGAACAGTAATCTATAGCCAGTAATTCTCTAGCCGCATTCTCTGTATGCTTTACATCCATGATCCTTGCACCTTGATTGACATTTAACGAGCCGATGTTCTCCAGGGCCAATGACAAGTGTACTCGGGGAAACTCTCTTGTCGATCGTGGATCGACTGTCTTTCTTCTTCTATGTATATTTCTCTCTTTCTCTTTTTTTTCTCACTTTTTCGAAATGAAAAAATTGTCAGCTGCTTGCCGATAAATCTGTAGATGAACGATAAACTTGTCCATGCGCCCAAAGTCAGAAGTTATCAGAAATAAGACGATCCGGGATCAAGTCTCACAAATCGATTTTTACTTTTCAGATCTTTACATGATGGACTCCTTCATGAGCTCCGTAGGTTCCGGTGTCGAGATGCCCGAACGAATCGAGCATTCGCCCTGCGGAGCACAGAAGACTCTTTACTACTGTCCCAAGTGCCTGCACGGTTTTACCTTGAAGAGTAATCGCAACCGCCACTTCAGATACGAATGCGGTCACGAGCCCAGATTCAAGTGCCCTTACTGCGATCTTCGTAGCAAGCAAACGTCACAGATCTATTGTCACATTAGGAAGAAGCATCCTGCCGAGAGAGTCTGGGTCGTCAATTTAAAATCCTAACGAATCGTACGAACGCCACACGTTTTGACAACAATTACGAGCAGTGTTATCATGTATTATTACGATTATTCTGAGAGCAATAAACAACGTCTACGCGATGTATCTTGTCTTGAGAATTCTGATCACGCTGTTATCTCTTGTCCGTCACTCGCACGCATTTATATTTTAAGAATTTCATTTTTTGCAACGGATTGCTGATGTTTTTGGTTGTCATTTTTATAAAAATATATGTGATACGCAGCAGCATAGAAATTCTGATGAAGAATTTCGAGTTTCTTCGCGATATCGAACGTTTGCCGTTGTGTGAATTTTACATATGACTTTTGTCGAATGTGTCGCATGACATTATAAGATTTAATTTTTTACATGCTGATGACGCATTTGAAATGGATTAACAATTATACGATGTGATATGTAAATTGTATTTATGTACGATATTATTTTTTGTTTGTACAAGTCAAAATGATCGGTATATATTTTAATAATAGATGTAAGAGACAGAGATGTCAAACCAGAAAAATATCTTTAATGCCAAAGTGCCGAATATATTTCTAAATTACACGAAAAAATATATAAACATGAGAATAATATTAAATAATATAATATGAAAAGTTAAAAGTGATTATTTACAATAATTGTTATACGAAATCGGTTTTGAAAAATTTTTCTCAGATATGTATGTACCTTTTGTTTCAGGACCTTTTACAGAATATCAGCGGATCAATTCGAATTATTAAAATGTATTATAAATAACAGCTTTTTTTTTCATCAAACACTCGCTTTGCGTAACAAACATTGCACACTCGATAATTCTAGAGATTATATTTTCTACGGCCTGTCGACGCGGGCTCTTAAACGATCGTTCGCGATCAACAGTTTCTTTCTTTCGTCTAACCGTTCTGTTGTTTTGTTTTCAGTATTTCTGTATGGAAATTATGGGGTCGGCCTGTATGACTCGACGAAGCCCGACGTGAACCAGAGTATTAGGGGGACATCGATTCAACGACGAGGAAGCGGTCGACGTGGGAGTGGTCGACGTAATCACGTGTGTCCAAAATGCGGCAACGGTTACACCGTGATGAAGAGTCTCAAGCGACACCTGCGTTACGAATGCGGTCTGACTCCGAGGTTTAAGTGTCCTTACTGCGGCACTCGCAGCAAACAGCGGGGTCATGTGAGCCAACATATACGCAGGAAGCATTCCGGCCAGCGCGTCTACATCATCGACTCACCTTGATGAGGTCTCGTCCGACACGCTCGTTCTCGATGTTCCTTCCTCGTTTCGTGATGCGCACATCGACAGCTTTGTTTTATCGTTCTTCTTGTTCTTGCTCGTCGGTCTCATCGCGCGATATTGACGATGTTGTAATAATTGTTATAATTTATTATAACGAAGATATATCATTTTGTTAACTGTATACTTGACAAAATAAATCATTTTTTTCACGATACTCCATCGATCTTCGCGATAACCGAAATTTCATTTCCATGTTTTGTTTGTTTATTAAATACCTGTGCTCATAGCTCTTCGAGCCGATCAAACGCAGTTCCTCGTGATTTGTCAACGCGCAAGCCCAACACCGATAAACGGAGATTTTGCGCCAGCTTGAGCTCCTTAGGGTCAGGTGATGGGAATAAATCGCGGTAACATTCGCAAGCCTCTCCCATTTTTTTTTTTCTTTCCCTCTGTCATGCCCGGTACGCACGTATCTCGTTCACTCAACTAACTTTGCGTTCCGTTGATTTCTTTTTTTTTAGACGCGAAGACAATCGAGCTGAAGATCAATCCGGAGGACATTTACTCGGTAAAGCTAGAGGAATTCCAGAATTTTAACTACAAACAGAAGCCGCTCAAGTCGACGCCGAGGAGACGCCGAGATGGACACGTGCAGGACGACATCGAGAGACACACTTGTTCGCGATGCTTGAAGAGCTATATGCACGCGTGGCACCTGAAGAGGCACACTAAGTTCGAATGCGGCAAAGAGCCGAGGGTTCAGTGCCCATACTGCTCCGCCAAGATGAAACAACGCGGCCATGTTTACAGACACATCCGTCAGTGTCATCGGGGCAAGAACGTCTATGTCATCGATCTTAACTGAGTACTCATCGACGAGAGAAAAATATGACAAACCGGCGCCAGTGTTTGGAATCTCCAACGCTGCCTCGTCGATTATCATTATACTTAACGAGCATCATCGGTTGATGTAATTTCGAAACAGCTTTACACTATGATATTTCTCGTTCTTTTTTGTTAAGACTATCTGTATCATTCATCTGTTTTTAATGGATCTCGACAAAATAAAATTTTTTATTTGAACTGTTTAATTATATTTGTGTGAAATATTTTTTGTATCGTTTTCGAACAATGCGTGTTGTAACAAAGAAATCTTGGACATTGTTTGTGGTAAGGAAAAGGCGATTGACAACTGTTTCTTAACATGATAGTACTGATGCTGATATATCTAGTCATCGCGAATCCGAACGCGATATGAAGAGAGAACCGTTGGAAGATTGTTGATCAATTTTATCATAGAACGATGAAATTGATTTTACATATACTTTATACTGCATCTTGTGTCTTGTCCCATTTAAAAGAATGAATAAAATATTTTCTCACTTAATCGAATTGAAGTCATTTTTAGATTAAGATTATTTCATTATTGTCAACTTATAAAACTTACAAAACTTGTCAATTACAATCGAATAAAATGAGTCCGCCTTCCTGTGATTTGTTACCTTTAAAAAATGATTATTCTGATTAATATCCGTTCGATTTCAGATTCGTCAAATTTTCTTCCGACATCTGCAACTTGTGTGATCGATTAGCAGTACTACATCATCCGACATATAACGATATCCTAATTGCTTAATAATTTTTTGAACAGCTCTTTTTACGTGATATATATTTGTGGATTCAAGCCAGATAGCTCATATTGTCATGACGCAACGATTTATATGGTATAAAATTACATTGAGGGTAATTACCTCGATCGGAAACGGACGGTGATAGAATCTATTGTATAATTTACATGAAATCTAATAAAAAAAACCGAGCGAGAATAAAGATGAACGAAAGATGTAACGTTTTTATATTTTTTATTTTGCTATATGAACATGAAATAGATTTATCTTTGTTATATGGAATTTATTGTTTTATTGAAAAATTATGAATTAATGAGATTGGTATTTGAATAAATATTTGAATAATTCTCCTAATGTTCGATCTCTCTGCCGATCTCTCTCTCTCTCTCTAAATTTATAATTCTCCGATTTTATTCATAGGTAATTAATTGCATCCCATTAAATCCAAAATCAATAAAATTTCGACAAAGTTTGTAATTATAAAATCATGTATAAAAAGAACAATTATTTGTTTCAAATATCGAAAAGAGTTATTACTTTAGTTTCGTTGAAAATGATAAATTATTTTAATTTAAGAGATAAATAATTAAGAGATACATAATATCTTTTCTCTAAAATTCTGCAAAAAAAGTGTATTTTGAATAATTAAATAAAGTAAGACAATCGGATGATTTAAGAGTCCGATCTTTCAAGAAATCGAAAATTGAGAGCTAAACT
Source organism: Formica exsecta (assembly GCF_003651465.1). NCBI lineage: Eukaryota > Metazoa > Arthropoda > Insecta > Hymenoptera > Formicidae > Formica > Formica exsecta. The sequence continues at coordinate 1,440,620 of NW_021849308.1, read as the reverse complement.
TTTTGCAGATTTTCTATTCGAATATTATATCGTATATATATATTGTAAAAATCGCGACGGACCTATCATATATCTCACATTTAACCACACGTGTCTCGATACGAAAAGCGCAAAAGCGAAAAGCTATCTCATTTTCTGATTTACTTGTGTATTTTGTGATTTATTAATAGTGTTTTCACGAACGCAATTATCGCATCTCTTTTCGCAACTAACACCCCCCGTTTTCTTCTTCCTCTCGCTTCCAGACCGATCGATACCGCGCATGATTCTGCCCAAGAGCCTGCAACCGCGGAACTGCATCTACCCGCCAATACCATTGATGAAGAACCTGACGTCGTTATGGATGGGCAAGCAGTGCAGCGAGAGTCCTACACTTTTCCCGTATCATTGCGAGACATGCGGCAAGGGTTACCAGCATCGCGCCACTTTGCTGAGACACACGCGACACGAGTGTGGCAAGGAACCCAAGTTCAAGTGTCCGTACTGCGCCCATAGAACCAAGCAACGTGGCAATTTGTATCAGCATATCCGCACCAATCATCCCGGAAGGAATGTCTTCTCTAGCAGCATTTAGTGCTTGTCGTAATGCATGTGTGCTCTTTTTATCTTTCTCTTACGCAGTCTTCCCGATTTAAGTCTTTCGATATTTATTTTTTATTCGGTAATTTTATACACCCGCGCATTGACGTAGAAGTGAGAGGCCATCATACAGTTACCATCGAGACGAAGCTACATAGGATATTGCGTTTTATTTCTTGGGGTATCCTTTTGCGCCTTTCTTGAGTTTTTCAAATTTGACTTCGTATTCGTCAAAGTCTTATATCGGCGCTAAAGCAGTAAAGTAATCGTGCGTAAATAGCTCTTTTAATGGAGATATTAATTAGTTATTAATTTCTTCGCGTCAGTGACATTCCTCGGTGTTTTAGACTATTTATATGTTGTAAGCGTAATCGATAGACAATATGTTTTTACATAGTATGATCTGAGAGTGGAACAGCTCAAATCTAGACTCTAGAGTCTTATCTCTTCGATTCGTTCTGTTTTCAAATGAATTGAAGTTTTAATCTCTTGCGAAATTTGTTTTTATCATTTTTTCTTTTATACATTACTTCTTACTCTATACTTAATATCACTGTTGATGAATCTGTAAGTACTTGCCAAATTTTACACAATAAATAAAAACTACAACATTTTTTATCGTGCTTATATGAATAATCCTGCACGAGCCCAATCATTGTGTAACACACATGTGTACATGTAAAATAAAAGTATTTATTTGTAGATATATATTTTACCTGTTAAAAATTAATGGCAATCTTTAATTGCTTGGAGGGAAGAAAGCTTGTTCACAAAATGCGGAGAGAATTAATTAGCATTAATTAAAGTTAATGGTTAATATAAATACTTGATTGTAGATATATGTTTGTTCTTTTTTATGCTAATTATTATTTTGAAGACGTGATTTCTCTGAACAAGAACGGTTTAAACTTGATGAAAGAGTAATTAAAACGATAAATTAATTTTAAGGGAGAACAAGTATCATGCTGCAGCATTCTGCGTTCTCATCCTTGCGATTTAAAGTCATCTGTCGCTAAAACTTGTTCGGTTCGAAATCTCCGTGACCGTTTACTAACCGGCGCGTTTTATTTTTTTGCAGGAATGATAGCAACTTGGCCAAGTTATTGTCGGTATCAATGTGAACAAACCAATCGGCACAAAGTGGCGTGCAGTTCTACTTACGCGAATCCAAAGGCTTCCGAAAGATCGGGCAATTACCTCGACAAGAAACCGGGCTCCTTCAAGTGTCCGAAGTGCGGCAAGGAATACCGCTGGCTGAGGAACATGAAGAATCATTTGAAGGTCGAGTGCGGCCAGGAGCCGAAGGAGTGCTGCCCTTACTGTCCACATCGCACCAAATACAGAAGCAGTCTGCAAAAACATATTTTCAGGATTCATTTCAGTTAAATCTCGCGGATATATTTCCTTTTTTATCATCTATCGTTGCTACATTGAATCTCTAGTCACTGGCAGCGATATATCTGCACTAGTTATTAACCGCACATATACATATTTGATGACGAAAATGTTTGTCACATTTTATTAGGATCTTTGTAAATTACTGTTTACCGAATGATTCGTTACTCGCGAAGTCGCTCGAAGCAGATTCGCTCTTTATTCGTAAGCGTAATTATTGTTCATTGTAAATCAGAGTCAGTTGAAAGCAAAGTGATATTAAATGATTCTGAGCAATTCATCGAGCATTCTGTGTTTCGATTAATGTCCTTGTGACTTCTCCCGTATATCTCACGATTGGTTGCGAGATTATTTTAGTCGTTATTTTAACGTTATTTTTAATGAATATCTGACTATGATGTTTTCAGATAATGCCTATCGATGCTACAAATGCGGAAGACTTTACACCTGGTTGAAGAGTCTGAAAAAGCACATACGTACCGAGTGCGGTTTACCACCGAGACAGCAATGCCCATATTGTCCTCACAAATCCAAGCAAAAGTGGAACATGATGCTACACATTAAGAACAAGCATTTGTCTTTCGTGAATAAAACTTCGGACTTTTTTTAATCTCAGGATTCTCACATGATCTTTGTTCCTTCGTATTTATATGACATGGATAGCTCTCTAAGAACATCGGCATATGTTGTTGAAAGAATTTTGCACAATAAGTTTCATTGTTATTTATATTTAAATTTAGAAAGTACAAATTTATGTATTTTTACGATACATAATCTATTTATAATTAATCTAAAAATATGTTATTAGATTTGATAGATCCATGCTATATATTATTCTCCGTCAAAAAATGTCGCGTGTTGATCAAATAAATTATTAGTGCAACTTGGACAGATCATCTTTATTCATTATAGACTCGTGCGAATTTTGATGCGTTTATAGAGAGTTAGTGTGTAAAATTGAAATATTTCGAGAATTTTATAATTAATGATTGATAAGATGACGGACAGTCATTTAATATCTCTAATTTACTCATTTTATTCTTATCTTATTTTATCTTCGTGTTCTCATGTTATTAAGCACTTTGCACACAATACTTTAATTGCTGATACTTGTTAAAAATCATATATAAGCACATATTTTCTAACACATTCGCTACAAACCAAAGTATTAAAAAAGCAGATATGAATGCTATTAAATGTAATGAATTATTGACATGAATCCTGCCATCTCTCCAACTATATGTAATTAATCTGTGTATTATAATTGCCGCTTCTAATCCCTTATATATATATATATATAATAAAAGATTTAGATTTAGATAAAAAAGGAAATATACGAACTCACAATAGTTAAAATAATAAAATTTTTTTTGTGTGAAAATGCTTCAGAGAGACGTTCTTTATCACATGCTGTTATTAATCGCAAGAGGTTGCATACTTTCAAGCATACTGCGAGTAGAAAAACACGTACTCTGTGGAAGGCGTTTTTGTTCGCATCTTGGGAAATTCTTCGGCTCCGAAATAACTACGAAAAGATTTTCTCGCTGACTAGTATTTCTGTTGCAGGTACCAAGTACACGTGCGAATGGTGCGGACGACACTTTGCCTGGCAGTCGAGTCTACGTCTACATCAGAAAATGGCGTGCGGTAAACCGCCAAATTTTCATTGCACCGTCTGCAATTACAAGTCGAACTTCAAGGGCAATCTGAAGAGACACCTGTACTCCAAGCACAAGATAGACATGTATTGATATTCGCGCGATTTTTAACCGAGCCTCATGTTTGTTATCTCGTATCTAAAAAATAAAGTTTATTTCTTGCAACATTTCCTATAATAATTTTTCCTCTCTGATGATTTCTTCAATTTTCTTTCCGACGACTTACACGATCGTTGTACATCGTAATAACTTTGCGTTGCTTTCTTTGTAGATTATTCTGTTTCAGGTTACAGGTGTTGAAGCACGAGAACGGAAGTAAGTACGTATGCACAGGAAGACAGTCGCACGTGTGTTAATATTCTTCCTCGAGATCGAAGAAACGCTTTTCGAAACGATTGGCCGCGTGCGATTGCGAATCTTGGAAAGATCGAATTCGTCCACGACGTAACTTCATTGTTCGCTTCTCGATAATCCGGAAGTACCTTCTCCGGAAGCACTCCGAATCCGAGAGAAAGAGAAAGCAATTGTTTCGCGAACAATTCTCGCGCGCGACACTCGAAAAGCGCGGATCTCGCTAGAGATGGATCGTCCCGGGGATGACTTCGCGGAGGATCCATTCCCGACTTGCTCAGGGCATGCGCTTCGATGTTGATAGAGATTACTTTGGTTGCATTTCGACGCTTGCTACCTTGTGATCGCCCGACTCCTTCGATACGGGGGAGGGAGGCGGAGGGGAGGGGAGAAAGTGGGCCCCTCGCGGGATTTGTCTCAGCCGGGGACGAGGCCCGATCCTCCCGGATCTTCGTGATCGCGTTCTCTAACGGACCCTCTCTTTCCAGATGCACCCCTCTTTCCGATCGTGAGGCCGCGGTTGCACGTGTGTCCCCGCTGCGGTCAGATGTACTCATGGGCGTCGAACCTGCGGAAACACCTGAAGATGGGCTGCGGCATGGTCACCTTCGAGACGCACTTCTCTTGCCAGTACTGCCCCTACAGATCGAGGATCGAAGCGAGCTTCCTCAAGCACTTGCTCTCGGTGCACAACATCAAGTAGACGTCGCGCCGACCAACATCCTCAGTTCTTCCGTAACCGCGATGTCTCTGCGAAAGCAACTCGTCCGCGAGTTCCTCTCGCGATACGAATCGACGCGGCGTTGGTGGATTCGTCGATCTCTCGAGAGAAAATACAGTACTTCACGCTGTGAATTTTTCGAGGATAAACAGCTAGTCGGATAATATCATATGTTTTCCCACGCTATGTTCTTATCTGATAAAAAGTCCAAGTCGAAACTGACGCGTTGCTTTTTAACGAGGAGCAAGATACTGGCTCATGAATACACTAACCGAGTGCAGCTAGTATGTACAGCGTTTATGTCCGATTGCTTTGAAACTGTCGAAGTGTTGACTTTCGAAGAAAACGTAAGACGTCGTATAGTAGTAATATGACACATTCATATCAATGATTTGTATGGTCTAAGTGTCGTACTATAGACTCTGTGTGATGTCGTAGTCGTTGAGGTTCAAGATTTTGCGAGAGTGAGCTGCGACTATTCTAGCTTATTTAAGTTGCGCTTGCGACGTTCGTGGACTTATATCTGTGTATGTGAAAGAGATTATTTTACTTTAGATTATATTTTTTAGGTTGTAAATGGAGGCTAGATATTTCTTTCATTTGCAGAATACGTGAATTGTGAAGAAAGTGAAGATGAGAAAACGTAGACGTAATTACAACTAATTGAATGAACAAATTCTAGTCTAGAAAGGCTGTTTCTTTCAGCTGCGGTTCGGAGATAATATATAACATGAATATTCTTTTTTATATTTTATTAGCAGAGCGATACGACTATAGGAATTTTACTTAATATTAAGTGAAATGTGCAATTATAACTATATATTACATTATATATATATAATGTTTTGATTTTAATTAAAAAAGATTCAAGTATACTCGCATCAAGGATAATCAAAATTTTCGTCAAAAGAACTTTGCTAAGATAATCAGATTTCTAAGTAGGGCTTAATTTCTAATTTAAATAAGAGATTTCAATTATTTTTACAAATAAGAATTGTTGTAATTAATATTTTAATTTTGCTGCAGATTTTCTGTTTGCTCATATTTTTGCCGAAAAAAAAACTTGTTTATTATTGGTGCGCTTGGTAATATTTAGAAATCTTCGTTTTTTAAATTCGAAAAAGTTTCGATATCACTGTATATGTTCGTGCGTGTGTGTATAAAGTGCGAGGGGGGGAAGTCTGATTATTATCTAAAAAAACGTGACACTAATATAGTCCCGTAATTATAAAATATATACTCGCCGGAAAACGTTGAAAGACGGCGATCATCGAAGACTATATTGATCTTGAAGTCAAACCAGTAGATTTAAGGGTGAGCGTATAAACTTAAGAGGATGTCGATGGGGGAGTCATTTTTTAACGCGATTAGTAATATGTCCTTGTACCGTCGATTATCGTGCATTATAGAGACTGCTCGAGAGACGCATATATAGAGTGCAATTTGACTGTAAATTACGCTAGCTCCAATTACACTTAGCCATGTGGCGTAGCGGATTTTAGAGACGACAGTTACTTACATACATTTATCGACATACCGAGACAATTAAGCGTAATTTCGCGACAGGCAGTAATTTCTTTTACGATAAAGCATACTCATCGGTAGGGATAAGCATGCATCCGTGGCCTCTATTACGGTATATACGATTTTATCCAACCTAAACATTGATATATTAGGGCTTTGTACCGGTTAATCCTGTGTTTTCGTTTTTGGATTTTTTTTCTACATCGCGCAATAATGAAACGGGAACGAATGATATTATATAGACTGTAGGTTGAACTATTGTCAGGTATTCGAAGCGTCATATCATCCCATTAATCACTTATCTAAATTTGTGATTAACTTCAACGTTTCATAGAAGAAAAAAAAAAATAATACTTCGACATAATATGCTTCAGCTGATTGAATGTAACGAAGCGTATCTTACACGAAAGCCTCGTAAACAGAAAAAGGTACAAGTTTAGTAGTTTGAAGAAGAATTGTGTGCAGAATCGTATCCGAAAAACGTAGCAAAATCAGAATTCTGATGATCCTAGAGAGAGGACACTCGTATTAAAAGGTGCTTGTTACAAAAAAAGTTTATTATTATCGCAAAATCTCTTATCATGTACGTGAATGATAACATACACATTCGGCAGATAACAGTATTAATAATAGAGACGAATAACGTACGAATCACCTATTCACGAGACACACCGCTAATGTATTTTATCCAATCGATAGATCCGTAGATCGATTGACCCACACATCGCGCCGGCTAAATCGCCCTGCGATTAAGTGTTTGTGTAACGATGTTTCGCATTCGTTTGCTTTCTAAATAAATACCTATGTACATATTCGCAGTCACGAGAATATTCTTCGAAGTGCATCCTTTTGTCTTCGTTACACGTATTGGAAATTATTTGCAGCTCTCTTTGCGTGTGAAAAAAAAATGAGCTGTTTTAATTCAGGATCAAAATTCCATCGATACAATATGCGGCAACACAATATTTTATTTCTAACATTCTTTTTTAATCCTTTCCTAATTTTCTTTTAATTATTGTGTCGAACACTTTTTTTTACGATTTTACTACTTTCTACTGAATATTTCTCATTAATTTTCATTTGCTATTGTCTAATTTTCACCGATTATTGTCGTAAGATTGGTAGCTTTATGGGATTTTCACTATAATTCGAACATTATTGTTTTACTTAGCTCTCTTAATTACCACTAATTATTATATAAATTACTACAGGATCGAAAGTATAAAGTATATTTCAAATTATCTGCTTAAATTCTTCAATTTGTCAATTACGGTAGCTCTTTCACACATTATTCTTCATTATTTTGTTATAAATAAAAAAAAAACCCGCAGATTATTACGACGACAATGCGTCTTCTTTTTTTTTTTAATTTTATATGAAGAGTTTTGGTTCGTGGAGCGATAAAGAATGAACAGAGACAGAGCGCAGTAGTCCCAGTTTTCGAACATAGGTATGAAATGTACTCTAAAAATGTCAATGTTCATCGCATGCTGCTTAGATGTAGATGTCTTAAGTAAAAACAGATATCGTGCGTTCGAACGGTCGCTCTTACAGCTTAGACATCGTCGACGCGTACGTGACGAGCTGGCTCTTGTGTTTCAGGTTCGCTCGTTTGGGAGGACTATCAGATACTCAGCACGAGCACGGCAAGCAGAGTTAACAGTTACGTGGAACGCAAGTTTAGATTCAAACATATGGATCACATCGCGGGTAGGTACAAGTGCTCCAAGTGCGCCAAGTCGTATCGATGGAAGCATCATCTCGTGGAGCACGTCAAGGCCTCATGCGGTCAGAAGAAAGCGGAGTGCTGTCCCTACTGCAGTTATAAAAGCAATCGCAAGTGGAACCTAAAGTCACACATGAAGAGGATCCACGCGAGTCTATAAGAGGCGAATTTTCGCAAAACATTATTGAGAGAAAATACATTATTGACTGTGTTATGCAATACATGTTTCGATTTTGATGTTCTTCAATAAAAGATGACTGTTTACCTCACTCAAATCTCTTGATTGTTGCTTTAGTCCAGAATTAATCGAATCTGTATTGTTCACATTTTTAATGCTGTTTATGGGATTGAATCCTCTCTCTTGAAGCGTTGTATAATTTTTTTCAGGATACCCACACTTTCACGCGCGTGGATCTTTAATAAGATGCATCGAAAAACGAAGCGAACGTTGTGAGTCGCTCCTTTTAATTATTTGAAACATAAACAGTCCTCTCTCACATAATTATTTTTCTTAAACAGTGTATTTATTTTTCTTTGTACGATTTTATCAATTTCTCTCCGCGAGAAATATCGCGCGAGAAGGAAGCCCCATCGAATTCGTCCGAGTGTTGAGTCCGTGTAAGTACGTGCGCTTTATTTGTGCCTCTTTCATGTTTCAGAATCATTTGCTTACGAGACCCGTTTACGAAACACGAGATATACAATGAAGTCGCGAAGATCTAAACGCAATTCGGAACAGGTGACGAGAGCCATAGAAGCCGTCGCCGGTGGAATGTCCTTGAGGAAGGCTGCAAAGATGTACTCCATATCCAAATCGGTTCTACATCGATACAGCAAGCATGGCATCCCGATGCGAATATTTAACGCAATGCATTGCGAGACATACGCGAATTTTTAATGTTCGGGGACAATGATTTCCTGCAATAATGACGCAAGAAAATTCTTAAATTTTAAGATGAGACAAAAAAGTTATCAGAAATTCTTTAATATTAAGATAATAACAGAAAGGTTATGCTTCTGTTTTTCTCGATCTCAATAACGTCCATCTTTATTAATTCCTTACTTGTATCAATGAAATTGTTAGGATGTTGAATTTTATATTGTTGCACAAATTGTTTTATTATATTATTAGGTTATCGAATAACCTATATTAGGTTATCGAATATAATTATAGTTTATTAATATATCTCCGATGTAGTACCGTGAGAAATATCAATGAAAAAAATATTGTAATCGTATTTTTTATTACATTTTTTCCAACATTATTTTACAATATGTCTCGATAAAGTATTGATATTCTGATCTATGTAGTTAATTTAATATACGATTCTTTTTATTATCTTTCGTAATTTAAAAACAGAAGCTTTTTTTTTTGGAAAGAAGGAATTTATTGTATATACATATATAAATAATCCTTTCCCGAAATTACAGTTTTATATTTAAAACATTTTAAGTAAGTTACGATACTTTTCATTGATTTTATCGCTTTGATTGTTAATGATTCGCACACGAAGCGAACGAAGATGGTATTAATATGGAATGTGGAAGAATATTAATAAAAATCCTTTATGAAGTTTTATTTCCATATATTGTATTGTCTCATTCTCGTATGTATAGGTTACATACATATATATATATATATATTTATAAAATTCTTTTACTGTATATAAGACCGTCTGAAAAACAAGCTAATTATAATATAATTTTAACTGACAAATAATGGTTGTGCAATATTCCCGATGTAACTTGGCATGAAATGCATCTTTAATGATGTACGCTTGTGAGAACTTGTGCAGAAAGAGTGGCCTTTTCGTTTAACGCGATGTGCACCTCTCTCGGAGGCAATCTAAGTGACGAGATTTAAACGAGCGGATCCAGCTAGACCCTAGACACGGTCGAGGAATCAATCCACCCTCTATCCGCACGCTATGCACGATTTCGCGAGGACGAGTCGCGGCCGTGTTCACGAACGTGTTGGTTCTTTCTAACCGATCGCTTCCGTATTTTTCTGTTTTCCAGATGGGCGCGCGGTGAACTACTTAAATTGCCTGAGGGAAACTTATCCGTGTAAGAACTGCGGCAAGATCTACAACTATTACTCCAGCCTGGCCAGGCATCTGAAGCACGAGTGCGGCGTGGAGCCCAAGTTTCACTGTCCCCTGTGCCCTTACAGAACGAAGCACAAATCGAGCCTAAACACCCACCTAAACGGCAGGCACATGAAGCGATTGAGCGAATTTTACACTTTGCCCAACGGTAACAAGATGTCTTCAACGGACGCCAAAAACTGAATCGCATTCACATCCGGCGATACTCTAAGTATCACATGTGTGATGCTCCAGGTGATTCAGAATTCACGCTATTTATGCATAGACAAGACTTTTTGTTTTCTACCACGATAACACTATTTATATATATAAATTTATAGTGATTAAAGATATATGTGAAGTGATAATATTGGGGGCAATGATAATTAACCAAAATTATTCAAACAAATTTTAATCGTAAATATATAATTTATTTTATTATTATATTAAAATATAATTATCTCTCTCGTATGCATTTAATACTTGAATTTAAGCTTTTTTTTATTTTTATATATACACATATATATACACTCGCGCTAATTGCGTAATTCTGAATTATCTATTGCGACTTGAGTTTTGGCCCACTGATGTTATATATCGCTTCCTAATAGCCAAGTCGTGCATATATATAATATATTTACTACGCTTCTGTTTAATGTCATCTCCAATCATTCTTCGAGCAGAGAACGTTTCGTCAGGATACCGCTAACGAACGTTTATTTTTCAACGACATACCAGTACTCTATATTTTTGTAAGCAATAACAATTTCATCGTCAATCGGTAAGATATTTCGACATATGTGTGGCTATGAAAACGCACAATATCGGAACTTCGTCCACCACTCTGTATTTTTTGAAGAAGAAAGATTACAATCCGTGCTGCATTATATAATACATTATTATGTCTTTCGATATAGATATTCATATCGTTAGAAAAAAAGATAGATACGGAATCTGACTTTTAGTTAAATTTTTAGTTAAATATATTTTTTCCATTTTTAGTTAAACATATATAGCAGCATTTATGATTTATCTACAGATTTTTTTTCTGATTTGTATTAATTTTCTTTCTTATATATTTTTGGATACATTAATAAATTCAATAATAACTGTAAGTGTGCAAATAAGCGCATAAGACATCTGCTTTGACAATGTACAAACTGTATAAACACTTTCTTTTTACGATCTTTTTTTAGATAATAAGAAAAGAGATTTATAAAAACATAAGATTATTTTATATCTTTCTAAGTGCATGTATTTTTGCTTTCTTGCATTTGATAGATTTCTATAAATAAAAAATTTAATTATGTAAAAATTTAATGCACGTGAAAAGAGATGCATTTATGTAAGATACAAGTATGTCATGCTGCGTTTAAATCAATTGAGAAAGCAGAATTATATCTGTTTGTTGCAAATACAAACAGAGGCCGAAGTCCATTACCAAAGTTGAATGTTAATGATGAAGTAGGAAAAAATAAGTCAATGCACGTAAATAATTTATCCAAAAATATTTAATTATTTAATCATTGACTTAAACGATAGTATTTACATGCTATGTAATATATTTAAGTTTATTGTTAACAGAGTTGAATGTATAACTAAATAATAAGGCTAATAAATAACAAGAAGATACGAATGAACTTGTAATCATTCACGCACGATCGACAATAAAAAAGACATAGGAATTGTGCACAGTGTGAATATACGTAATACTCTTTATTATACATTCAACATTTTGAAACTTAACGATTGTATATGTACGTGAACATATACATATATCGCTCATGGCGCGAAACATTATTATGACAGATATATCTATTTACTTCAATAAAAATTCTGATAAATTTGTTTCTTCTCATATGTAGTTGTAGTTTCCCTAAGTTAGAAATTGCTCATAACATTTAGTCTGTAAAATTTTAAATGGATCAGGTTTTTCCGCACAATATCATAATATAATTAATAAAATATTGGAAATATTTTTCTTCATCATCGAAATATCAGAAACATACAGAGGAGTGCAATTATTTGGATAAATAGGAAGTTCGATTTGTAAATGTAAAACTGACTAATAATACTGTTCTTTCGATAGCAATATTTGAAGAATTTATTAAGTAAATGCTGGAGATAATAAATATAATAAATATAAAGCGTCTATAACACACACACATATCACGGATTAATGTACTTTCCCAATAATATCTCTAATTTTTAGGATTGATCGATAATTTTAATACTCGATATGCATTATTTGTTGATCGAATTGTAATTAGTCCCGAAAAAATTAATATAAAACTTTTACAATTTTTTATGTTCTTAATTTTTGTTATATATTTACTTCCCATTACTTATGACCGAAAGCTTTCCTACGTGATTCTTCGAGGAAGAACATGAGAATTGTGGTAAAAACTGCTTCAAATAAACGACCGTTCGGAAATTTTGTTCAGTTGTTGCTGTCAAAAAAATATCCACGAAGACGTTCTGATCGCAACAGGTCTGCGATTTGTATGCATAATAAATAGTCGGATTTTGTCGTCTAACAATCACACGAACCCTTTCAGAATGGCATTTCGACGCTACGGAGGAGATCGATCCCCTGTCGCTGATCGCGGAACAGAATGACAAGACGGATGACAGGCGAATGACAGCGAAAGGCTTCCGGTGTCCTCGTTGCGGGCGATGCTACAAGGTCAAGAGGTCATTGCGCCGGCACATCGTGGTGGAGTGCGGCAAGGCGCCCATGCACAAATGCCCTTACTGCCAGCACCGTAGCAAGTACAGGACCAGCATATCGAAGCACGTCATCCATATACATCCGAATCTACCGTATCCGTAGCGGCATTTGCCGATTGATCGTCGGTTGGGGACAGATTCTCTACTTTTTTATTTATTCAGTCGATCGTAGGTTTCACGCGATCTATGCTGAAGACAATGCAGTTGTCGAAATTGATGATACTATCGAAGCTTTATGTTGTTCCCTGCTTCATTGTACGTTATACGTGTATGTCATTGTTGTATTGTAATATATTTTTATTCATTTATTGATATCGATTAATCTCGATATCGTATTTTCGTATATCTCTTTC
>NW_021849308.1:1405760-1408148 GCF_003651465.1 Formica exsecta | reverse complement strand
TTTTTTTTTAACATTGCCAAGTGCAAACCGTCTGACATGTCTGACATGTATTTTTTTTTTCTTTTAAGACGATATAAATTGAATGATTGATTCAATTTTTTGACATTGCGTTTCGATCGTATTGATTGTTTGCCAAGTGCAAACCAATATTGTTGTCTGACATGTATTTTTTTTTTTTCTTTTAAGACGATATAAATTGAATGATTGATTCAATTTTTTGACATTGCGTTTCGATCGTCGAACAAAGATTGATTGTTCGGTCATTTACATTGTATAAGATCATCGACGTATACAGTAAGAGAAATTCAACCATTAGTTTCACGAAATGTTATTATTACAGTAATTAATGTTGATTATGTTATTATTACAATAATGTGGAAACTACATGATATATATGATACGTAAATTGTGTGAAAGGCCGTTATATAACGTGTAAATAAAACCGATCTCAGAATCAAGGATATTAGAAGATTTAAAAATATGACAGACCCGTAATCAGACTTGTTTCAATTAAAATAATCGACTATTATATAAATCGCTCAGAACAGTTGCTCATTTAAAATTTGTAGAAAATATGTCAAAGTATGTCGTTACTCAAATTTTTCACTATGTATTTAGGAAGATAATGATGAAGATAATGAGGAAGATAATTATGTTTGCATGTTCGCGATATTCCGTATTACATCTTTCAGATACGCGCAACAGACCATCTCTTCTTGTTTATACGTATAGTTATTTGTCTACACGTATATATTTTTTTTCTCCTATTATTTTTTGGTAACATTAACTCTACGATCCAATACCTTCCGCGGTATCGCACGTCTTGTTTTCAATAATTTATCTATGCTTAAATCAGATTTTGAACGGATTTTGGCAGCGAGGCTCGTCTCATTTAGAGAATGAGATGTGGATCGCGGATGATTAACGACCTGTTTTTGCCTGTTAAATTGCGAGGACGAAAAAAGTCATAGCAGGATGTTCTTCCGATATTAATAAAGTACTCCTCGTGATTGCAGGTTACGTGAAGATGAACTGTTATGTGACACGAGAGGTGAGAGATCGGCGCCGATGTCGCGGCCAAGGTCGCTTCGCCTGTAACAACTGCGATCGCCGTTATCATCAGATGAAGAACCTGAGGAGACACGTGACGAACGAATGCGGCAAACAGCCGATGCATCAGTGCTCCTACTGTCCGTATAGGGCGACCTACAAGTCCTACCTTCAGGTGCACATGATGAAGCACACCAGACAGGGCTTCATACCTCGTTCGGTCGTCCTCAAGCAACATCGGGATCCATGAGAGATCTCTCAACGCGTCATCTGCTAAGTAACGTCGATCCGCGACTTGATCGAGCGCTCGAAGTTGTTTACTAGGTTCTCTGAGAAGATCGTGACACTTTCGAAGAATGTTTCCACATGATTTCTTTAAGATAAGCCATCTGTGAATTCTTTAGGACGTGGAGAACTTAGGACTTCTTGTGAAGAAACGCGATTAAAAAAGGTGTATACGAAATATGCATGAAATTTATGATATATCGTTCCTTTTTTCTATCATCCATTCGTTCGCTAAGCATTCCATATTTAAATTGCTGTGCTAAGATAGATATCCATTATGAATATTACTTAGTTAGACCTAAGGCAGATTCTGAGCGCTGCCGAACTCTAATAAAGCCTGCTACTCGAAAACGAGTGTTTTAAGACTATTTGAAATTCTTTCACACAGCTCAACCTCCTCGAACCCTTTCGTTTTCTTTCCTTCTTATTATATTTTCTCTCATATTCTCTCATATTTTTCCTCTTTCCTCATGTTTCGTAGGCTTTAAATCTCAAATTTTTAATTTTACAAATTAATAAATATCGAATAAATAAAAAAATAAAATATTAATTAAATATAAAAAACAAATAAAAAATAAATAAATAATTCCCGATCTGTAACCAACACGACGAGGTAAGTCGGGTTTGATTTTGCAAAAATCCATAATCGTTATTATTGTCTAAATATTCATATGAGAAATTATATTTGCGTTTACGTTAAACACGATTTAGAAGACGATGGAATGATGCGAGATGGAGTCTCGCGGAGAGAACGGAAAGCACCTTCGACCAGAGCACTCCTGGAAGAAGCAGAATCATGAATTATCATATTGTTAGTGACACGTACTAACCATCGGCAAATCTTTTTCTGTTTCAGTTGATCCGAAAAATGTTGCGTCATTCAAGCATACCTGCGTCGTTTGCGGCAAGGCTTATAAGCATAAACATCACTTGAAGCGTCATCACGACTTCGAGTGCGGGGTCGATCCCAAATTCAAGTGCGCCTTTTGTCCACACAGAACCAGATACAAGGACAGCCTAACGAAACACATGCTGGCGCGACATCAACAGGCA
>NW_021849308.1:1403209-1405648 GCF_003651465.1 Formica exsecta | reverse complement strand
ATTCCTGGAGCAACACTCAGTATACGGCGGTCATCAACAGGTTTTCGAAGCGCCTGCCGATATCGAAGTGAGTTTTCACGCGCAAGGGACTAATGTGTTCAATGCTTATACCGATTTCACGCAGAATCTTTAATTTGGTCGACGTCGATTGCGGCTGGAAATGTAGTTAGGAAAGTATAAAAAATGTTAAGTGACGATAGATATAAACCGTTCTTTAGATCAAGCTTTTGTATTGACCGCTGTTGTTCTCTATTAATTTGTAAATAACTGTAAAATTTTTTTGCGATTACATAATTATAATTTTGTAAATATATTGTCTGAGATATTATTTCTAATGTTTGGATAAACTATAAAAATAATCTAAATTCCCTAATTTCTAGAATAATTATTGATAAAAAAATGTAATTTGATGTATGTATTAATATAGAACATTTGTATAGCGATACATAACCATAGAAATTTTTATTATTTGTGAATAAAAAGAAGATTTAATTTCTTGTGTGATATTTTCTTGCTAAAATATTATTTTGATATTAGCAATTAAATTAAAATAAAAAAAAAGATATTGTATTAATTTATATATATTTTATATGTTATTTTTCAATAATCATATGTGTGTAGAACGTCTACAGAGATATTTCAATAACAACATATTTTTTGTACTTTTACACAAATATTGAACTTAACTTTTCATTTATATCACATTTTTTATATCAAAGAAAATCAATCTTAGTAGATTGATATCAAAGTTTTACTACAAAATAAATAATTACATTTTTAGATACAATTCAATTAATTTTACAATAACTTTTGTGTAATATTGTCATTTTTAATTATGATAAAATATGTATATTAACAGATGTATTGATAAAATATGTATATACATATGTATATATTTATGATGATTGAAGTTTTTTGCTATTATTGAAATAAATTTAAAATAAATTCCATTCTCTGTTCCTGACCTTTTGTCTTTTCCTCTATCAATATAGAAAAATATATATTTAAAAAATGATATATACTTGTACATATGTCTATTATTAAGAATTGTGATATTATACACACGTGTCTTATATTATATCTTATCTTTTATCATACATCATCTCAGTTGCTTTCCAAAGCATTAACCGACGTCGCTTGTGCGAGTTTAAGTCTCGAGTCAACATCGTCGACGCTAACTAAGCTTTATCTCTTTTCTTCTTGATTCGTAGGTACGACATACAGTTCGGCCAACTGGACGATACCCACCTTGCCGTCAACGTCGCGCATCGCTATGTACACGAGACGCCTCCGCTCGATGACTACGGAAAGTGGCGGATGCAGTTCGGGTCCTCGTAAGTATCTCTGCAACGATTGCAGTCGGACATTCGCCCTGAAAGCCTCGCTGCTGCGCCACAAAGCGTTCGAGTGCAACAAGGGCCGGCAGCCGTACGAGCGGCAGTCCCAAGACGATTACGAAAAATCGAGGAAGATGAAGAAGAAGCATGTGTGCGTGAGGTGCAATCGCGTCTATGCCTTTTTCACGTCGTTGTGGCGGCATCAGAAGTATGAATGCGGTGTGGAGCCGAAGTTTATTTGTCCCATCTGCAAAGGCCGGTTCGCTCAGAAAAGCAATCTGGATCGTCACGTGCGATCGAAGCATTAAATTGCGCTTATCGTTTTTTGATTGTTCTCGAATCGCATTTTAATAGTTTCAACGTGCGCTCTGCATTAGCTTGTATTAATTAGTATCCATTGATATCAAAGCCGATTGTCTTCACGATCAATGTGGAATTTAGGTGTCATGCTCTTGCGTTTTCCGTTATTCCCCATTGCTTAATAAAAAAAAAAAATCAGAATGAAAGAATTTGTATAATTTGTAGGAAATAAGTATACGCATTAAATTCTATCTAATAATCAATGTGCGATGATGATTAAGAATTGTAATACTTTTTTTTAAGATTTATTTTCCTGTAAATAATGGATGAAAGGTATTATTTATTTATGTCAATTTCTTGCGTATTTTTTATCAATGCAACAATATCGTTAATTTATAACGTGATCAATTGTAATTGTGTTCTTATTTTTCGTTAATCATAATTGTATCAATTTCATTTATATTCTGTATTTTCTCTTTAAATCTTTTAATTTATCATGCGAGAAGGGAAGTGAAAATATAAATAATTTAGATTATCTGTGTCATCTGAATTAACTTATGATACAATAATAGGATATCGTCAATTAGGAGTAGATTAATATAGGCAACGTATGAATTATTTTATTGTTTGATAAGTCGAAAGAGACAATATTGTTCGTTAAAATTGTTCTTGGACGCGATGTAATGTATTTTCATTTGTCAAACCAAAGAAAAAAAACCTTTTTTTGATGACATGACTGCTGTTTCTTTGATTACCAAATAGTTGTAAGTATTTAGATAGCATTAATTGTATATATATTTAT
>NW_021849308.1:1397940-1402506 GCF_003651465.1 Formica exsecta | reverse complement strand
TATATAAGATGTAATCAAATAAATTTAATTCAACTAACACAGAGAGAGAGAGAGAGAGAGAATGAGAGATCCTTTATATAATAAACCGTTATATTTCTTGTAATACGCAGGGAGAGATGTTCTTCTACTCTGACAAATCTGCACCAATTACGAGTGCGCGTTTTTATTCCCACGTTCATCGTCCTTCATTATATTCTTGGTATAGTATAAAATACAAGAGCGTAATACAGTGTTTACGTGTGCGAGAAGCTACGTCACATCGTGCATGCAATTGATCTTGTTCTTCAGCGTGTACTTCAAGGTATCTATCCTGTCTTCAGTCTTGCAGACGAGTCGGTTTTTTCTAATCGCGTCAGCCGCGTCTCGTACGGAAGCGTGGAAGTGCGTAGTAATACTCTAACACTGTCCTTTCTCCTTTGCAGATCACGCCAACGGAGTGAAGGACGGGTTTCAGGATCATTCGACAGGCACGTCGAAACAGCCGCCGCTGATGTGCCCCCAGTGCGGACGAACGTACAAAATGAAGCGCAACCTGAAGACACACATGAAGTTCGAGTGCGGTGGCCAGAGGAACTTCAAGTGTCATGTATGCCCGTCCAAGTACACGCAGAACATCAGTCTACGTCGTCATCTTCTGCAGCGACACAATATCTATTTGCCGCCGAAATTCTCGGTACCTAAACGCATCTTTGCCAAATAACCGTAATACAATTATAATAGGACCGGCATTCTTGGCGGACGAACTGCAATCAATGATTTATTTATGGTTCCTTCGGATTTATGTGCAAAGAACGTTTCTCTCCAATGATGTTATGGCAAATAACCGATGAATAAAAAAATTTAGGAAATTAATTTATATGCGAGTTGATATATATGTAACTCTAAAGTAGAAGAAATATGAATATTGATTGATTACAAAAAATATATAAGAGAAAGTTTAAAGTTGAGAATATATTACTTTGTTAGATTCTCGGAAATAATTGCTTTATATTTTTTATTTAAACGTTATATACCGATTTTATGTTTTATTAATATTTTTTGTAGATTTAAGTTTGACTTTAGATGTATATGTTTATTATTTCAATCGATAATCCAGATTTACAGGACAGAAATACAAATTTTTTTTATAAAGAGTCAAAGAAAGAAAATATCCCATTAATAAAACGTTTACGTAATGCAAGATGATAAATCTCTACTGTGTAAACGTGTATACTCCAATTTATTAATATATGAATCACTAAAAAATTTAGAATAAATAAATCGTCGAGAATCTCGGAAACTATAAAATGTATAACGAAATATTGATTAATGCAGTTACTTGAGAAATGTTTCTCTTAAAAAATGTGTAACATATATATTTAACCCGAAATAAACTTTTGATAGATGATCGTGTACTCTTAGCCTCCTCCCGCCTTCACCTTCGAAGGAAAGGATTGGCGCCAGAGGGAAATACGTCTACACGTTATTGATGTTGTTTCAAGAGATTAATGGTTGCGTTTATGACCAATACTAACCGATCATTCTTCTTTTGCAGATTTGCCGTCGGTCGCGGCGCTGAGCTTCGTAGCGACGCGTAGGCGCGAGTTCTCCAAGGGAAACCGAGTCTTCAATTGTCAACAGTGTGATAAATCGTATCAAATGAGGCACAACCTGGTGAAGCACTTGAGATTCGAATGCGGCGGGCAGAAGCACTTTGCGTGCCTGCTGTGCCCTTCTAGATACACCCAGAATGGCAAATTACGACAGCACATGCTGAACACTCACAACATCTTTGTGCCCCCGCGATCCAGATACATGTTGAGGCCTGGAGATCCAGATACATGTTGACGCGCAATTAACCGTCCCAATTCAGCAATAAATGGACATGAGTTAGTTGCCTAGTACAAAAGCTATTTGCGCGCTATCTCGTGCGTTTATTACACCTATTTAATATATAATTATTATTAGAAATTAGAAAAAAAGATAGATAATTGCGATGAATTTAAATAAAGTGCGACGGATTAAGTCTGTTTATGAAATTCGACGTATGTCGGTGTGAAACAAAAGAAGACATTTGTTGTGTGAAAGATTTTTATCGTTGATGAGCCAAACTAACAGGGCACTCTATTGTTAGTAAGCTTTATTTTTGTAACAGAGGATGATGCATGAATACTCTTCCTCTTAGCAGCATGAATACTCTTCCTATAATCCTTCAAGTTTCCCAGAGTTCCAATGAGATTTTTCCAAAGTGTAATTGGTAAAAATAATCTTGTGCTGAATAAAAGTTATTTAGATATTTAGTCCGAAAGATAATTGTATATCTATGAAAAGTTTTTCACTATTTTCTCCTTGTGTGGAAACCTCAGATTTTTCCTCTGTTATCCAAAAAAAAAAAATTTCTTAGCATTTTTTTTTTTTAATTTAAACTAGTCATCAGAATGCAGGATAAATGATACATACACACGATCATTGTATCATACATATATAACATGTATATTAATAAAAAGATCGTATATCAATAGCAAGATTGTATTTTTGAATGAATTTGGAACTATTTTTTTCGAAACGGAAATAATTTTCTTTTTTGGTTTTTAATTTTTTAATACATATAAGCTAGGATTTTCGTTACGGAAAAATAAGTATGAATTATTTCAAGAATTTAATCTTGCTATTCTATACTCTTTCGAGATAATTGATATTAAAATAGCTCGTAAAACTCACGAAATGTTACAATTACGTAAGTATGATTCGTCACATGCAAGTAGTGCTTCGCAAGATATCTTTCTTCAAGGCGGAATATCTGTATTTGAGGATAACGCGATTTGCCAGACTGGTTGTTCCAAGGTCACCCACTGGACTCCATAAGACTCAGTAGAACGAGGAGAAGATCGCTGTGCGATTCTCGTTTCGCGTACTGTGTATTAATCAGCGCGTGAATGTTGTTTTTCAGATTTTTACGAGAACTTTCATCCCCGGGAAACTCTCGGTTACGACCGGAAAGCAGCATCGCATGCCTGGCCCGCGAAGATCGACACATGGATTAGAACGAGCACGAAGTCCGGCAACTCTGAAGATCAGGCCCTTCAGTGTTCCGCTTGTGGGAAGAAATACTCGCTGAAGCACAACTTGGCAAGACACGTGCGCTTCGAGTGCGGCGGTCAAAGAAAATTCTCCTGCCACCTATGCCCGAACAAGTACACGCAAAATGTCAGTTTACGTAGACACCTGACACATCATCACAATGTCGTTATGCCCGTAAAGAAGAGGTACAACGGCCCGAGGAAGATGTACGATCATGCTTATTAGTGAGAGCGACTTGCAAGAAAACTTCGCCGGAAGATGATTGTTGTCGAGTTGTCGCGAGCAGTATCGCGAGGAAAGAAAGACTTGCGCCAAAGACGACCTTGTGTTCCACACAAAGTTATCATCGAGTTGAAGATTTCACGCGCATGAAAGCAATATGAAAAATCTGTTTTGTATCGAACATACGTTTTGGACATTACTGGCCTTTATAGTTTCGCATAGGCACTCCAGTAATAATAAAATATTGATCTCTTTGTATATAAGTTATTATAGTGAATATAATGATTAAAAATAAATATCGCAACTATAATCGTGTTTCAACCTGTGACAAGAACAAGTTCATTTAATATATTCTCTCTTATATCTGATTTGATTTAATGTTTTTCTCAATATTACACTATTTTTTAAAATCATTAATTCGTTATTTGCATAAGATATAAATTCTTCATTTTATCGGCGATAAATGCTTAGAGAGAAAAAAAATGTGGCCTACTTGGTGAATGAATCAATATTTCAATGTTCGTTCACATATGGAAGAAAAAGATGAAAGGATATATATATATATATATATAATTGATTGATCTCGAGCGCTTATCGTCGATAAAATAAAACCTTTAAATGACGTTGACGTTAAATAATTCTCTACTAAAATGCAGCGATGGTTAAGATATTTTCATGAAGAACGCAATCTTATCATTGACACTGATCTCACACATTCACATTCAAAATGTTAAAAAAATTTGATCTCGCGAAAATTACTCGCAACATCGATGTGGTATATGCGCAGAGACGTACTCTCAAAGTAACATTTTCTTTCGTTCGACAGGTTCTACGAAGTCTTACTCCTGTCCGAAATGCAAACGCTCCTACACGCTGCCATGCAATCTGGGCAGGCACATGAGGTTGGAGTGCGGCGGGAAGCGCAACTTCCGGTGCAGGCTCTGCTACAAACGTTTCACCCAGAAAACGAGCCTGACACGGCACTTGTCGAAAATTCATAGCAACCAACATCATCATTGGGATAATGCTTTCATGTTTTAGACCGCTTACCGCTGTAAGATTCGCCTCGGCCTCCAATCGTGATTCCTACGAAGACACGCGAGCAACCTTGTCCCTTTCATTTAAGGTACCCCATTTGATTCCTCCTTCCGTCCAAAGAGACATCGATTATCAAAGGCGGTTTAAGCAGAAAGTGTGCGCTTTAAGTATATTATCGACTTGTTCGTGTCGATTCGATCAGACGAATTCGGCTAGACGAGATTCTGCTATTTATGAATCGCTCTT
>NW_021849308.1:1394065-1397887 GCF_003651465.1 Formica exsecta | reverse complement strand
CTATTTATGAATCGCTCTGCCGATTCATTTCTGTTTTTCGATCTTTTATCCACGTCCGCATGTCCCTTCTCGTCGAACAAAAAAAAAGTTTTGAAATTTTCGTGATCGCGGAGTAGCGCCGGGTCAGGTCTCGATCGTCAAGACTCGCGTCTGGCGATCATGGTCGCAACAGTATGAATTCACGACTAACACGACTGTCATCTTCGTATTTTTCCAGGTTCAGCCTGGACGACCGTTCAGCCAGTACCTCTCCGAAAGTCGCGACACGCGAATTACGTGAAGGACGAGGAACTCTGTCTCAAGTGTCCGCGATGTGGTCGTGGTTACAAGTTCAAACCCAGCCTGTTGAAGCATGTGAAATATGAATGCGGCGGTCGCAGAAACTTTTGCTGCGACTTGTGCGGACGCAGTTTTACGCAGAACGTCAGTTTGCGCCGCCACCTGATGCAGAGCCATAACTTCTATCAGCCGCCGAAGAAGAAGTGCGGCCGGAAGATCATCATCACGTGAAAATCACGCTGTCGTTATCGTCGAAGATCGTCCGTAGCTGGAATGTGACTGTCCCGGATGGAATCATTGTTACTTGGAAAACCTTGTCTTCATGAAGAGTTATTTGTTGGACTATATAATATATGACTGTATAATAACGACGATCTCGCATCTTTCCCCGAAGATTATCCATAGCCTAGAAGAAAACGCAGCGTCCTTTATTAGAAGATTAAGTAAACCACGCGTAATACATATATCACGCAGGAACTGTACGCACACCCGAAGCTCATCACTCGAAAAAAACCACTACACGATATAATTGTAATAGTATACCATATATATGCGCGAACCGGTTTCGACAGACCGGATCGTGAATCGTTAATAAAACTGTTGTAGACGCTGTTAACACTTTGTGCCTATATTCAGAATATAAATAACATACTATAGTAGTGAAATAAATGTAACAATAAAATTACGCATCATCAGTCACAACGAGACATCACGATTGGTGCTTCCATGCCCGACAATCTTCTATTACGATCGCATTCGATGCGGCGCGCATCGCCGTCTTCCACGCTGAAGATTTTTTTATTTTGTTTTAAGAACGATTACGATCTTTTGCAAGAATATTTCTTAAATTTTTCAATGATTTTTGAAGTCTCTGTAAATAGCTCTTGTTGAAATTTTTACAATATTTTTTAACGTATTTAAAATTGTTTTATTCTTATTATGGCATGTTTATTCTTATCGTAATACTTTCCTCGGCGTCATCTTATGCCGGGAATTGTACATCCTTCGTATCGCTATCACGTATGTATTTAACAATTATTACTGGAATACATATATATATACACACCGTTTCCTCTGTTTTCCCCGCCCCTTCTCTTTTCTTTCTGAATATTTGTGTGATTTTTGGATGATTCTATTGACGAACAAAATTGCAAAACAGCCGATTTATTATATGCGTTATATTTCATTTCTTATCTTTGAGATTCCGCGTTGATTTTTTTTTATGTTCTTTATATTCATTCTAATATGTACCTCCATCTTTTCGATTGTCTTTTCTATTAACGATTTGATAAAGTTTTTATTTGAGATTTACTGTATTTAAATACAATTATTTATCACAATTCTTTATTATTGTATGACGAAACTATAATTACTTAATTTAATTACTATCAATTTTATTAAAATCCGCGATTTTTTAAATCTTTCATATGTTCTATATTCATCCTGCTATCCGTTTTTAAGAATTTTTTTTTGAATGACATAATAAAGCTTTTATTTTTTTTTCACCTTTTTCTGCAACCCGATCCCTTCACGACCTCCTCTAACGTTGCCATTTTGATTTTCAGACAATTTTTCGGAATCGCTGATATCATCCCCGATTGACCTCACCGTAGCCATGAAAGCCATGAAATTGAATATTGAAAGCAAAAAGATTTGCCCTAAATGCTCCAAAACATTGTGCAACGGATATAGTTTGGAACGTCATCTTAAGAATGTCTGCGGCAAACCTCGTAATCCCAATGGCAAGTTCCAGTGCGAGAGATGTAATGATAGGTACTACCAGAGTAGAGGCAGCCTAACGCGTCATCAAACATTTGAGTGCCGCGTACCGGCCCGCTTTAAATGTTTTTTCTGTCTTAAGCTGTTTCATCAGAAGACCGTCTTAGAGAGACATATCAAGAAATATTGCAAGAATGTGATTCAACAGACGCGCTGATGCTTCTACGTTCAACTACCAGCCAATAAGAATGCATTGTTTGTAACCGAGAAATCTTCCCTACTCCACATAATGAACATTGAAATCGGTCTATTCGTCGATCTGCTCGATGGTAATAGCAATCTTGTCATCAAGTGAATCACGATTCGTACGGAGAGTGGAGGAAGGTTTACGCGGTGCAGTGACGTTGGGACTTTTATTCTTGCCAAGAAATTCGTAGACCGATTGGAAAAACGTAAAACGACGGATTTGCAATAAGTATAGTCAGCACTTCCACGACAAAATAAATCAGTGATTCCTGCCGAATCGGGTCCACTTTGAAAAGTTGCTCGTACAGAACAATACTCGAAAAATGTTAAAAATGAGATACTATAATTATCGCTTAAGAATATATTGAGAAAATTAGGAGAAGAAAAATAGTGTTATTTCAAACTGTAAGCAATAGAGTTCCTTGAGAAAAATAAATTCTATTGATAAAATGGGCCTTAATATCGATCAGGAATTGAAGTTTTCGTTATTTGGGAAAAGAAGTGAAAACTCTGGATAGTTCTAGAGTGCGAAGAGATTCCTCGTAAAGAAAGTTCTTTCACATAAGCGTTTCTAATGTATGTCTTTATTGATAAAAGAGGGTTTTTTGTCTCGAATTATCGCATCGGGACGATCTCGGGAATGTTAGTTTTTAAAGAAAATCGGAAGAATTCACTTTCCAATTTCTAAGAATATTCTTTTCATTAAGGACAAGAGTTCGGACATCGGTTTAGAAGGGAAGAAATATGTATTGTTCGAGAACTTTGTCTTAGATTAACATGTTAAATGCTATGAAAATCACTGGTGACCAGCATTCAATTTTTCAGAGAGAGAGAGAGAGAGAGAGAGAGAGAGAGAGAGAAGAGAAGAAAAAAATAAAAGTTTCCAAATTGAATAAAATTACAGATAGATCATAATATCGATAAACTTCTAAATAATATTACATAATATTACAACACTAAATAATGTTACAATGACGATATAAAATAAGAACTGCACCAATTATTATTTAAATACTTTCATTTTTTAATTGAAACGCGATGAAGGTGTGATTACTCATTAATTATCGAAATTTTTTTTTTTTTTTCATTTTTTTATACGATTTCCATCAATAAGTAGAAAAAAATTATATCGAAAATACTCTATTATCGAGATCATTAGTGATTTGCAGTGAGATAGATTTTATTTCACGTAGATAAGAAAATATATTCGTTTGTGGTGTTCAATGTGTTAAAGGCTATTACGTTTTCTGTTATTACGTAAAACAAAATACATGCGCTTCGAATTTGCTCAATTTTCAATATGAAATGCACATTATCTTCAATAGTCCGTTGCGGCAAAAATACAGTTTTTCTTGTATCGATAATGTATATTTTTATATTGATTGCGTTTTATTATTCAATCAATATAAATTATATAATAATATCAGACTATGTGACTCTAAATGCATGATGCAAATTTAACAGTTAGTTTTAGCTTGAGACATAAGTCATTCACAGACAATTGTGATGTGTATTTATAAAGATTATTTTATATATCAAAATTTTTTTTAAATACTAAAAAATCTATGTATATAATAT
>NW_021849308.1:1379297-1386638 GCF_003651465.1 Formica exsecta | reverse complement strand
CTTTATTATAGTGTTTTGAAAAGCTCTCGAGATAAGCTACAAGAATATGCAATGAAAATTAGAGGTCCCCATTTAAAAATTCCAATTTGGCCTTAAAATGACCCCTAAATTTGATCCCTAGGTCAAGGTCACCATCAAGTTGTTTTATTCTTATTATGGCATGTTTATTCTTATCGTAATACTTTCCTCGGCGTCATCTTATGCCGGGAATTGTACATCCTTCGTATCGCTATCACGTATGTATTTAACAATTATTACTGGAATACATATATATATACACACCGTTTCCTCTGTTTTCCCCGCCCCTTCTCTTTTCTTTCTGAATATTTGTGTGATTTTTGGATGATTCTATTGACGAACAAAATTGCAAAACAGCCGATTTATTATATGCGTTATATTTCATTTCTTATCTTTGAGATTCCGCGTTGATTTTTTTTTATGTTCTTTATATTCATTCTAATATGTACCTCCATCTTTTCGATTGTCTTTTCTATTAACGATTTGATAAAGTTTTTATTTGAGATTTACTGTATTTAAATACAATTATTTATCACAATTCTTTATTATTGTATGACGAAACTATAATTACTTAATTTAATTACTATCAATTTTATTAAAATCCGCGATTTTTTAAATCTTTCATATGTTCTATATTCATCCTGCTATCCGTTTTTAAGAATTTTTTTTTGAATGACATAATAAAGCTTTTATTTTTTTTTCACCTTTTTCTGCAACCCGATTCCTTCACGACCTCCTCTAACGTTGCCATTTTGATTTTCAGACAATTTTTCGGAATCGCTGATATCATCCCCGATTGACCTCACCGTAGCCATGAAAGCCATGAAATTGAATATTGAAAGCAAAAAGATTTGCCCTAAATGCTCCAAAACATTGTGCAACGGATATAGTTTGGAACGTCATCTTAAGAATGTCTGCGGCAAACCTCGTAATCCCAATGGCAAGTTCCAGTGCGAGAGATGTAATGATAGGTACTACCAGAGTAGAGGCAGCCTAACGCGTCATCAAACATTTGAGTGCCGCGTACCGGCCCGCTTTAAATGTTTTTTCTGTCTTAAGCTGTTTCATCAGAAGACCGTCTTAGAGAGACATATCAAGAAATATTGCAAGAATGTGATTCAACAGACGCGCTGATGCTTCTACGTCCAACTACCAGCCAATAAGAATGCATTGTTTGTAACCGAGAAATCTTCCCTACTCCACATAATGAACATTGAAATCGGTCTATTCGTCGATCTGCTCGATGGTAATAGCAATCTTGTCATCAAGTGAATCACGATTCGTACGGAGAGTGGAGGAAGGTTTACGCGGTGCAGTGACGTTGGGACTTTTATTCTTGCCAAGAAATTCGTAGACCGATTGGAAAAACGTAAAACGACGGATTTGCAATAAGTATAGTCAGCACTTCCACGACAAAATAAATCAGTGATTCCTGCCGAATCGGGTCCACTTTGAAAAGTTGCTCGTACAGAACAATACTCGAAAAATGTTAAAAATGAGATACTATAATTATCGCTTAAGAATATATTGAGAAAATTAGGAGAAGAAAAATAGTGTTATTTCAAACTGTAAGCAATAGAGTTCCTTGAGAAAAATAAATTCTATTGATAAAATGGGCCTTAATATCGATCAGGAATTGAAGTTTTCGTTATTTGGGAAAAGAAGTGAAAACTCTGGATAGTTCTAGAGTGCGAAGAGATTCCTCGTAAAGAAAGTTCTTTCACATAAGCGTTTCTAATGTATGTCTTTATTGATAAAAGAGGGTTTTTTGTCTCGAATTATCGCATCGGGACGATCTCGGGAATGTTAGTTTTTAAAGAAAATCGGAAGAATTCACTTTCCAATTTCTAAGAATATTCTTTTCATTAAGGACAAGAGTTCGGACATCGGTTTAGAAGGGAAGAAATATGTATTGTTCGAGAACTTTGTCTTAGATTAACATGTTAAATGCTATGAAAATCACTGGTGACCAGCATTCAATTTTTCAGAGAGAGAGAGAGAGAGAGAGAGAGAGAGAGAGAGAAGAGAAGAAAAAAATAAAAGTTTCCAAATTGAATAAAATTACAGATAGATCATAATATCGATAAACTTCTAAATAATATTACATAATATTACAACACTAAATAATGTTACAATGACGATATAAAATAAGAACTGCACCAATTATTATTTAAATACTTTCATTTTTTAATTGAAACGCGATGAAGGTGTGATTACTCATTAATTATCGAAATTTTTTTTTTTTTCATTTTTTTATACGATTTCCATCAATAAGTAGAAAAAAATTATATCGAAAATACTCTATTATCGAGATCATTAGTGATTTGCAGTGAGATAGATTTTATTTCACGTAGATAAGAAAATATATTCGTTTGTGGTGTTCAATGTGTTAAAGGCTATTACGTTTTCTGTTATTACGTAAAACAAAATACATGCGCTTCGAATTTGCTCAATTTTCAATATGAAATGCACATTATCTTCAATAGTCCGTTGCGGCAAAAATACAGTTTTTCTTGTATCGATAATGTATATTTTTATATTGATTGCGTTTTATTATTCAATCAATATAAATTATATAATAATATCAGACTATGTGACTCTAAATGCATGATGCAAATTTAACAGTTAGTTTTAGCTTGAGACATAAGTCATTCACAGACAATTGTGATGTGTATTTATAAAGATTATTTTATATATCAAAATTTTTTTTAAATACTAAAAAATCTATGTATATAATATATATTATATATTTTATTCTTTAAATTATATTTTATAATTATATTATTTTTTATTATACGTATGCTGATATATTGAAATTTAATAAAGTACTGTTTAAATTTATAAGTTACATAATTTATAATCAAAATTGAATAATTAATAATGGAAAATAAGATATGTATATTTTTTGTTTATTAACTAACTTTATGACATTTTAAAATTATTGTAATCTATTTTTATTCTTTATATTTGGTTATAAATTTGGTTATATATATAAGCCATTTTTCTGTGGATTTTGAAACTTTGTACGTTTGGTACAAGTGATAGTTTGGGATGCAGCTTAATAAAGTGGCGCTCGCGCGAACTTGCGAGAGATTTAATTTTCTGATAAACAAAATTATGCATTTTGTTGGTAATGGAGGGCATTTTTTAAAACTGGGTTATACCGAATGGCCTCCGATGTCTCTGAACTCTTGGACTCAATCATGTTAAGATAAATTATGTAACATTTACGTAAGAGATAATTATTAAGACTGTTTTAAGCTGTGTAAATGCCTAAAAAAAATCTGGCAGAAAAGGAAAAGAACGGTGATAATGAGAGAATGAAAAGACAGTGTTGTGTTTGCTATTTGGAAACGATTTGCGTGCCCTTCTCTCAAATAACGTTTCATAATTGTTTGTAACGCGCACACATCGATGTTATATTGCAATACAAATACGCTTTGTTATTGATTTTCTAGAGCATTGTTAGAATGAGAATCACACATGTCTGTCGGTATGTAGATATTTGACGTTACGATATTACGTTTTGCTCGCTTCCTTGTTATCTTATGCGTTTCATATACGCTTCAAATAACTTCAATGTGTGAAGCACTTTGCACAAATCTGAGTTTGTAACGACGAGGAACAGCTTCCTCGTTGCCCACCATATCGCTATAAGATGGAACTAAGATATATGCGTTTTTTCTCATGTCTATACCCAAATATTACCTTGATACTAATTACTGGGTTACACTTTTATCACGATTTATTTACTTTATCGGCACGTTGGGAGGAATTAGGCTAAGATAATACACACTGGTGCACTTAAGAAACCTTTTTCGGTGACATATTAGCGTGGCGATACGAGTTATAAACTCGATAAAGGATTATTCAAGTACTGAATGATAGTACAATGAAATTGCGAAAGGCGGTAAATATGTAGATTTACTTAATTGAGACTGCTAAATCTAATTTTCGTACGTTTGCGACAAATCGGAAGTTAATGGCCATATTTGTTCGTCTTGGCTGTGAAGATCATTATTCGAAAATTATTGATTATTTTCAATTTTTAGTGATAATTGTAATTGTTTTAAATTTGTGTTTACATAGAGTAAAGTAAATTGTAAAGCCTTTTGCGCGGGCTTTTTAGAATTTTATTCCTATTGACGCATCCTGTTTGGATATATATATTTATATAAAGATAAAGAAGGATAAAAGAATTAAATATAGTTAGAGAAACAAACAAGACAATCGTCGCATCTGCATATGGATCTGAATTCGCGGAACATTCGTTTACATTCATCAATACGTTATATATGTTACAAATATATGTATACCTTGCGATGTAAAGGGAGTACAACTTATGACGAAATTTTGTTGTTCTGTAAAATGTGTTACTTATACGCATAATAAAGTCATATGGTTTACACATATTCCGCTATTTCATTGAATCCCGGTTGTCTCAATTGCCAGGAAATAGATTTACACGACACTCTACGAGCTGCTCTACACGCTTGAACGGGAGTATCTTCGATCTCTTTTCACGTTCTCTGGGATATAGATGACTCATTTTTGTACATATCTCGTGCTCGTCAGATAATGATGCGGAGGAACAAAGGAATCTGTTTGTTTATTTAGTCGCTCGAATTCCGCGCAAAAACTCTTCCTGGGAGTATAAGAAAAAGCAACCTGATTGTCTCAATTCCAGGATTATCTCTCCAAAGCACTTGAATTTTATCGATAAAATTCCTGCTATATACAGAGTGTTTCATCTAATTCAGAGATTAAAAAGTATCAACCGAAAGTGTTTATATATTATATTAAATATTTTAGTCTGCTTTTCTCAACAAAAATAAATATTTCTTTTTCTATCACTTTTTTCTTTTTATTTTTGAGATTCTCGAGATATGCTGTATTTGGCACTGCTTTTAATCGTACTTTAGTACCAATGAAGGAATTCTTGTCTTCTTTGCCGAATAGATTGTTGAAATTAAGGGATTCGATTCTCACGACCTGGAAGGATCATCAAGTTCAATCGATGATACAATAGAGGCAATGACACGGTCGATCAATCAATGTTCTCCTTCCTGTCCCATATATGTTCATCACTTTGCTTACATGAGATTCTGATCATGTTTCAGCCAAGATGCGATTGTTCTGCGACGGATTGCCAGCTGACGTTTGGAAGTGCTGCAAGAACGAGCTGCGCTGCCTCAAATGCGCTAAGCGGTACAGCGACTGGCGCAGCCTGCGGAAACACATGAATTTCTTCTGTCAAATGGAGCCGCTCTTTCCCTGCCCGTACTGCTCCCATCGGGCCAGGATACCTACCCTATTGAAGTATCACTTAAATCGCGAGCATTGTGTAGCGATCGAAGAGACATGTTGATTCCCACTGCGGTTATAATGAGAAAACTTGAACGATTTTTTCGATAAATATGAAACAAATTCGCGAGAACGCATTTTTTTATCGAAAAATTCCTTAGGCCTAGGAATTTTGTAGTATTTTGGGAAAGTACGAGGCGAATCTTAATACTGACATAAGAACTTTCCTTTATATTAAATTAAGAAGGTTCATGTAATGTGATCGAGAGAGATGTAATGCGAGATTTTTGCACAATTTTGCTTTCTGAAAAGTCAAGATTGTAAATATAGATAGTCTTCCTATTGTTAAGTTGTTAAATACTAAATTGTAATAAAAAAAATTGCAACCTAAATTTTATTTTGTTTTATTAAATTTAAATTGTTTTGTTTTATGAACAAAAATCATTTAAAATTATATAGTTACAATATGGAAAATATTATTCATCTTATGCTTATTGTGATTATTATTGTCACAGATTATTTTATATGTGCAATTAAACAATGAATGCGAATATAATTGTAATTTATAAAAACGCAGCCAAATATATTAACAATTTGTTGCAAATTAGTTTTAATTACGATTCGAATTTTATTTATTGCAGGTTTCATAATAATTGTAATGTATAACATGTTATGTGTTGTGTGTAACGATATTTTATAAAATTTTATATATATTGTGTACATATATATTACGATATATTATATTATATTTTTACACGCGTTTGCGATATTTATGCAAAATTGGTCATTAGTTTATTATCTACCTATCATGTTATACATATCTTGCATATTTTTGAAATCACTCGCGCATGACGAGTGAGGTGAGAATTATTATTTTGTTAAAGATTTGCGGTTCATAGATAAGTTCTTTTTCAAATATGTATATATATTCTATATAAATGTTTACACATTGCGTTTCTTATAATATGCGACGAAATCGGAATATGCCTCTAGGAATATTTTTAAGTTATTACATGTTTCCTAGTCACAGCTTTATTTTTATAATTAATGCCGAGTGTCGTTGCCGTTGGCAGGATTTATCAATAAAGACAGCGCGATTTAATAAAACATAATCCAATTTCTATTTTCTGGATACCTCACAAAGTGTACTTCTCAAAGTGTACTTCACAAAGTGTAGATCTCTATTTCTAACGTTCTTATGTCTAATTTGTAGGATTCGGTCTAATGAGGCAGCAGCACGAGGATTTGGAGTACGCGGACAAGTCCACCTTCATGTGCCTCAAGTGCGGCAAGAATTACGCTCGTAAA
The DNA here is from genome assembly GCF_003651465.1 of Formica exsecta. Lineage (NCBI taxonomy): Eukaryota > Metazoa > Arthropoda > Insecta > Hymenoptera > Formicidae > Formica > Formica exsecta. The sequence continues at coordinate 1,380,008 of NW_021849308.1, read as the reverse complement.
GCGAGTCTTCAACGTCATCTTCAGAGCACCCTATGCGGCACACTATCTATGTTCTACTGCAATTTCTGCAGATACAGGACCAACCGTAAGGACGTTCTCGTCAGGCACATGCGGTACATTCACCCCAAAACGTGTGTCCCGGCAGTGAAACGACGGCAATGAAGAGAAAATGCGTATTTAACGCAAAACGGAATGTCTCTCGATCTTTCACGGATATTCCGCGTTGATTTTAAAAACGCGTTCGGATAAACTAAGCGAACTCACATACGATGCATTTTTTGGTGTTTCGTATTCTTTATAATTTCAGTTGGAACATATATTCGCAAAATCATGCGTCATTATAATGAATTTTAATTTTGTATCTTCTGAAATAGTTGTGATAAAATAAAGATTGCGAAATGGAATATGTGAAGTAGTATTATAAATAATGGATAATAAGTTATTTTTAGTGAGTTACACAGACATTTTTTCGAATCTTTTTCCTTGTTTGGCTACCTTCCTATTTATTTATAATCGTCGACTTCTCATTATAGATATCAAAATGGAACGATGTAATTATAGTATGAAAGTGATGATTTTTTATGAGGTAAAAGTGATTACGTGTTTAAAATGACGAAAATTTTACGAAATATCACTCACATAACAAACATATGGAATTCTAACGATTACTGTTGCTAATTTATGATTATTATAAATGTAATACGGCAAAAT
>NW_021849308.1:1377425-1379287 GCF_003651465.1 Formica exsecta | reverse complement strand
CTCTTTCAGCAATTTTATCCATACTTATGCGGAGCATTGATTATTTATTCGTATATATTGTAAAACTGTAATTCTTATATAGTCTGGTTTATAAGAGGACCAAAAAATACGAATTGAACGTTTAGTAGCAATGTATTTGTGCTTTTGATCTATATTTTTTTTTTGTAGGAAGCTGTTCAAGTTTTATCTAAAAATCGATTTACGCATTCCTAAAATTAATATTCAAAAATCAATATTTATACGTGAAATCGTCAAAATAATTTAATCAATCGGCATATATAACGTACTGTCACATCGATCGATTATATCATGTTACGTGACAGTTCATGGCAATTGGACAATCGTAAGTCTCTTCTACGCGGACGACGTTCGCGATTGTCCACATGAGGCGAACACGGTTACATTGCAGCTTCCTTCGTCTGTTTCAGGCACTGTCAACTGGAACGTGCGCGATGACGCGAACAACTATGATTCAACCACGTATCACGTGCACAAGCGGTATGTATGTCCCTTCTGCAAGAAGGTCTACACTCCGAAGAACTTGCTGAAGAAGCACTTACAGCTAGGCTGCAAAATGAATCCGCGCAATACCCAGTTCGCCTGCACCTTCTGCCCTTACAAGAGCATGTACAAGGCCAACATGGAGAGACACGTGAGAAATGTTCACAACACCGGCGGCCTTAAATTCCGTTGCGAGCTCTGCAACTTTCGCAGCAATTACTCCTTCTGCGTTCGCAGACACATAAGGACCTTTCATCGCGCGATCGCAGACGAATTTAAGCAGTAGATAGAACGATACCTTCCTTTTCTTTTATCTTATCCTTATCTTTATCCTTGGTGTGGAATGAACCCCTTATTAAAAATTATTGATAACATGACTCGCGTTGTATCATCAGGCATCGACGTTCGTTTTTAATCTTATTGTTAGTATTTATCTTTTAACCAATGAACGAACGAATCAAAGGATTTATGATGATCAATATAAGACTTAATTTATAACTGTATATAAATAAGGCTGTCGCGTATAACAGAAATTGATATTAGTTAAATATTTAAACTAGAATAAAATTTTAAAACTTGACACATTATCTTTTATATAAATTAATATCGGATAAAAAATATAAAATTAATAATATTTAGGCGCATAATATTTTTTTTTTTTATTTAATCTTTTCAATTCTACATATATACGTAGTTTACGTATATATGTAGAATTGAAAAGATTTTATGTACGTCATATAAAATTAAAATATATAAAAGAATCAATTCAAGCGTAATTGTAATTATAAATTCTTCTATTTCTACTATTAGTTTAGTTTAACATATATAGGTGTCACAAATTTTGTTTCTTTTATAATTTCTCGTTTAATTAATAAAATAAGATAATTTTTCTTAGATTAAGAAATTATTTGGATTTGTACAATGCGTTTATTAATTACTTATTCAATTTTATCTTTCTACTAATGTGATTTACTCTTTATGTTTATGAAAAATTTCGGACTAATGGATAGAAATCTTGCATTGGTCGGAAAGACAAATAAAATGATGACCTTATCTTTTGTATACACCATCTACTAATTTATTGCATTCACTCTTGTTATGAGAGTATCCGATACGCACCGAGAATATATTATAGATAAAACAGCGTAGTAAAATAATAAGATACAAACATTATTTTTCTTTATAATTTTTTAAATTAGTATTATTTCAATCAGGATTAGCAAAAACTGCCATTATCAATAACATTATAAATCAATCCCGTTCAAGTTCATCGAGCAAAGAGGCTTTATAATAAATATATATTATATATATAATATAATATATTTATATATAATATAATATTTATAATTTGTAATTTATAT
>NW_021849308.1:1360745-1377321 GCF_003651465.1 Formica exsecta | reverse complement strand
TTGTAATTTATATAATTTATTATATAATATATATTTAATATTTGTATATGTATATCTCTTCATTTACAATCACTCTCGTTGTCACAACTTGTTCTAATGACGACATCTAATCAATCGCAGCGCATGTATATAATAAATATGTACATTGCCCGACAATGATTCGTTCCACTCCCCCAGCGAGATAAACAATAGGAAAACGGAACGTATCATTGTCTACATATGCGATGATACTTTAGCATCTGAGTTTGTAAATTTAGATGTGACAGAAGAGAACATGTAAAATTATGTAAAAAATAATGTTTGATAAATTTGATTGATGTTAGATATTCTTCGATTACTACTCGACATTGCATTTGTCACAGCAAAATCGAGATGGAATTATTTTTCTAACTAATACGTTATTTTGGCCTCCAGCAAGATCTTAACATTTTCGTTGTGGATACAATTTTACTTTTCATTTTCAGACGAAGATGTGGGAATATATATGTTGAAACATATGAAATGTGAAATCTATTTAGAATCTTATCGGAGTTATACAAGCGATTGTGCCTACATCGAAGCTAGATTACTCCATATGCGAACAGGGTACTATCGTCTTTATTATTAACTGCAGATACGCTTTAGCGCTACAAAATATGAGAAGGGGAAACTGATAATCCTGCCGTGTGTTATCATCATTGAGCTTGTTCTCACCGATGCCTGTATCGGTGTATAATTGCGTTAGATTTACGATAAATATAAATTTACAATTACAAGCGACATGCACCTATCATTCTTTTCCTACCAGAATATTTTCTATTTTGTTTTATGCGAAATGCGTATTTCATAATTGGGTCTACTTTCTGCTATTTGGGCAGCTTTTGATCCTGTATTTTAAAAAGGTTTTATGCTTGGGAAACAATTTCTTAATAATATTAAAATCAGGTAGGGAAAATCAAAGGAAGATTTAGATATTTAATTCAAAGTTTATAATATGCGATAAAAATTAGAATTGATGGAATAGAGTGATGTATTTTATTAGAGTGGTTTTATATATATTTTATATTTATTTTGATTTTTTTATGTGATATAATTTCTATGATTTAAGTTATATATGCACAATATTTTTGCTAAAATTTGAATAAAGTTTAATAAAATAAATTTTACAATTTATATAAATTGTATTTGTGTGTGCGATTGTACATTGCCGATTACTTCCATTAATCGACTTGATATTATTGTTTCAGCTTTATCGTGGCACACATACTGCTCTGTTCGCAAGGAGATTGGCGAACAGGATATCGACAAGGGCAATGCGTTACACCAACAAAAAAGAGGTGCTATAGTACGAAAAAAGATTTACGTATGCGCTGTTTGCACCAAGGGTTATACGTCAACGATAAAACTTCTGAGCCATCGGAAGTTTGAATGTCTAAAGGTGTGAAACCGAAACATTTAACTATGGGTTCTATCCGTATATTCAAGACCGATGCATTGATAGACACAGGAAGAGGCACTTTCTAAAATCAGTTAATTAATCTTCGCATTCTCGATGAGTCGAACTCGATTCAATGATCGATTGCTCTTGTAATTCGATTGAACGGATCGATTATTCACTCAAGATAACAATTTTTATCAAATAATCTCAGCATTATATTTATTAGAACGACAGTTCTTCAATACCGGCGACATCGTTGATATTTCGTCTGAGAATCGATACTCGCCGGAGAATCGTGCTTCTGCCTGAAGTCACCGATTGCTCCTATTAATCGATCTAACATTGATGTTTCAGCCTTGTTGTGGCCTAACAAGACCGACGTCAATGACGCGCTACATCAGCAACAAGGAAACGTCATCGGCGAGACGCGCGAGAAGACCCACGTATGCGCGGATTGCGACAAAGGCTACGCGGCAAAGAGGTCCCTCTGGAGGCACCGGAAGTTCGAGTGCGTGAATGCGAAACCGAAGTTCAGTTGCGAGAAGTGTCCATACAAGAGCCCACATAAGTGGCGCATGGACATGCACAGGAAGACTGATCACGGTTCCTTCCCGATTGGTTAAATCTCGTACTGTTGACGAACTGTACTCAAACGTTGCTCTTGAGCGATCGGTTTCGATTCGAATTTCGATTCGTTGATCGAATGGCAATTTTTATCAAATTGTTCCAGCAATAGTCTATCGGCGATCCTTCCATATTGGCGATGTCGTCGAGGTCGAAATATCGATTGATCCTGTCTGAGACTCACTCAGAACTGTTATCTGCCGGATATTCTTGCGCCTGAAATTATTGGTTGCTCCTATTAACCGATATGATGATCTTAATGTTTCAGCCTTGTTATGGCCTTACAAAAGAGTATATGGGTACGACGCCTGTGACGCGCTACAACAGCAACGAGGAAATACCATCGCTGAAGCGCACGAGAGGACTTACACGTGTGTGGACTGTGGCAAGAACTATGTGGTAAGGAGATCCCTCTGGAGGCACCGGAAATTCGAGTGTGTGAACGCGAAGCCGAGGATCAACTGCGAGATGTGCCCGTACAAGAGCCCACACAAATGGTGCATCGACAGGCATAAGAAGAAACATCATCACGTCTTATAAAAATCACCTCTCGGTTAATTAACATCGTCTAGTTGGTCTCTAACGTTTTATGCATAATAAAATGATTTTTTTTTTTTGAGACATTTATTTTACACAGATCGAGTGAGGCTTTGGTATAGCAACATTGACTTACATGGAATAAATTCTATTTGATCGTTAATATTCTTTTGTGCGATTTTTTTGTTGTTTTAAAACAGGAATTTTTAAATAAAATTGCATGAAATTGTGTACGAATAAGAGCAAGATGAAAATTTCACATCCTATGACTTGGTCCTAAATGTTTCTCCAACTATCGAGCGCCTTCATACTTTTCTGATTTTTATACCTATCACCGATAGCAAGAACTATTGTATTTGTAAAAGTGCATAAAATACTTAAAATTTAATAATTATTAATCAACTGTTTGGATAGTATAATTATTATTTTATTGCGACAAAGAAAACGAGTGCTTTTTAACATCAAAGATAAGTATCTGCGATATTTTTATGGAATTTAGGGTTAAGCTTTTTTCTTATGTTATATTGATTTTAATTTCTCCTTAGCAGCGTATTGTTCATTGTTTCCTGCAAAGTATACGGATGAAAAAACGATTTGTTTTCTATTTATAGAAATTTTTCCTATTAGTTCATCGATACTTTATTACATTTTAATTTCCATTAGAATATTAATGTATGAATGATTGTATAATATTAAAAGCGAAATAAACTGTTTCTGAAGGCTTCTTTGGCTAAATCCATTATTTCGCTGAATTTTTTGTTCTATTGATTTCTTGAGAAATTTTGAACATCTTGAAGCAGATAATGATTTCATCAGGAATCTTTAGTTCTTTATATATTTAACAAGGAACAAATAAAGATATCCCAGAATAGAATCGAGACAGCGGAATGAAAATGATGAAGAGTTGCAAGAATGCAAAAAAGACTGAAAATATCGATGTGAAGAGACATATAGCTTCGAAAGGAATGTAAATGATAATTGAAGAATGTGAAAGGTCTAAATATATAGAACATATAATAAAATCCAACTGTTATAAAATATCCTTTTTTTTTTTACTTTTTATATATTTAAATTATATTAGGCAAATAACTTTGTGAAAAAAACATTATTTATAATAATGAATCAGTCGTCGTTTAATTTCGGATTATCGTTAATATGGTTTTTAAGCAGATTTGGGACATTTCACGTTTGCTTATCAAATTATCGAAAAATTATTTTTTTTCGAGAAAATCTAAAGAAATGAGTTTTTTTTTTTTGGCAAAATATTTAAGTTCTTTATTGGAAAAAGAGTATATGAAAGATATGTAACAAGAGCTAAATGGCCATTCAAGAATTACTAAATATGTATTAGGCAAAATAATTTTAAGGCGGAAACCATTTTCATTTTAATTCTTGGATTCTAATCGCTATATTTTATGACAAATCATAATTTTAGTATATCAAAAAGCGAATTAATGTATGTACATATTATTTTAGCAATATACATGAGTGCTTTGATGTAATAGAAATAATATCTGGCAGCTTGATAAATTTATATGTAATCATTCTGATCCCGAGTCAGGCTTTCACTAGAACTTATAGAGTAGTTATCCTTGTGTGATTTACTTGCAAAGTTTCCATGCTTTCATTGATTTTTAGGATGGCTTTTGAATTCTGAGAGACGCACCAAGCTTTTGGAAAAAGCAAATTTCCGATCTTTTCGCGGCAAGAAATATCCACCCAAGATAATTAAGATTATAAGAGAGTTCAATTTATGAGATTTTGATACTCAATACATGTATATAGAGATAATCTACGATAGAAATTGCGAGAAATGTTTTGTGACTTTTTGTGAAAAAGCTATAAACACAAGAAAATTCAGATGTTTGTACGTTAAAGACAGATTGAGCAATATTCGATTCAGTTATGTGTGTATAGCGCCGATAAAGAATATTATAAAGCTATAGATCATTATAATCTTGGGAAATTTTATGTGTTCTAACTTTTGCAAAATTAATTAGTTATATACTACAACATAACATGCAAATTTTGCTCAGAAGGATGTTTCACACAATCATTCGAATTTTCTTCATCTCATTGAATTTCCATCCGAAAATTATGCGAGTCCGAAAACTTTTTAACGCGAAGTGAGTAGGTACATCTCATAAGTCGGACCGACCGTTGCCTTAGACAGAGTGCTTTCTGTGGCTCTATCCTGATTGTTTCTGTTGAATCCTTTTTTTCTCATGTGCGCGAGGCTTGAATACCACAGTTGGCTTCCGCTCAACTAACTAACTTGGTCTCTCTGTTTCCAGCTTTTCGGAAGATGTACATGGGCGATCAGGTCCTCGGCTATACTTGCACTATGTGCAGCAAATTCTACAAGATGTGGAGCAACTATCTGAAGCACAAGTGCGAGCCACCGCAGTTCAAGTGTCCGTTGTGCCCGTTCGCCGCCTTCAAGGCCTTCATCCTGCACGCTCATCAGGCCGAGCAGCACTTCAAGGTCACTTCGCCCAACACTTAAATTTTTTACGGTGGTGCAGAAGAGAAATTGTCGAATTGCCTTAGTCGTCGTTATGATTCTTCATGGCTGATGCGCCACGCTGTCGTGACTGTCAACTGAGGATTTGCAGCTCCGATAAAAGGATCTATGAGTAACTCGTTTCGAGATCTCGACGACCGTTTTGTTCTAAGTAGTTGCGATTAGAAACCTTGAGAAAGCATTCTCTTTCCGAAGAATATATTTTTCCTAAAATCTCGTAAGCTCGCTGCGAAAACGATGATGTATGTAGTTCTCGAGTCCTGAATGTAGGATGACTCGACGTATTGTATTAGTTCGCGCATTTTGTCACGTGGTGTAAGAAAACTCAGATCTCATAGATGGACGATGCACACAAATTTTTGAGAGATTGTACAAGAACACGGAAAAACTCGTCATTTGTAGTATATATTTTTTTTTCACCTGACGCTTTGTTATATATAATCATGCAAATATCATAATAATGACCGAGGATGCAAAAGTATAATGCAAAGGTTCGTATATTAAGTAACGAATAACCTACAGTAAACTGTAATAAAAAGACTGAGTGACAATAATAAGGCTTGTACAAGATGCGTTATCTCATTCATCTTGCGCTTTTAGATACTGTAAACATGTTTATACACACATGTTTTTCTCCGTGACTGAAAGGACACGATATCAACAAACATTCATCTTTCATCGCATCAGAAAGAATAAAGTATACTATAAATGAATATTTTGTCCCATAATCACTATTGGGATCTGACGATAGGTATTGTTGCAACACTATACATATTATTGATTGCACTCTCGCTGCATATATCAGTCTCAAAATTCTATCTCGGCACCAAGTGCCAGCCGTTTAATGCGAACACATAAAAATACTATATAATCCGTAATATTTATAAATGCATGTATTTTCGTAATAATACCAACAATAAAGTGTCAGAAAAGTACTAAAAGCGAAATAAGAATTTTCTCATTTTCAGTTAGTAATGAAATATTTTTTATGTGATAATATTTTTTTCCCAAATCGTTTTTCAATGACTTTATGACCGAAGCTGTACTTGACGCGATAACAATAGACGAAAAATAATAAATTTTTTTTCTCTGGAATTTAATAAATTTATATTTTTATAAATAAATATTCTTTACAAGATCTTACAAGAGAATGTCGGTATTGTTTTGTTAATGTAAAACTTTATTTTATTTATCGATGTTGTTTTTTTTCAGAACACGACATCTCATCCTCCTGTTCTCTTCTCTATAAATATAATTCTTTATGAAGATTTTCGGGGCGTTACTAACAGACGATTAAATGCGTTCCCTGTTTCAGATCGTCCGAAGGACTCGGCAGGACATTACGATTTCGGTGAGCTACTTGGTACGGCACAGAAAAACGATCGGATATGTAATGTGCAGATTACTAATATCAATGCTAATGCTTTTGCTGGGACACTGAAAGCATTGTTGATTGTCGTAAGTCGCGTGTCGAGGCAGCTATATTCAACGTGGCTCTCTTCCTTCCGTTTCAGGTTTGCACACATGCTGCGAGTGCAGGAAAACGTATAGGTCGCGGATGGCGCTGAACCGGCACGTGCGGGAGGAATGTGGCAGGATCTTATATACCTGCCCGTACTGTCACAACATCATGCCGATGAAGTTCAATCTGTTGAATCACCTGAAGAAGGAGCACGGTTGCTAGGAATTAATTATCGAAGAGAGAATTCCGTTATTCGCTACGCGATCGTCCCCGAGATTGATGATCGATACTTTTCCGCGTTAGGATGAACGAACGGGTGCTCTTTTCAAAAGCTCAACGATAATGTCCTTGTGAAACGTGAGACTTATTTGCAGTACAACGTTGCGAACGATTAAAAGTAATACTTCATTTACACATATTGCGTTTCATTTTTGTACATAAGAATGTACAATTCGAAAAGTATTTCATGCTTTACGCCGAATACTCGGAAAATTTATGAAATCTTATATATTTCGGCGCATCTTCTGCTGTGTATATAATGTAAATTTATTATTAACATATAAATATGTGATGTTAATGGATCATACTGTTACGTAATTGTGTAAGCGAAAGTAAATATTAAATCGTGTCTTTTAACGATCAAATGTTGTAAAAACTATAATGCGCATAAATGCCCATTTTTCTGAAATATTGAATGTTAATATATACTATATATATTTATGTATAATGAATCTATTTGTGAAACCTATATATTTCCTTTTTATTCTGTATTAAATTTTTTTAATTGATACACGAGCAACTTTTTGATGCTAAGTTTTGCAACTCAAGAACATGTTGGAAGAATAAATACGAGAACTTGTTTTTATTTTTATGCCTTTGTAAGTTTTTTTATGATTGGTTATTAGTACCTGTACAATGACACGATATATGGGTATATCATTTCTATAACATCTTTTTCGTAAAATTATATTTGCTTTCTCATGTAAGTTGAATATAAAAGAAAATGATATTTGAAAAGAATTTTCAAAATTAAAAATCTTTGATAACTGCCCAAATATGCATTTACTTTTCATTTTCCTAGGAAAAAAAATGTAACGAAAACTTTCGGTTATACAAAGAATATATTAATTAAACCACAAACGAATAAGTATTATTACATGGATTAAAATGTTCAGGCATATGGTAATTATGCGATGCTTTTGCCAAGATTAATACTACAGGAAATACTAATGAGTGCATGAGAGTTCAGTTATGTTTGTCGCAATTTTATATTTTGCTTTTTTATTTGTTTCGTACTTTCCCTGTCTTCGTCTTTAACAATTACAATATGTAATCCCTGTCTACGCCGATAGGAACGGCTGGACTGTATGCAAGAAGAATACGAAGAAAGTACGCGTGAAAGTACGAAAGGTGCGTAGATTTAAGCTTCCCTGCGTGCATTTTTTTTTTTTTTTAGTGTGTGTCTACAAGATGGATATTAACATACCCGGGTAAAAAAATTGTTCGTTGATGTTTGATTTGTATTGCTTGAAATATTTTGGCGTTATTTTGATGGAAAATATTTCTGATTAAAATTAAAATTGGATATTAATAAAATTCCGACATAGATATTATCCGAAGTAAAAAAAAATTTTACATTATTTCTGTTAAGTATGTAGTCATAATTTAGTTACTATTTTTACACTATATATGTTATACGAAACATCGAAACAAATTGAATGTTTGATCAAATTCTATTTTTTACGCGTAGCATAAACAAAATATTCATTTTTAATGTCACTAATTGACAAGTATACATACTCGGAGGAAAATATATAATTATGATTACTTGTCTATAAATTCGCGAGAATAATTTAGAAATTATATGTTGGCTAATATTAGCGACCATCAAAACGAACGACCAAGCTATGCGATTCGTACTAACACGACCATATTATTTTTCTTTGCAGGCAGTCTTCCTGGGAGTCAGATGCACACCTGCAAGAACTGCGGAAACGTGTACGTGTATTACAGCTCGTTGACGAGACATTTGAGGGAGGAATGCGGAAAGTTGCCGAAATATCAGTGCCTATATTGCCCAAAGAGATCGAAATTACACTGCAACCTGCTGAAGCACATGCGAACGAAGCACGGCTTTGAGCAGGGCTGAGAGTATCGGAAATGCCTGGTGGTGGTCGTAGCGCTTGTGGAGCCAGACGAGATATAAATACGTGAAATTGATAAGAATTTTTACCCAATAGTTTTGACAAAAGAGCGTAAAAAATCTATATCGCAAATAATTTTTATATCGCAAATAAAAACGTAGAACTGCAAAACGTCGCGTTTTTATAGATTCTCGATGAGCGCTCGCGATCGAGATTCATCAACAGTCGGTCGTGAGATGCCAATTATAAAATAGCGTAAATTTCTACATCGTCGCATGCACTCAGTGGTGTCGTGAACGTCTTGTAAATAAATATCTAGTGTGATGTATAAAACTGATACCATTAATTTTAAGCTTCGAAAATCTTGATTTCGTTTTAGACCTTTGACTGAAGTGCAACAGAGAATATCATGCGATTACGCCTATTTCTACGAATCTACGCTTAATCTACGATTTGATCTACGCCTTTGAGAAATGAACAAGAAAATAATTGTTATATCGAGATATTATGAGAAATAACGTTTTCCATGTATACTGCTATATTTCGTTAGCGTGAGATACCAAATATACATTTTGTATTAATTGTCAAATCAAAACAAGAAGTTGAATATAACGATCTTCTTTATCTTATATCACACACATTCTTAATAATTAATTTATTATATATTCGCAACACTAAAAGCGGGATTACGCATGCATAAAACAATAAAGTTAATATATTACATATATTCTTTCGTTTTAATATTATATCGTTTGTATTGTCAGCATATAATCTACTAATGTGTTCTTAATTTAAAAGAACTTAATTTTATTTTTTAAAGCTATCGATATTAAAATGTTTTTTTTTTTTCCCTTAAAATTGGATAATCCCGTAGTGCTAAGATCGACTAAAGTTTCAATGTATCGACATTTGGAAATTAAGAACGTTCGTTCGTATTATTAGATCTATGATCTAAGTGATTAATCTGCCTGTCGAGCAAAGGAGATTAAGTTATATGTAAGGGTGGTATGATGCGATGGAAAATTAGAAATCTAATCGAGACCTGTTCGTGTTTTCATTCGAAAGACATCGATGTTCCTCGTTCTGATCGAATTCGATTCTCGATTCTCGCTGACAGGTCTACGTGTTGCTTTCTTTTTCAGAATACAACACCTGTCTAGCCTGCTCCAAATCGTACAAATGGAAAAAGTCGCTGCATCGGCACGTGCGCGAGAACCCGGAATGCTGGCCGATTCTTCTCACTTCCGGGAACGGCGAGTTCATTCGGCAGATTCACTACAAGATGTTGTACAACGCCAAGAATTGAATGAAACGAGGGAGATGTGACGCGATTATCGGAGAAATCTTCTGATTGCGAAAAAAACTTGACAAAATTCTTTGTTATGTTTCGCCTTTGGAATATTTTTTGTAAAAATAAATGATGTTACATATTCTAATACAATGCTATTGATTCGTATATATATGTATAAAGCAAGAATGTGTTTTTGGGATGCTTTTTATTTTTATTAATTGCTAATTTATATTCTAAATTTATTATTTAATCTTAATTGCTGATCTGAATCCAGGAAAATATGCTATCTGTTATTTATTTAATTTTTCCAATCATACGCCATTCATTTGCTGTATGCAAAATAATGCATGAAATCGCAGAATTAGCTTGAATTCTGATATTGTACTATTTTTTTCCTAGAATGAATGCCATTTTACTGTATTCTGTTTAAATTTATCAGAAGCAGCTACATATATAGTCAATGTCCTAAAAAAAAAATCTTAAAATATTATACGTACGTAACGATATATGTTTCATACAATGCTTCCGTCATATCTGCCTATTATTTTAATAGACAAGATAACGTATCTTAGTATTTCGATGCGTTTTAACGTGTCCAGCGTTATCAAAATTAAGCAATCGTAATATTTCTACAATGAAAAATTTCACTTTCAGCAAGATGGGCAATCGTAAGAAGAATTTTATTGTTCCATGAAGATTGCAAATATTTTTATTATTCTCTAATATCATTTTCATTGACACAATGAAAATGAAGACATATTTTCATTGACACAATGATTTTTCGCAGATTGCTCGCCGAGCCTGTATCTTTACACTTGACGCGAATCATTATGACGTAAGTATTCCTCCTTTCATGAATGCAGATGTCCTTTTCAACAATCCACCCTAAACCAATGATCCAGGACTAAAAGCCTGACTCAGCTTCCGTTTCATCGGAAATTCATCTAGCTGAAGTAACCACAAATCCCATCGTTCTTCGTAGATCATAAGAGCAAATACTAAAATACCGCCTGCGGCTTTCTGTTTCAGGTCGTTCCGAGGTAATCAGGCCCATTGTCTTCTTAAAGAAGCCGTTTCCCTGCATGCATTGCGACCGCAGCTACAAGAATAAGAGCTCGCTGAATCGTCACGTGCAGTACGAGTGCGGCAAGGAGAAGCAATTCACCTGCCCTATCTGCCAGAAAAGACTGATCCAGAAGAGCACTTTGCACAAGCATATGCTGGCCGTTCACGGGATATGAGTAGGAAATAATTGTTCCGTGTTTTTTTCGCGATAAATTTTCTTTCTTTTTATGCATTGATGAATGCGACATTATTACAATATTAATATCGACAAATATGTACAATTTGCTTAATTGATGCAAGCGAACTGAATAAATGGACTGTATTTTAATCGATTTGTCACTTCATCGTTGCCCTTTCACACGGGCGTTTTAATCTGTGTATATATAATACGTATATATATGTTTCGATACTTTTCATATATATGGTTGTATACATATGACTGTTTTATACCGTTCTCTGCGTTATATAAATCTCCGAGTATATCAAAATTGTTTCATTGATCTTGATTCTTATTGATTCAACATGACGTTCGTTGCATCCTGTTTTTTGTTTTTTGGGATATATTGTTTGAAGGGTTTGGAAATTGGTGTCTTCTCAGGGGGAAAGCTGGAGCATGAGGAGAGATTGTCCGTAATTCGCAAAAATAAATCGTGACACATTTTATCTTTCGTTTGACAGATATTAAGTTTTATTTTTGTTATGAAACGTTTATGTGAATATACGTTTTCGAAGATATTTATACAAAAAGATATTGCTTAAAAAGATTAACTCGGCGATTACGGAGCCTCCTCTTTATCCATCATTCCTGCCTCACGCAGTTTATTTACACGCCTTTTCATATGGACACGTATCCTTGGCAAAAATTGATCCTGGGCTATCTCTGATTTTCGGGGCTATTGGCTGATACATTGTGTGTTGGGTTGGTTACGGGTTTTAATCTCACTGATTTCTTTGTCAATCACATATTCGCATATTGATGGAACATCCTTGTCCTCCTTTTTCGTTCCCTCATATCTCCTTTCGTGCGTTTTTGTCGTCGTTCAGTGAAATCGATGTCTATTACGAGACATTTCCAAGCTCTCCGAATCAAATCATGCTCTGTTTGTGGCAAAGCTATTTTACGAAAAAGACGAGAATCAGAATTTACTGTCTCAAGAAAATACATGAAATATTACAACGATTACAACCAACGCGTTGAGCTATATTGTAACTATCTATCAGAGGAATTCTGATAGCAACATAATAACTTTGCCACATCATTACGAGCATGATTTTGACGAGATACACAGACGACAATAATAACTTTGAGCTCGGCACGCGGAATCGGCGGAAATCCGCTTTCAATTCATCGTACCTATCTATAATAAACTCACATTTCCTCCGATACCGCGTGACACTCCGAGGATGTCGTGTAAAACCGCACAACGAGCGAGCGAGCGTGTGAGCGAGCTAACCGCATCTTCCTCAAAGATTTAATCTCCTTACCACCTTCGCGCCCCCGCCGGCGCTGGGTACCTGTTACAGGCATGGGTGCGTTACTGTCCTTGCTACGCTCCGACAGCTCCTACAAGCAGCAGCAGCAACAACTCCAGACGACGACGAAGAAGGGTCACCGCGCGTCCGCGCCGACGATGATGACGCGTGCCAACATCGCCATGGCGAACAGGCGTGTCAGCAACAGCAACGCCGGCGACAACTACGACGACGACAATAGCGGCGGTCGTGCCGCTTCCACCCGCGAGGTCGTGTTCCCGGATTCATTCGAGGTGCTGCCGCAGCCGCACGACCTCAGCGTCGTCTACATGGCGGGTGTGCCGCACGAGCAGCAGCGTAAATTCCGCTGTCGTTTCTGCGGCAAGGGTTATCGCTGGAAGAGCACGATGCGCCGTCACGAGATGGTAGAGTGCGGAGGCAAACCGCCGGCCTTCCAATGCCCAGAGTGCCCGTACAAGGCCCGGCAGCGTGGCAACCTTACCGTGCATTATAAACGGCATCATCAAAAGATGGGCTACGACGAGAGCGCTTAGGATATTTCGTGACATTCTCGGTGAAAAACGATCGTCGTGCGAGGTCCCCTTCGAGGCGTCTCGAAAAGGCGCTCCTTCGAATCCGCGCCTTTCTTCTTTGACCCTCTTAAAGGGTCGACTGAACGGGATCGTGATTTAAGGACGCTTCGCGGATTCTAGATGCTTTGATTAATGATCTTAACTTCGTACACACGATCACACTTGGCGCAATGCTAAATTTCTAATTGTAATTAATATCAAAGTTGATTGTACTTAATTTTAATACTCATCTCTGAATCTTAATCTGATTTTAAGAGAGGACTACATGACATGATTTTTAACGAGTTATTTGAAAAAAAAAAAAAGATAGATTAACCATTCTGTGCCTGATGAAACATGTATGACATCTGCTTAGTACTCAAATCTTGTGTGTATGATTTTTTTATCATGTCAGATTTAATACGCAGTTTTCGGACTTTAACTCTCTGTCGAAAACTGTGTATTAAATCTGACACGATGAAAAAAATGGCAAATTTTTTACAAAGTTTAATGGCACATTTTATTTGATCTTGCCTCTCATATTATAGATCTGCTAATGTTTAAAGTTATTATATTATAATAGTATGTCACCTTGAAAAGTATTAGAATTTTAAAATTTACGCGATGAAGAGCCTATACAAATTCATTAAACGAGCCTCACGAAAATAACTTCGAGAACCTTTTTGGTTCGCGTGCCTCGCATTTGGTTCTGAACACGAATTCGAAATTTATATGTAATGATAATGATATACAAAGAGACCCGTAATCTCAGTTTTATTTAATGCCGTACAATTAATGATATATGTGGCCGCTCGATTTGATAAACTTTAATTTTCTAACAGATGGATCGTGTATTCGATTGAGGTGAAAAACAGACAGCCGTATTCAGGAATATGCGACGAGAATATGGTGTTTGAATTAATTTGTAAGAAACGATGGTTTATTCGAGAATATTTGCCCATAAATAATATTTTATTGGATTAATTTAACTTGCTGGGGTCGGTGATAAATCGTAGCTAGTAGCTCGCGTAACTGTTGCTTTGATTCGTAAGCTAATTCGAATTCGTAACGTGATGAGATTTTTACCGCGCACAGTCGATCATCTGTCATCGAGGATTTACCGTTATTTAACGCTATACTAGTTTTCGTCGCGATTGTTTACGGAAGACTTACAACCGTTGGAGAGAACGATCGTACGAGCAAGACATTCCATGAAATCTGTTTTTCAAGGATCAGTACATTCCAACGATCGCGTAGGTCGAACTCCACATAGCGCTTATTTCATATTAGAAAATTTTTTTAGATATTAATATCCTATAAAAATAGATATTCACTATAAAATATTTGTGAGAGTTATGGGAACGGTTTTTTGCTTTTATAAATAACAGTTTCATTCCGTTGTTGTTTAATCTAACAGAATTTGACATATCCAACGTGAAGATTCGCGCAATATCGGAAATGAAAGTCCCTATCGATCAAATATATCGATGATATATGTTTTATTCGAATAATTGACAAAAATTTGCCAAAGTGCCTTCCACGAGAAATCATCGACAGCCGAAGATGCGAACCGGGACTCACGTGATTCATTATTGATGATGTCTGCGAAACTTTCCAGAAGATCGGTTACCTGAGAACATTTATACAATCGATTACGAGACAATAATTATTTGTTCTTCCAGTCTCTCGGGTTTGTGATCGCGAATGCGAATATGTTGAAATCCTTTCGCGCATATGTTCGTAGACTATTCCGTTGACCGTTTAGCATTTTTAACAGAATAACGCGTCGATAGATTAGATGTCCAACCAAAATATTTTCATATAATATATTTATATAATGTAAAAAGTGTGTGTAAACCAACAAATATAATAGAAAGATTTATACGTTACATGTCAGCATAAAGTACAAAGAGTCGCATTTCGCAATCGCTTCACGCACGTTTCAAATGGCGTAAAGAGAATTAATAATAAAATGACATTATAATCAATTTAAAAAATTATTTGATTGCTCTCTGAGAATCGAGAGCTTAACGAATAGTACATCTCTTAATTAAGATCGTATTTGACACGCGTAATTCTCAATTAATGCTATTGTCCATGTGTATAGAAAAAGTCAATTTTACTGTTTCGATATATACATATATGTGACTTCGTCGGTCCATCCGGAAGTTAAGCTCTTCGATGAGCTCTACTAGGTCTCTCTGTCCGTTTTTCAGTTGGACCCAGAAGAGTAATGGGGACTCTGCGCGAGTTATCCATACTTCTAATCGTCCGCGGGTTAACTCGTGGGTATTGATGTTCTTGATTTCCATTTTCTAAAAAATAGGTAAGACTATTTTGATATAATTGGAAAGGTTTTAAGAGGGGACCACTGGTTTAGGTTGATGGAGAGGAAGAGAGGAGAAGACGTTTAGTGATTGAATATTAAAAATATTTTTTTTTTTATATATATATATATATATATATATATATATATATATATATATATCTTTTTGAACCGATAATATATTTTTATAAACGATTGCCTAATCTTCCAAGGAAATTGCGATAATCGAAAAACACGATCGACATATCGTATAATATTAAGGACCACTTGTACCTTTAGGCGATTTTACAAGCACAGTCTGCGAAGGGCTCGGTCGCGCGAACAGGTTTATCTTACGATCCTAATAATTGTTGCGTGCTTCATATAACTAATTTATATATACATATGTATACGTATGTATATATAAAAGAAAAATGATGAATTGATGAATATTCTTTATTTATGCGATTGGGATTGTGTCATATACTTATAATCGCGAGCCTTCGATCGAAGTACGATCTGATATAGAATATAACAATATATATATAATAAAATATATATATATATATATATATATATATAATATTTATATATCTTATATATATGAGATTACTTTTATTTATATTTTATTCATTTTACAGTAGATGATTCACACAACTTTCCAGTACGGATCGAAGAGATCAATCTGCTTATCGCGTCGTGCAGAATCATACTCATAGGCTTTATACGAATGTCTTTTCCATTTTTATATACATATACACGTTTATATACACACATACATACATGTAGAAATATATGCATAAGGTATCATCGAATTATTGCGATTTCTTTTGTTTACGACCTATTTGTCATATTTCAATTTTTAATAATATCGGGACACCCAAAATTTTTTAACTTTATGCCACTTAAATCTTAGAGTATTTTCTCTTAAAAATTTCACTGAAAAAGTTTTAAGATTTAACACATGACAAAACCTAATATTCTTCTGATAATTTGAAATAAACGTTACTCTAGTTCGATCTTGGTAATATGTTCATTGAATGATAAAAATGATCTATATCTAATGATAAGAATGATCTAATGATTTTTTTTCAATTAGTTACAGATACCAGAAATCCGCAGATATCGAAAGAAATGGCAATATTTCTCGGGTATATATATA
>NW_021849308.1:1359166-1360432 GCF_003651465.1 Formica exsecta | reverse complement strand
AAGAGAGATACTAAGAAAAAGAATAACGTCGAAAATCGACATATGTCCGGCCATAGGACGCGCATTAGTATTTTTGATATCAGTATTTGCGAATCAGCGTTCGCGTCTCTACCTGCCTGCCTGCGAGATGTGATGCAGAATATACTCGTTACATCTCTACCCATAGTTCTTAATCATGATCTTTATCATGAATTCCGATCCAATCTGGCGACTCTCCGCCACCATGGAATCGATCGGCCGAGATCGATTTCATTATTCCGAGACTCTTGTTACCGAATTTTTACCGCTTAATATTTAAGTACACATTTTACACGGTTTCTCGCTAACTTTTCCGTCTCTCTTTTTAGTCCTCGTTTAAGGTTTTAGCGTATTAAGCAAGGAGGGGGCGATCGGGAGAATTATTATGGAATTATTCGAAAAGATTTTTGATTGAAATTATTTGTTTTGTCAGTCATTCTATTATATTATTGATACACTTGGTTAGTATCTGAGAATGATTAAACAATTTTCGAAAAGTTAATTTCGATCGAAACGCGGCTGCGATCTTCACGCCGTAATTAAAGAACCATAATCGCATGCCGTTCCCCTTCGTTGCATTTTGATATTTTCGATATTTAATGTTCTGTCCCCTTCTTTTTCTTTTCTTTTTATTTGGCAAGGTTTATCAAGCGGAATAAGAATATCTATTGCACGCGCAATTATTATCATTAATATTATAATTATAATAATTATTAATATTATCAATAAAGAGGTACTCTTTATTGCGGGTTATTTTCTAAAATTCGATGTGTTCATTTATTTTTCACCCAAGACTCACCTTTCATTCTTTTTTAGCAATAATTCTTTGTTAGCAATAATAATCTTATGTATTACTTATATTAAAGAATCCTTTTTGTTATTGACAATGTTATCGTGCAGCGAGATATATTCAAAAAAATAACAGTTTAAAATTTCTTACAAGAAATTTTTTCTTTGTTGAATAATTCTTTTTTTGAAAAAAAAATATATATATATATTTTTAAAAAGTATATACGAAAGAAGAAAAAAGGTTTTGGTGGTCGCCTTCTCTTTCCTCCTTCTTAATAAACAAATCAGCATGCACGAAACCACATACAATTAGGATACTTTAGTTAACTGCGAAAGGAAGGAATCTATTTCATTTTTGCAAATGTCGGGCTTCTCCCCAACATTTGTCTAAGGCCGGGGGTGTTACGTCCTGGTGACTCCACGATTCCTTCCTTCCACGAAGTTGCGGCAATGATAATC
>NW_021849308.1:1352100-1358543 GCF_003651465.1 Formica exsecta | reverse complement strand
ATTTAATATTGATTAAATATTTGTAAAGTATATATAAACATACCCTTGATTAAAAAAAAAAAGAAAATTAATTTCTTATAATAAAGTTTTAAGTATAATTTCCATATCAAAAGATATAATGCTCGTAATTCTGCAATTAATATATTAATTGGTGGGATATGTTGTCTTGTTACCATAGAATTATTGCCATAGAATATAAATATGAAATAATTTTTATTCTATTGGCAATTTCTATGTTTATTTTTCTAGTTCGCCTTTTTATGTGTGCGATCACGAATTCGCGAACTACAGTGTATCTCCTCATATACGAATGTTTTCACGAATGGTAATCAACGTTCTAACAAACATCGATCTAACCAACGAATGTTTGTTTTCAGCGATCCGCCAGCAATGGGACAGCGGCCAAACATATCCGTGTGACACCTGTGGGAGGCAGTACCGAAGGATCATCTCTCTGCAACGGCACAAAAGACTCGAGTGCGGAAAGGAGGCGCAATTCCAGTGTGCGATGTGCAACGCGAAATTCAAGCACAAGCACAGTCTGCTGAGGCATTACAATGTTCACACGGTCATGAAGGGCGAATTCCAGGACAGTTTTACTTGACAAGCGAGATGGCTAAGACTCGTGAAAAGACGATCACGAAATGGCAGAGATCTTCGAATTATTGAACAGCGCAAGTTCGAAACATATGCATAATAAAAATATAAGATCTAAAGACATTGATTCTGATTGCATGTGCATGATTCGAAATAGAAACGATTGTAGGAAGGAAGATTCTTTAAACAGCTTTTAAAAAGGGGTTGGAAAATTTTTTAAAATTATAAATAATGCGAAAAATTATAAATCGTATTTTTTAAAGATTATGTTACTAAAAACAAATTCTGCTGTTCGAGATTATAATTTGTTTTTACTTATATTTACAGTATTTTCTAATTGTAAGTGTACGCTAGTAATAAAATGTTTGTTGCAACAATATATGCCAAATAATAGCGAATAAAATGGTTTCTAAAAATGCTATTAATTCTTATATATATTCACGATATATTGTAGCATCTAAACGAATAAGATAAGTAGAATACGATACTTAATGAATATGTAACTCAACAATAAAAATGGTTTTTATTTTATTTTATTTTTTTTTGTCAATAGTTCATATTATTTATATTTATATATATGTATTTGTTATATTCGTATCTGAAACTTGTTATAAACTAGTATTATAAAAAATTTTGCTTATAATAAAGTATATTTAGCAAGATTCAAAGGGGCCAAATATATCATATAAACATTTATTTATTATTATTGTATTATATTATATTTTTAATCTATAAATTGATGATTTTTATTTAATTTTATAATCATCAAGAACATTTACAATCGAATTTCCCGATCGAAGATATTTTCATACTTTGAAAAATTGCAAATATCATGAAAATATATCGAGAATCGAATGAAGAGAGATCGAATTAGAACGTACAGTGACGACAATTAGCTACTGTGACTTTACGAGGACGTTATTTTGGGTTTTTTTGATATATTTACACTGTTCGAAGTTGCTCGCAATATCAATTTGTCATTAACAATCCCCATGTGTTTCTTTCAGCATATCATTACTCGAGTTATGTCACATCGAACGCAACGCCGATACCTGCGCTCTATGCCGATCCGCTTACAATCGAGACGCAGCATTGGGAAATCAACAGACGGGAATCCAAGTATACGTGCGGCAAGTGCTCCTACAGGACCGAAAGGAAGTACAATCTGTACAGACACTTTCTGCGCAGACATGCCACAAAACAGTGTCGCAGAAGAAGATGTGGTCGAAACAATTCGTAAACTACAACTCATACTCATGTGAGATCAACAACCAGCGGAAAACAATCCGAAGAATGGGGTCAATCAGTATGTTAAGGACCATCGAATTTCCTTTTAACAAGGAAATTTATTTGAATCATGTGGACATACACGCATACACATGATCCATTGTAGTCGAATAGAAAATTCTAATATATTTTCTCAATTTGCGGTCTCTATTGTTTTCATTTATTTTATTTTTTGTTTTTGGTGTCATCAAAATTTTTATATGTTTGTTTCTTTCTTTCTGATTCCCTGTCTTTGTTTATTTAATTTTTGTTTTTGATGTTTATCGCTTTTTTTTGTATATGTACATATAAGTTAAGAATTACATAGATTTTTCGATATAATAATTTGTCCTCGAAAAATGTACAGAGCTATCTATTCTTTTATTCTTTTGATCAGTATAATACACATAGTTAAATTAATCATATTTTTTAAATTTTATATAACTTTTACTATATTAATATATATTTTGATTATATTAATTTAAATAACGTGTAATAATAATTTTTCGATAGCTGTAGGAAATATATTTCTGTTGGCCTTATTATCTTATACACAACAAATATTATAAATATGTAAGATGTACCTGAATATATTTGAAATATCTTGCATAAAAATGTGTTGTCTGTAATCGACTAATATGTACTATAATCTTTATAAATATTGTCACGCGAATGCGTATCTATGCTAAAGATACTCACGGATCAATTTATGTAAATATTATAATTATTTAGTAAACTAGAAAGAGAGAGAGAATTGCACGAGATTTTTTCGAATGGAAACGTTTCCTTACAAATGATTTTATCCTCTTTTGTCGATTTTATCATCTTTTTGTATTATCTCCTTTTATTAACAATCATATTTCGTTTCTCGTATATTTTCGCAGATTATTATCGCAGAAACAACGCGGGTCCTTTCTCCTTTGGAAAGTACAACTGCAAATCCTGCGGCAAGATCTATAGGACTGTGAATTCGCTTAGGTTTCATCGAACCATAGAGTGCAGGAAGGATCCCAGCTTCGCTTGCATTTTCTGCAATTATAAATCTTGCAGAAAAAGTAATCTGCTTAGACACATGCAAGTGCACTATAGGTTCCTCTAGTGGTGGCTCCTATAGGTGGTGCGAAGCTATCATCTGTGAGATTATGCCTGAAAGGCCGTATCTTCTTTAGTCGAAGGTGGCAAGGATAACATTAAGAGTCTCGTGAATCGAAAGGCTCGAATAATGCGACATTACTAGGCCGATCGTTGCACGAGCTCGGTTTGCCGGATACCATCGCTCGTCGTGATCTCATCTAACGACGGCATCTAATAATCGATCATAAATTTTGCGAGTTCGATGTCAAGACTCGGAATCGTCCAGTAAGAACGCGATCGTACAAAACGCTCGGCATCTCGGCATACTCTTTCGAGTATTTTGATTGTATCTGTTGTATGTGTGTGACTGAAATAAAATCTAGACATTGTTTTCACAACTCGCTACTTCATTTTTCTCGATCATTTTTGCTGACATAAGTACTTGATACTTTATTCCAATATAAAAATCATAAAAGAGAAATAGCATAAAGCTTTTATGAACAAACATGGAATTATTTATTTATCATGTTCTGTTGCTCATATTTTTTATTCTACTATGTCAATTATGCATCAAAATTTTATCATTTCAGTTATCTGTGAACAAGAATATTTGAAGGCAAGTAGCTAGGGGGAGGGGGAAGGCCGTGAGGCAATCAGGAGACAGGAGATATTTACGTGACCTGGCTAGTCGAAAGTACTTTAAATTTATATCTATGAAAAAAATCTAAATTAATCGAGTTTCCTAAAGCTTGATTATCTGAGATATTATTACACAATAAAAATATTTTTATTTATGCTAGTTTCTTTTTAAGAATTTATTTTTACTGAATAACAACGTTTAACACATACTCGTATACCATTATTTTTCAAATCTTTGAATAAATACCTAATCTAATACGTATTATCGATTTAAAATATAATTTTATCATATTTTTCTAATTTTTTTTGTTAAACGATCAAGAGCATAAGTAAGTTAAATTGTTTTGCATTTTATATAAGTTTAGTTTCTTTTTTTAGGGGGACAAATGATTAATCGCATCTTTTTCTATATCCCAGCCGTGCCATCGGTGCCATACTTAATCTAGGAAGACAATCGAACAGTAGTTCATCTTTTTCCGCTTGTTTCAGGTGAGCCGTTTGGTTGTCGTCGCAAGATAGTCGCAAGAATAGGCCTCACGACGCCGTATCAATGTCAAAAATGTTTCAAGTATTATAAAACGGCCCGATCATTCTATAATCATCGCCAGATATGCGGCAAAGCGAAGAGGTTTCGGTGCATTTGTTGCAACTATCATTCTCATCAGAAAGCGAATGTTATTCGACACATCAATAAATTACATCCAGAAATACCTAACAAGAAATGCGCGATCGTTATTTAACTGAAATAAAATTATGATTTAAGAGACTAATCACAATTACTATCATTGTGTCCACAATCTTTGAAAACAGAAAATTCTTTGCCAATGCCAGACCGATATTACCGATATATAGGTATATTGAGTTAATTTACAGACAAATTATATCTGAGATAAATGCATTTATACACATACATAACAAATCACTTCTTTTTGATATATGCAGTTATATATCCCAAATTTCCTTTTGTTCTATTATATTTCTGTCCGTAAGTCGTTCAATCAATGATCTTATCCTCATTCATGTGATCTTTTTCTACGTTAAATGATATAAGTATATTAATTGATTGTAGAAAAGGATTATGCATCCAATGTTTTACATTATTAGTATGCAATTTCCGCGTACTAATAATGTAAAATATATTCGAGATGTAAGGCGCTAATCATCAATCAATTTTATGTGATATATTTTTACGTAATTTATATTTTATTACATAATATACTTTTATGATGCCTTGCGTAAATTGATTATACGAAAAGAATAAATTAGAAAATTAATCGTAAACAGGAGAATTTATTTTTTCTAGAAATGTCGATTTTTCTTTAACTATTTAATTAGTAAGATTTGAAATAAGATTTCTTGGAAAATAAAAGCGTATACATTAAACTGTATTTTGTTATTTTATTTAAAGATTTTGTAAAGTTTTACTATTGATCAAGATAAAACTTGCTATAAATTAAAAAATGTAAGTTGTGATTAAAAAAGTCCTTTTTCATGTATTTATAATTTTGTGTATGTTACGATAATTTTCTTTATTAGGCTTACATCTTAATGAGATCCCATTTACAAATGGGATTGAAATTGTTCTCGAATTATTTACATTGCCACATGTTTATAAATTAATTTAATTAATATGTTTAATTAAATTAATTATATGTATAATGTTTATAAATTAATTTAATTAATGTTTATCCTCCCGAATCACGTTTATTGCATTGTAAGATCTATACTATATGTTAAGTTCTGAATTTCCCGTATGTAAGTTTTTTTTTTCACGAAATCCTAAGATTTTTCTAGAAATTCTTAGGATTGTACTTTAAAAAATTACACGATTATGAAAATTGTTTTCCAAATCGACGCGATATGTATAGTTAGTTTAAGATTTGCTCTGTGCGTTCAATTTGTTCCTTGATTAAGTTAAGAATGGGTCCCATCGACTTCTGCTTAACGATATCCCAGGAATTATCGAGGGCGAATATCGGTCGCGCGTTCGATTTCAGCGGCACGAAGCTTCACGCGGAATCGTGGAACTCATCTAAAGCTATCTTTTTTTCCCTTTTGCAGGTACGGCAAATAAACATGTGAGTACGATCAACCTATTATCAATGGAGGAATCGGCGGATCTACCCGTGCAGGCTTGGAAGGCTCAAGAACAGCCGGTGATACCATTCGCCGAGCTGAAGATACCCAAGGCCTGCGATTATGTCGGCAAGAAATCGCCCGGTCAATTCACTTGTACCAGATGCGGTCGTTCATACATGAGGAAGGACTCGCTGCAACGCCACATGCATTGGGAGTGCGGCAAAGAACCGCAATTCCAATGCCCCTTTTGCCCGCAACGTTGCAAGCGCAAAGCACACTGGCTGCGTCACATGCGTCGCCAGCACAAGGATAGTATGGACTCTTTGGAGAAATACTTGCACTCCTACACGCCAAAAATGGAGATCGACTGAACTCTTAGCAACGACTGACTCGCCGGGATGAAAAGCGATGACGCAAAATCACGCGTGATAAGAATCCGAAAGCGATGACGATAATGAGTCGCACCCGGCGGACTTAAAATACATGCGTGATATTTTTTAATGATTTTTTTTTATAGGTATATTATCGGAAATGTTCTTGAAATAACAAAAAGATATTGACAATGAGTTTATTATATTTTACAGTAGATATTTTAATCCTGATTAGAACATTACAAGAGTTGAAAGATAAATCAATATCTTATGAAAATCAAGTTGTATAATACATTCGTAATTTCAGTTAATGGAACTTTTATCCCTGGCAACGTGAGGAGATACATCTCTTATGAAGGATACTTTATACCATAATATACGATATATATATTTTGGAAAATTTATATATCATATATA
>NW_021849308.1:1326515-1351945 GCF_003651465.1 Formica exsecta | reverse complement strand
ATGATATATAAATTTTACAAAATATATATATATATTATTCTTTCTTTTTTTGTTTTTGATATTTTTTCGTTACCTATGCATAAACTCGTCGGTGTGAAGACTTATTGTAGTTATCATTATTATAATACTCGTTAGAAATTAAGATTTAGACGAGCTTTATATATAAAAAGTAAGTTTTGTGTGTCAGATACACAAAAGATATCTTCAATTTTGCATCCGAAGATATTCGACTGATATTATTTATTACACGGCAACATGATTTGCCTACGTTCAACTACATAAAGTATTTGTGTTTTTTTTTTAGTTTGTAAAAACAATTTGATTGATTCATCAATCGATCAATCAGGAGTGATTCTTGTAGTTTAAGCCTTTAACATAACGAAGTGCCTTACCGACGCGTAAAGTAATTAGTTATCAAAATAATAAGTGCCAGTTAAAACGAAGATAGATAAAAAGGAAGGTAATAGAGAATATCAGGATCAAGTTTGCTGAGAGACTAGGTTTAAATCGTTAGTTTATAAGTGTGTGATTATATAATATTTTTTTACATTGTTCAAAGAGAAAAGTATGACGTATGAATTGAAATAAATTCAATTAAGACTGATAGCACTTGATGCACAAAGAGCGTGAATCATGCCGCCGTTACCGATCTAATCGTCGCCTGATCATAGCGCGATCATGTAACTTTAGATTAAACCGATAACGTCATAATTAAGATTTCTCGTATGCTCGCTGCGTTTGAAAAAAATAAATCTATATACGAAGAACATGACAATTCGAGCTATCCCATCCATCTCACCGCCAGCTACTCAAAGCTCATTTACTACAGATGATTAATTTGCACGATCGATAGAAGAACTGTTTTTCTGCGATGGTCACAATCGATTATATTAGTAATTAATAGTGATTGTAGCTGTTTTATAAAATCGACAAATGCGTTCCAAAAGATTTTCGTTCATCCAATTTTTTTTTACCCTTGCAGTTTTCAATTATATGCTACAGAAATACATAAAATTTTATAATATTCATTTCTAGGTGAATTGGCGACAGAAGACTCTGTATATATTGTAGATTACATTGAAAAAAAAATAGATAATAATTTCCGCAAATAATAATCTCCTGCAGATTTTCAATTACAACGATTAAAATGTCAATTGTTTTATATTATTCGGCAGCTGAATCGAGAGCTGTAATCGGCATAAATTGCAATTTGCATTCGTAAGAATAATTAAATGATTGCAAGTATAGATAATTGAATTAGATGACCAGAGACACAAGAAAATTAAACATATCCTAATAGCACAGCTGTCAAGTTTAGGAACATTTCTCCTCTGTAAATAACCGACTTTATCACAAATTCTTAAGCTGATTTAAGCATTGTTGCGAGAGCTATTTGAGCAATTTGAGTATCCTTCGCATCTCTTATCTCTTTTCTCCTGCCTTCTCCACCTGTACGATATCAGGGGAGCAGCATGCGCACTAACCTTTCTCGAGTATTGTACATAGAAATGCCACTTACATATCGAACTTTCATCGCTTGCGCATCGAGAGGAACATACACCGGTCGGCCAGCATCCAACATCTCGATATTCCGACGAGAACATTATGATGAATTGCTTGACACGAACGTTAGGTCGCAAATCTGTGGATGTTCCTTTCGTAACACGCAGTTACCGCTCCTTCCTCTTATGCGAAATTCATAATTAGCTGCTTGGGGCTCGAAAGTAGGGACACGAAGGACACGCCTTCCTTTTCTTCTCTATCTTTGACGAATGACCAACGTCGATCGTCGCATCGATGCACCTGCGATCGAGGATGAGTCCGCGAGGCTCGCAGGATGGGTCCGGCGATCCTCGAGCGTGGCTCCTCTTCGAAACAGCTTTCTTTTCAGGGTATGCCGAATGGTGCTCCTCCGTTCTCGACGACAACCTTGCGATCTCGATCTACTTTCCTTCGAATTATTTCTTAAACGAACGGAGATCTAGAGTACGAGATAGAAAGAGAGAGAAAGAGAGAGGAAATGGGAGAATCGCATGACGTCGAAGAGGCACGTCGAGATACCGAATCAGCGAGCCATCGATCATCCCCTAAACTCCTCGACGCCCCTTAGCTGCTAAGCTCTAATTCTTAAGCCAAAAGCGGGGAATGACGGTCGGATACTGTCGGCCGCGTTTCGAACGCTTGAAAATGCAATAAAGAGATTCCGCCTCACAACCGATTATTCGTTCCCACGGGACACATACTAATAAAGCCGGGGATCTTGTGTTCCAGCCGAGGACCTGAGCATCACCGGTCTCAAGTGGGCGGCCTGGCAGCGATGGAGCGTACCGTCGATCATGTGGCGATCCGGCGCGGGCCTTGGCAAGGGTCTCGGTTCCGGTTCATCCAATCCAGAGGGCTTCAATTGTCCGGCCTGCGGCAGGGTTTACAAGCTGAAGAGCAGCCTGAGGAACCATCAGAAGTGGGAGTGCGGTAAGGAGCCCCAGTTCCAGTGTCCCCATTGCGTCTACAGAGCGAAGCAGAAGATGCACATCGCGCGGCATATGGAGCGAATGCATAAGGAGAAGATCTACAAACAGGAGCTCGTGTAAGGGTAGTGGAGGGGAAGGGAAGGGTGGACGTCCGGGTATGCTCGTTGTTGGCGTCGTTTTCGGGTGCGGTGGTGCGTGAAGAAGATTAACCGCGGGAAGATGAAGAGAAAAACGAAGAGAAGATATGAAAAAAAGTGGGAGAGAGAGAGGATATATTTCCTTTGCGCACGACTTCCGGTCTTGGAGTCGGCACGATATCCGGATTGCACGACCTCGAAGACAGCGAAATGAAAAAAGGAGAAGAAACGAGGATGAAGAGAGTATGCCGTATGTACAGTGACGTTGAGGACGATAATGATTACGATGACGATCGAAACTGAGAGTCTTCTGCTTTTTGAGAGAGGGGACCGCCCAACCCCTTGTCACGATCTTGGATGCATATTTTTTTTATCCTTTTTTAAGGTTTATTATTATGGATCAATTTTGATTGATTATGATTAATTAATTATTATTTTTATGTAACGAGATATATGCCGCGTATAAACAAGAGAACACGTCGATTTCCTGCCTGGGGCGCCTTTTTTGGCCCAGAGACTTTATCCTCAAACCCGCGTTAAAGCCAGACAGTTTAGTCTGCGCCCAGAATCGCTGACAGATTTCACGTATTTGTTTTTTTACCATTAAGATCATAATATTGACGCGACCTGTGGGATCGAGATGAGAACGGAACGCTATCATATGATATATGTTCGTTCGAACAAGCGCGGGTTCGAGGTGTGATTGTTAGACAGAATTTTTCTCTCGTAGGGCCCGCCCCGGGTCGGATTGAGACCGTCCGGTAAACCGGAGCTCTTCCATAGCAACCATTCTGGTCACACTGGTTCCATATTTTTAAACGGGCGCAGCCGTGCGCGTGTGGCTCACTGGGGACATAAAAAAAAACGGGAAAGAAAGGGGAAGGGTGATAGGATGGATGAGAGAGAGAGAGAGAGAGAGAGAGAGAGAGAGAGAGAATATTCCGAAGAGATCAAACACGCGGCCACGTCAGCAAATGTCTGTCGATCCGATACACGTTATATGCGCGACATTTCGGTATCGTACATGTCAATATCACCGACTCTAAAGAACGCTGGGAAGATAGATCCTCGGAGACTGATCTCCGAAGACGAGCCCGAACCTCACCTCTTTCAGATCTGACTGGCGATCGCGCTATAAATTTTATAATATGCGAATGTAAGTGACGTTAGAGGTAAACACATACAAAAACAAGTTAAAATTGAAAATCTGATCGCTTACACTGCCAGTCTAGGTTTACCCTGTAAACTCTTCTGGTCGATAGAGAATAATTATTATGCTTCTTGTTGCTCTTTTTTTGCAGTGTGAGTTTTTTGTTTATTTTAACGCAATTTTAGTGTGTCAATTTCGGAACAAAAGCGAATTAAATCTGTACAAGTAATACGCGGTTTCATATTTAAAGTGATTCTTACGAATTGTAAAATTTATTGATCTATTTTTTGAATCTTTTATTTACCTTCTAATTCTACTCATTTGCTGTTACTGAACATACTTAGCTCAGTGAGAAATTCATTATAGATTTTTTAATATATTTAAAAAAATATATCAGTAAATATATAATCTCTATATTTAAAAATTTCTAGTTATTTATGAAACTTGCGGGGCAGGTGTTTATAAAATTTTATTATGTTTATTAGAATATTTAGAGAGTAAAACGTGTTTTATATTGTTTAGAAATGCACGGCAAAATTTATTACAAAATTTATTACGAAATTATATTTTTTGGTATAGTAATGTATTTGATATACACAATGTGTGCATATATATGTATACAATATTTATTGGAAACATATATATTTCGTAAGTTATTTCAAAAATTCTTCACGAAAATGTTATTAATAATTTATTCATTTAATATATTTAAATTGGAGAATATTGTCACGACCAAATTACGTATTATTATACATAAAATTCTAGTAAATGCGGCTTTATTATAGTTAATATAAAATTAGGTATTTTATTCGTATTATTAACATAATATTAATCACTCGTACTATTATATAATGTTAGAGCTAGGAATTATTCTAAAAATTGCACGCTTACAAAAAAAAAAAAAAAAGAAATCAAACGCGCTAAACCATGTATGGCCTGAAAGGGGTGAGAAAGTTTTTCACGGTCTTGTCAAACAAGACAGCCATTTACACTGTATTCCTCGCAGCGATGCAAGCAATCACACAAGCAATCACAGTATTAAGCACGGATTTGCACGTGTATCAGTCGCATGAATCGTTTCCTGCATTTCATTATGCTTCCTATACATTTACCTATTCGAACACATACCACATGCTAGAAAGAGAGATAAAAAAGACACAGAGAGAAAGAAAGAGGCGTCTCTGCATCTACGCGCAATGTACATGCGTATCTACACGCAACTCGCGCGTAAATGCATACATACACATCCGCGTACATACATACACATATATATTTATATACATATATATGCATATATACATATGCATGTGCACATACACACTACCGCGAGGTATTCCTATAGCATTGTGATCGTCAGACTGCCAGATACACAAACGTAGATTCCTATACGATGCATTTAAGTATATATATTTATATTATATAAAGCGTATAATTAACTCCCCTTTTAATTAAGCGTCCTCGTTAAGGCCCCTCGCGTATTCTTTCACACACACGAGTCTTTATTTTCTCCTCTCGCATTTCTCGATGCGCGCGATCGGATCGATGGACATGACGAATGGCCGTGTACCGAGTACGATGTACCGCACACAACTTTTGACAGTATATTTCTGAGACAAACTTAAATATAAAAAAACATTCTAATAAGGTATATGAGCAATTATTCGATTAAGCTTTATTTTGCTAAATTTGTTAGGCGTTTATATTATAAGATATTTATTTTATAATATAAATGATATTATTTTCTCCTTTGATCTTCTTTTTCGTGTTCTTTAGGTTTCTTGTTGATTTCAAAAGATGATTTATCACTTTTCCAATTGCATAATTGGTAACATTTTGTAAAAAGAATCGATTATCAATTAAAAGGAGATAACAATTGGTCCCAAAAGAATTTTCAATCAGTTATTCAAAGCTTAATTTGTCTTGGAAAGATTCTTACAATTCAATCAATTTAATTTAATTGAAATTGACCAAATTATATAACTTTGGTTCTCTAATTGATATTTGAGCTCGTAATCTCTCTATATATTCAGCACTGTAATCATCTAATTGTACGTTTTATTTGATTGAGATAATATCGAATCGGAGAAACACAGTTAGTGCTGAATATATGATGAGAACGCGGGTGAATTTTAATAATGTTATATAGATTGCCTTTGCCCACTAAAATCTGCACTCTGGTCGAATATTCGGTATTCGAACGGATTCGAAAGTACACGTACTCGGATGCTACCTGGCACCAGGTCCCATATTCCTACGCCACGCCAAATACGCGCGTCACGGCCGCCCGACTTTCCATACTGTAGACAATATTTATGAGACAAGCTAAACTATACTACTACTACTACTACTATTACTATATTACTGCTACTATTATTACTATTACTATTACTATTCGTAACTCATGTATACAGTTAAGTACAGCGCGACGGCTAACGCGAACGAAGCGGTAGATTTAGTTTTTTTCTTGTTGAAGGTGCGAGCAATCGCGCGCTTCTCGGCGAGCGGTGCTCGCGATCGATCCTTAAAGATTCGCGACGAAGTCTCGACTCCAGCCAAACGGCGGAACTTTACCTCCCCGAGAGGAAAGTAACGTCCTTTGAAATTTCCCGGATTTCACACGAAGCTGCAAGAGCAATCCCCGCATAATAACTGTAACTCGCGTGTTATATGAAAAGCGTCAATTGAAAATATTAATATAAGAAAAAATAATAATTGTTATATACGGAACAACTTATTCTCTCTCATGCATTTTTAAAATAATGTTTTGGTTTAATAGATAAATTAATCGTACGTTTATAAGCATTTTTAATTTTTGATTGTAGTTGAGAAATTCTTTGATTTTGACAGGTCTCTTGTTCTTTGAAACAGACAAAAATATTTGAAGTTTTAAACATTCTTGTATTCTTTCCATTGCAATTTTTCTAGGAAATTTATAAAATTGTTTAGATTTATGTAGAAAACATTAGAAGAGAGAACACAGAGTTGTTCTGTATTAAATGATATATTTCGAAAAATTAAACTTTTGTTTAATATATGGATAATATGAGTTACAGTTCTTGCAGTCTTTGTTTCAAACAGAGGAATCCTTATAGACAATAGTATACATCCAGGAAGCACGTTATTTGTGTGTCTTGACTTTTCGAAAAAGTTTTTTGATATTGATTCTATTTATATTACATATACACAAAGCACGCGTTTTTTAATACGATTTTAATATGATTTTAATTGTCAAATACTCTGAATTCAAAATTCTTTGAAATTTTATAAGAGATGTTTCAAGTTAATTATTTTCGACAAAAATATATAGAGATGCCAAGCTCTGTATCGCGAAGCTAATTTCCAAGTCCGTATCGCGATGATCGATTGATTAATTAATAAAGAGACATCTCTAATTAAATGAATCGTTACAATTAAATATACGTTCGCGATTACTTTATGACAGGAGAAATTAGATTAATTCGGTTTTATAACTTTACGTGACACTATCATTAGAAGATCGTATTTTATATTAAATTGTTATATGTTTCCATTATTTCAATGTAAAATTTTCAAAAACAATTATTTTTCTTTACGTTAACTTAATTTATATAGCTTCAGAAACTTTTTTGATAAATACTACAATAACAAAAACTATTATAAAACTATTAATAACGATAAATCTTCGCAAACTTCGCATAATTTTCGGGCAGAAATTTCCGGATCTTTATCGATATATTTAATAAAAAAAGAAAACATTTAGAATTATCCTTTTTACGGTGCCGCGCGAAATTGGGAGAATCTTAATTTGACTTCCTGGATGGATCAGCTCCGCAGCTCGGAGCAAGATGGTAGGCCAGAAGGACTCGTCTTCCGTCCAAGTGCAATAACTATTGATAATCTATCCTTTCGGTCCCGCGCTACTAGAATCAACGCGATTCGCATGGTTTTCTGAAAACCGTCGTGTCTCGCTCCAGACTTCGTCCGATCGATCGATAGCAGCCGCATGCTGATACGTATCATATAGTAAGCGAACAAAAGATTAAGGCATCAGAGAAAAAAGAATAGAAGAGAAAGATTGAGAGAAGAGATTTTCGCGAAAGAAAGAAAGAGAAAAGTGTTAGAATGAAACGAGTTCGACCAAGGGTATCGACATTAACTCGTTCACGATTGCTGCTAAAGAGAAGAAGAGAAAAGATGATTTAAAAGATCAAAGAGAGATAGACGCGGAACGCAATGCACGAGAACGGGAACGAGTACAATGTTGACGATAATGTTAATGAAGACAACGAGAGAAGAATCGTCAGTCGATGATGATAATGATGATGGCGTTACGTAGTTTAAAGAGAGAATGCGGTGACATGGTAAACGATAGAGCTAATCGATAAATACAATTATGAAACGATGATACATAGTTATTGAATGATAATTGATAATATTACTGCCTCACGAGGCCTTGATGAATGGCGGCGGTCGAAAGAGAGACGATTAGAGAGTAGATGTGGGGTTGGTTATATAAAACGGTACGGTGCTCGAGATGATTCTCGTGAGAGTAACGTCAATGGACCGCCGTCATCGACGGAGATTACTAGATTATTAGGTATATAAGAGTACTATTAAATAGATCGTAGCTCTTAACGACTCTTTTTTCTATATTTTTTCTAAGAGGAAAGGAAGGAAGCGCGCACCTGAAGCGTTTTTCTTTTCCCGCGAGAATCTGTGGTCGCGCCGATCCGAAGAGATGTGTAAAGGACAACTGTAGGGGGAGAGAGAGAGAAGGAAATAAATAGTGCAGATCGAAGGCAAGAATGTGAGTGTCAGCAAAAAAAAAAAAAAAATTCTTATATAGGCAGCAATGAAAGTGATAATTATAGTGATAAAATTGGGTGAGATAATAACATATTGCTTTTGATAGAAAGGGATGAAGAAACGATTGGAAGAGGTAGTAATGCGACGATTATTCTGTAATTAAAATCATTTTTATTGCTTGGCTAATCGAGGAACTCTTTTCAACATTTGAGACGATAAAATCGGCGGTTTAGAAAAACACGTAGAATCTCGCGGATCTCATATATTATCGAAATTTTATTTTCATAGGAAACTTTTTCATAAGAAAGCGTGTGCCTTCTTGTTACAACTGAATTTTATAACAAATATACTTAAGTGTTTATAGAAAACTTTGTCCAATTTTGTATTGAACACGTAGAATCTCGCGGATCTCATATATTATCGAAATTTTATTTTCATAGGAAACTTTTTCATAAGAAAGCGTGTGCCTTCTTGTTACAACTGAATTTTATAACAAATATACTAAAGTGTTTATAGAAAACTTTGTCCAATTTTGTATTATTAAATGCAGATTTTAAAATCAAAAAAGTTTTCGTTAATATTAAATTCAACAATTTGTCAGGCTAAAGAAAAATATCAAAACTGCTTTGAGAATATATAAAATCAAACGTAAGAATAAACATATTCAGTGTAAAGAATATTTTTCAAACATAGTTCAACTTAAATTTTATTTATTAAAAAAATATTTTTTTCTTATTTTAACTATAGTATCAAATTTTGTATCCGTTACACATGTCATAGTTTTCTAATTGTTTTAATTCTAATTTCGACAATAGAAATACCAAAATAAACGGATAAATGAATTTATATATAAAATATATGAAGAAGAGAATATATTTCCCACGTTTTAAGACTATCTTAATTTGCATTATCTTATAAAATAAACGCGCGATAATAATTTCTAGTATTCAAGTTGTTCGAGGCTTACGGATTCTTATGAAAACGACTGGAAATCAGATCTGTCGAAAATTATGAAAATGATGGGGACTGTTATCGTAACTGCTGTGCCAAGGTTTTTTCTGCGAGCTTATACTCCTCGCTCGTTGATCGAAGGTATATCGATCCATGAATAATGTTTTGCGTTTTCTATTTTTTTAAATTTTATTTTTAAATTAATTATTTATCTGATTCAATAACTTTTGGAACGCATGTTTTCTTTTTTGCAATTAATGATTATAAACCGAAATTAATGTAGTACATTTTGAAACATTACTCATTTTATTTGTTTAAAATTTAAAGTATATGTTGGCCGACATTAATTTTTT
The DNA here is from genome assembly GCF_003651465.1 of Formica exsecta. Classification (NCBI taxonomy): domain Eukaryota; kingdom Metazoa; phylum Arthropoda; class Insecta; order Hymenoptera; family Formicidae; genus Formica; species Formica exsecta. The sequence goes on along the minus strand of NW_021849308.1, from coordinate 1,342,098 downwards.
CATATACAGATCTAATCGTATTGTGAAAGATCTCTCTTCTTCAATTTTTGTAATAAAAACGTATATTGCTTTCTTCAACTATACAAGCTTTTTTATTGTCAAATAATATTATTCTTATAACACGGAGGCAACTTTTATGATTTTTCGAAGAATTAAATATTTGGTTAATCATCTTGCGTATTTAAAAGAAAAACGTTATCATGTGATCGATTTCGAGGAAAGAGAATTTTGATTCCCTCGCTAATCGGGTTTAATTTGGATTTAAGTGAATGTAATCATTATGTATTAAAATGAGCAAAGTAGAGAGAAAGAGAGAGAGAGAACGTTTTAGATAGGGAATGTGATGGATTTCGATTGAACCGCGCGCATATACTCTTCCTTCGTAATATTCTTGCAAGATTGAACTAGTTTTGTTCGATATGTCTGCATGGACTTATGGTGGCTTGCGTACTCTCGCTTAGCTCTATTCAAAATTTAAGCAAAAAGATACATAAAAAGACGAGAAAAACGATAAACGATGACAACGACGATGACGATGATATGAGAGAAGGGGTAAAACGGCGCGATCGTGTCGAGCATTGACGATATTTGTAATTCCGTATATATGTGCCTTCGAGAGAAACGATTCAAAATTCAGTGAAACTGAAAGAGATGACAGAGACGGACAGCGAAAGAGAATGAGAGATTGTGCGAGAGAAAGAAAAGGGATCTTTATAATCGTCCGAATGATTCGTTATCGCGGAATCCGCGACAATGATAACGAAGGCGACGCAGAGCGTCCACGCGAAATCATTCGGCTGGCTACCACGATTATAGATCACAGCGAGTCACACAGATATGGAGATATATATATATTATATATACATATATCATATATCAAAAAGTAATGATAATAAAGCAAAAACGAGCAAAAAGATTCGAGAAATAAAAGAGATTATGAAATTATCGTGTGAAACGCGTAGATTCGCGTGCTTGCCGTCGAATACGAAAAGCTTTGAGAAAAAAGAAGAAAAAAAAAAGAAAAAACAAGAAGAAAAATTGTGAATTATAGGACCATAGGAGAGTATGAGCGTAAGAGTAGACAAGAGAGGTGAGAAAAAATTTTGTAGGATTTGAAATATATACATATATATATATATATAAGTGAGCAAAAAATATTATATATATATATATATACATATGTATATGGATATACACAAGAGTACATAGGTGAAGCGTCGTAAACGCTTTCTCCGAATTGGTCTTTTGTGTTACTTACACAGCTTTTAATCAAGTCTAACTCGAGTCTTGCGCGTATAATAATTGGGCTTATTAATCTGTTTCTAATTAGGTTATATATTGCGATTACGGCGATCGCGCCATATGGAGCGAGGGATTCCTTGCATTTAGATATGTATGTATAATGTATTTTTTTTTCTTTTTCTTTTTGGTGTCGGTTTGGGAGATTGGGAAAACTCTAACCGAAACGAATAAACAGTTGCAAAAAGATCGATTAGAGAGCATCGTGGTGGAACTGTAGAGGAAGCAAAGCGAAACGCGATCACGGCTATTTTACTTTGACATTGATTTTTCTGCCTTTTGATTGAATTCGTAGATCTTGACGTGATAATTGCATTATTGCTTTTAATACAGTACGTGAAATTATATATTGAATATCATTGACACAGAATGCTCGATTAATTTAGAATATCTTTTATCGATGTAATTTTTTCTTAAATGTAAACATAAAAAAAATAGATAAAAAATGAATGCATCTTCAACAGAAACGATAATAAAATCGCGTCAAGAACTCGATATTTGCAGTGACTCGATTTTTAACATCCGTGATTATATTCGACGGTATATTATATTTGCAGCTAGGAACTCTCTAAAACAACATTTATCATTCTTTAATTTAAAAACAGAACGATATGTTAGATATACTGACACGTGACGCTTGTCGCTCGATTTCAGGCAAAAGAACGACATTGATCGTTTCAAGTTCTTTTTAATGCGCTCGATTTCGCTTTCAGTTTGAATTGCTCGATCGCATATCGGACCGTTGTTAATTATCGGTCTATGCAGGAAACCTCGATTACGTTCCATGCTATTCGCGACAATTTATGAGATGTGTGATATTTAGACGCTAAATTTCTTTCCAAGTCGATCGTCTGAGAAGTACAAGAACCAAAAGCGATTTTAGGATAAAAATATAATTCGGCGTTGTATAGTGAGAAATAAAAAGAAGATTTATTTTTTTTCCCCTACAAAACGCGGCGCGTTTATCGTTAAAAATTTATTTAACAATACGTTTATATGGAAAGTTACGTAGAATATTATAAGAATATCTCGTTAGGCTATAAGAATTTTCGGTTTTTGTAGTACTTCTCAAACGATCGACTACCCTCTTTCGTGTTTTGCACTTTTTGAGGGAGAACAAAATTTTTTGGTGGGTTGATTGAGGGAGGGAGAAGGAACGAAGAGCGAAGGATGAAAAGAGAGATTTATATACATGACGGAATACAGTACGAGACGCGTAAATTGTTAGACGCATGCCATCCAGGTATTTAGAAAGTACAGCGCTTTATTTTATTTTTTTTTTTAATTACTACTACTAATAAAAAGAGATAGAGAAGTATATTATTCTATATTTGCAAGTGGGAGGAAGAAACTTTATAACTGTCACGCATTCACGTTTTTCAAAATACGCGAACGGATTGCTGGCTTATGTTGTGAAATGGGCGCGAATGGACATACCGGTGAGAGCTTGTGATGAAAGAGAATTTTTAACCCTTAGAACGGTAAACCCTTCTCGACAAAATCCTCAGCTGCACATTGAGGTTCAAGACCTCAAAATTTTCATATACGCATTTCTATCAATTGTAAGCAAATAGTATGTCAATTATATAGTCAAGGCCGGATAAAATTTTAATGAAGAATTTTTTGCACTCGGGTTTTACTTTAACCAGAAATAAAGCAGGCTTTATTCTGGACGTTATTAATAATTATATATATTTATAAATTCTATAAATAGATGAGAAATAAAATATATCGTTTGATTAATTCTGAGCAAATAAATCGAATTTTCGTTAAAGAAATATTCAGTTTAAATTTACGCGAAATATTCTGTGATTAAAATTTTATTCGCAGATGAGATCAATTCTGTATCTCATCCTTCTTCCTACGAGTATATTGAGAGTCATTTTTTTTCTCTACACACACATACTATTGAAATATATCTTAAATCTCTAAAAAACCGTACAGTACAACGAACGATTGCGTGAAATGGGAAAGCAATCTATTGAACCCAGTGTGCCGTTCTAGGGTTAAATCAAGCGCGTGCGATGCACATTATTTTGATATATAAATATAGACGATCGTATAGCTTTATCATATTTTCGGCCGTACTACTTTTGGAAAGTCTATTGTTACGTTTAACGCGAAAGCGAATGATACTGGATAAGCGAGAGATATATAGAAAGAGATATATAAGGAAATAAGAAAGAAAGCGAGAAAAGAAATTACAAATGATAAGATTCTCTATTCAAAAAGTTTATATATATAATAGATATGTATAAAGCCTGCTTTATTATATATACATCGAAAAACGAATGTGCAGAATGAATTTACTAAGAGTGTACGAAAAGCGAGCTGTTTAGTTCCCAAGTGATGTAAAAGTATATTTTTAAATTTTCTAGAAAGTCAGGCTTTTTTAGATAAAGACATATATTTAAAATTGCTGATATATAATATGATATAATATTTTATGCCATCAACGTAAATTGGTGTAATTATAAGGAGATTATACAATCTTGTGGTTAAATGAATATTGTCACAAATGCACATACACCAATTGGGAATTTATGTCGCTCGAATCGCATGTGGGATTACCGGCGAGAAATCAAAGGCGAATTTCGTGGCCCTGTGATCAAGAATCGACGTTCTTCGACGATCGGGATCGGCGCTTAGATCTTAAGGTGATTGTATAGATATATAAAAGGAAATTTATATTTATGTGAACAAGAGCATGTCGCTAAAAACTGCGTGGGCGCGTAATGCCGGACAGCGCGTGACGCCTGTAATAAATAGTTTGCCGTTTCTGCGTGACGGAAAGTCGATAAAAAGAGCTTTTGTTTTTATTTTTGTTTTTGTTCTGTCAACCATATAGTTTTATTATCAGCCGCTGGATATCCCGCACGTGGAAGAACGATCGAATTCGCGCGATTCAAAGATCGGATAAAAAAGATAAAATTCTCTATTCTTTCGAGTGTGCATCATTGCATTGCGATGTGTTTTAATCTAGTCGAAATTAATAAGTTAACGTTGGCGCGCCAAAATAACAACGATAAAAGACTTTCGGAATCAAGATATGCTTTTATCATTTTATCAGCTAGGCACCGTATAAACATACACGTCTTTATCGTTTTTGGATCAACTGATAAGGGTGCTAAATACAATTCTGAGAAAAAAAAATTATCCGGTCTTTGCGAGAAATATGAATGTTAAATAAAAAATGATATAAAATGCTTTAATGATCTTTTTCGGATATTTTATTGACGATTTGTCTTCACAGGGCTACTAAAAAATTCGCTGTACTATTAGATTGGGAGAAGATTGCGTTGCAATTAAATTATTAATTGGTCCGAAGGTATGTTATATCTACAGTGTATGCGAGAAAGAGAGATAGAAAGAGTTGTGTGAATGAGAGGGAAACATGCAGGGGTGCAACGATGATGGAAGGTGAACGACGCGAAAAAAGATTGTGACTATAATTCGACGACCCATCGCAGAACCCCTTTAAGTGATTTTTCGATATTTCGCAAAAATGTGAGAAGAGAGGAAACAATTGCAGGAAATCAAGCGAGCAACTGTAGGAAATGGCGAAATAAGAGCAAATAGCGCGTATGAGAGACAGACGAGAAAGTCGAGACAAGTAGATTTTGAACCGAGAGAGCCTTGCGTTAAGTGCCTTCAAGTATGACTTAGATTTTAGGCTATAGAAGAAAAGAAACACAAAAGAGGCGCTGGGCGCGTCCAGCTGTGAGAACGGATTTTTATGGTATTATTCAGCCGGGTGTCGCCAATTCATGTGTGCAAGATTCCGGCACACGAAGCTATTCGACGTATATTTCCGAAAAAAAACCCCGATGATCTTCTTCGATTTTCTATCTTCTTCGATGGTAAATAATCTTCGATCTCTTTTTTTAATTTTTCAAATTATTTTAATTATTATGATATATAATTTAATTAAACAAACATGCTACACAAATATCGATAATAACAAATTCGTGAGATGTTCTACTTGAATTACAACAACAAGATTAATGAAGTATATAACGATACACACATTTTCAATAATAATTTTTTTTTTTTTTATTTATATAATTTTTTTGTTATAGCAATTATTAAACATGTATTTCTCTTTCTCAATTTCTTTATAAAATATCAAAAATGGCTTCTCTTGAAATGAAAATTTATTGTAAAAACAAGACATATACTTTTTGAAAAAGGAAAGTACAATAGCTGAGAATTTTTGCGACGAATAGCTCCATCGGCTGAAATCTCCGGCGGCGCCCCGCGTACACCTCGAGAAGAGACCAGTGATATTTTTTTAGAAATTATTTATTTACGCCGAAGCAGACGGACTTTACACAATCTCAACCACTCACCTTTATACTGCCAATATATCCGCTAGAACGTATTCAACCTTCGTTGTTGATCCATATTATAATCGTCCTTCGCGTGACATTTTTCTTCCCCGATCTACGCGACACACAATAACCGCAATATATGTGATCCCTTGCGCATACTGTTTTACACATCAGTTCCGTATTTATATTCCTATATAGATCATACATACATTATTTCTTGTACTTCACTTTCGTATTTTTATTATTATTATTTTTTTTTTGTAACCTTTGTTATCTTCCGCGAGACACGAGTATGCAACTCTTTCCTCGGGTTCCTTTGCATTTCGATCTTTTTTCCGTTCGACTTTAATTAACAGTACAATTATCTGTAATAAATAATAGCAATGTTTACGAATCGCGCCACGAGTGCGCGAGTAGAGCACCGAGTGCGGGACGTCGCTTCGATCTGCGTCCGAAAATCTCTTATTTTCGCCTTGATTTGATCGAACGATCATCAATGCTCACAATATCGATCCATAATATAACACAATACATTATGTGCACAGATAGTATCATAAACGCCGTTATTTTTTAAGACACTCGACGGGCGTCTCGCACTCGATTTTAAGTACGATATACTCTTAGTACAAGCACAGTACTCGACTGTACAGAAATAAATAGAATGAAAGAGCGAGAAAGAAAGAAAGAGAGAGAGAGAGAGAGAGAAAGAGAGAGAGCGAATGAGCAAGAGTGTAAGAGAGAGAAAGAGAGTAAAAGAGATAAAGAAGAACACGTAAAAATAAAAACACAATTATAATTTCCGCTCAGCGCCTCGAACGCAAAACATACTACTTGTAATCGTAACTTCTTTGTCGCCATGTATTTGCCAACGAACGATGATTTATTAATTATTATTTTTCTTTTTGCTTTCATTTTATATTAATATTATTTAGAGAGCAACAATTATTAACGACTACGCTATGATGATAACGATAATCTTTCTAGATACTTTTTTGCTTGTTTCCTTACGACAAATCCACGGCGAGACACACATACAGAAGCATACATAGACGTGTATACACCTAAGAACACACACGTTATACAAAGATCGCGTTTATTCGCGGTGAGACAATGTGATTCAGCGGAGCGCGAACTTAATCGCCGCGTCGCCATTTATTGGCGTTCGTTTTTGTATGTACGTAAGAAGAGTCGTTTGCTTAAGGAAAACTCTCATAGGGAACGCTGGGTCGGTCTCGAACTCGCGTTGAAACTCGTATCTCTCGATCGCATGAGTTGTAAAGAAATCAAAAGAAAATCCATAGAGGCGCGAGGAGAGATTCGCGAGATCCCGCGTTGATCGCGACAGACCGAACGTTCAAATTCTATTTTTCTGTCACCGTGCTTCCTTTCTGTTAATTTTTTCCGTGTACGCATATCATTTTTTGGACCTTTCAAACATTCCAAAACGCTTGTTTCCCTCTTTTTTTTTGTCAATTTGTAGAGCGCCTTGTATTCGATTTAGAGCAAAATAAAGTCTAGAAAGGCAACACTTTGCCGCGTTCTCTTCAATCCCCGTAATTCTTGTCTCTTCGTCGCAGATTGATGTGGCGATCTTACCCGCAAAAAAATCAAAATTGAGAAAAATAAAATAAAGCGAATTTTTTTCCGAGATTGTACGTTACAAGTAACATTCGACTTTGGCAACATTTTTATAATCAATAATATTCTTGAACATTTTATTTGATATTAATAGTTTTCTCAGTAATAGAGGCGAAAAGACGCGTATTATTTAAAATTTAAATGAACGCACATTTATTTAAATGAAAGTAATGTTGTTTGTGGTTTTTTGTAAATTTTGATTTTAAGAAGAAAATTAGAGGAATTTTTTCTCATTTAAAGTTAACAAACGATAATATTAGTTTTTGTACAGTTCTGTTAAAATTAACATTTTTTAATCTCTTTAATTTGTGAAAAAAAAACATTACTGCAACAATTTATAAAACTACATGTCCAATAATATCCAAAATTTTGATATTTTTTGCTTTAAAATGTAAAATATACAAATAAATAATGACTAAAATACTTTTGCAGGGTATCTACAAGGATGATAGGAGATAAAATTCGGACTTTTCAAGGATAAGATTCTTTATGAAAATCATTCAGTCATCATTTCCGCATACTGACTAATTTTATTTTTCACAGGTGCAACCAACGACGGAAGTCTCTATGGATCATCTAAGAAGACTTACGAAATCTCATCATTATTCGGATGCAACGGATGGACGAAATATAATCGACGAAATATAAGAAGCATGTGCTTCAAAGAAATATAATTATTAGAGAAATATAAAGTACCTACATTAATCTCCTAATCTTAATGTTACCTTCCCGATTATATCATTGAAAACTGACAAAATTAATTTTAAGTTACAGATGACAAATGCGATGTCAAAGAAAATCGACGAGGCAGCTTGTATCCCCAAAATTTGTGCGATTTGTCATTATAATCTAGACTCAAGGATATCTTCAATTCGTTACAGTGTGATAAGATAGCAGTAGCAGATGTTCAGCTTTGCATCTTAATAAAAAAGAATGTTTTAGAATCATGTAATATTCAAAAAAATAATTCGAATAAATTTGCTGATTCTAAAATCTTCTTTCTTTCCGCGATATAACATGTTTCTTCAATTAGTGAAATCTGATCTCATTTTAAGATACGTTACATCTCGACGGATTTACAAACGACCGCGACATATCGATTCACACCTCATACACGTTCGACAAGGGACTTTCTCGCTTAGAGATCCGCGAGAAGGTCCCCGGCCTCCCTTCCAATCAGTAGATAATCATCACCACCGAGGATCGTTTTTCTATTCCTCAATCCCGCTCCTGACGTCACATGCTCGTTGTTGCTAAGCTTGAGATCCTGAATGTCTTTTTTTCTGTTGGCATGGCCCGCGCCGTTGTAAAGAGTACAGTAATACACGCGTGGCCCCCCGAGAATCGGGGGCACCGCGCGCGTACAGCCCGCAGACCGCGCAATACTAATAGTGCCCTCGGCCCGTCTGCTTGTGTCTTTTGCAGGTTTCTTCGCCGGCCTCGGCTGGAGCGGCGACGGCTCGCGACGCGCCTCGAGAAGCGCGAACGCCGCGGCGACGACGTCGTCGTCGTCGTCGTCGTCGGCAGCGACGAGCGATGTGCCGGCGCCGCTGACGCCGCAGCGTCGTCCTCGTCTTCATTGTCCGTCGCGACACTCGGCCAGCCGTAACAACAATCATCCGGGTATCAGCGGCGGCGGCCTGGCGCATCACGATCGCCGGCACAATTGCTCGAGATGCGGCAAGAGCTACAAGAACGCGTACATCCTGAAGCGGCACCTGCTATACGAATGCGGCAAGGCGCCGTCCTTTAGCTGCCCGCACTGCGCCTTCAGCTCCAAGTACGAGCGCAATCTCAAGGCGCACATCAATCATCGACACGTCGATTTGCAGCCGGCGCTGCCCGGCATCGCCGTCGGCCAGCGGGAGACCCGTCATCAGCACGGCAGGGAGTGACTCGCCGTGATTTGCGAGGTCGCGACGTAAGAATGGGAGCGATGTTCTCGATAATTTTCAATAGAATCTCGCGATTTTCGTGATTATTCGGATCAAGTACGTTCTGAGAACGTGCATGCCGAATCAGAGTGCCAATTTTAAGTCAAACTCAGTCGGAGACTGTCGTTTTAAATATTCGCAAGATAAACGTGAGAGGTATGTGATATTTAGGTATGTGACGCGAAGAGGGACAAATTTCTCGTGTGAATATTTAAACGATATATTGACGCTTTAAATTTTCAATCTCTGATAAGTTCTCCGAATGGTCGAATTTATATTTACTATACTTTGGCCATAGAAGGGAGCTGATAAAAAATAATTTTACGAATGTTTTGATGAACCTTCAAAAAGATACCTGTAAAAAAATAGAAAAAAGATATTTCTTTTTTATTTCAAATTTTTTATTTTATTTATCTTTTATATCGACTTGAGCAACAGACAAAGGATATGGAATTTCACTCCGTTACTAAGATAAAATCGTGTAAATGTCATACAATTTCCATGTGCATGCTAATTAAGTTTCAATTAAATCCTACCATTTATTTTCTTACAGCTAAAGCAAGTGCCAAAAAATTAGTTTAGCTCAGTTTTTTAAATTGTACTCTTTGTTTTCGTATTTCTATTTTCCTATTTTGTTTTTCTTTTTTTATTTATTTTATTGTTTTATCGTTTAAATCTTTATTATTGTTTGTAATATGCAGATCTCACTCTGCGTGACAAGTAAAGAAAATAAGATAGATATTTGAGAAACATATATATCAAAAATGCGTTTTTGTCTGGCACTGAAACATTAGCGATGTGCATTACATAAGACAATATGTATATTTTAACCGCTAAATACTAAAGGTTTAAAAATTTTTTCGTTCGACATTTATTTTTCGGAATAAGATTACGGCAAGGCTTATTTGCCGTTTGTACGATATTATAACGAAGAGAGGATAGTAAACTGAGCGTTTTATCTAAGAAAACAATAAAGTAAACGTTAAAAAAAAAGAAAAGAACATTAGTAATCCGCCATGTCGTGGCGCGGAGCACTCTTGTTGGATCCCGTTTAACAATATATAAATGGATAAAAAGTCGAGTAAAAACATTGTTGAATATATTTCAGACTTGTAGAAGTTACCAAAAAGGTGTGAAAAGATCGCGCTATTCTATCTGTCGCACTTTGTATCGACAGTCGATTTCGAATTATCGCGTACGATTTGTTGATAAATATCTTGCCGAATATCACGGAACGGGTATTTTTCGTTTTTTGAGCGTTTCTTGTACGCTTTCTACTTTTTTCGCAACATACGAAAGCAGCGATTAAGAAATACTTTACTAAAAAAAAAAATAGAGAGAACACTTTTTTGGGACGTCTCCGAGTCTTTTGCAGATATTGCTAAATATTGCCCAATTATTTTTATACTAATTATAAGTGATACTAGAGTATCACTCTAGTAGGATTTGAATGATGTAGGAGACTCCACTTTGATCGTTTGTCATAAGAAAGGCGAAATTCTCAGCGCAACGAAATACTCCCGACACACGTAAATTACCGATCTTACATTAGCTCTCTAGTGAAGCCTAGTTTAAGAAGGACTGTTTGCCAAATCTAGTCAGATCACTCTGGCCATGTCGTGGCGCGGAGCACTCTTGTTGGATCCCGTTTAACAATATATAAATGGATAAAAAGTCGAGTAAAAACATTGTTGAATATATTTCAGACTTGTAGAAGTTACCAAAAAGGTGTGAAAAGATCGCGCTATTCTATCTGTCGCACTTTGTATCGACAGTCGATTTCGAATTATCGCGTACGATTTGTTGATAAATATCTTGCCGAATATCACGGAACGGGTATTTTTCGTTTTTTGAGCGTTTCTTGTACGCTTTCTACTTTTTTCGCAACATACGAAAGCAGCGATTAAGAAATACTTTACTAAAAAAAAAATAGAGAGAACACTTTTTTGGGACGTCTCCGAGTCTTTTGCAGATATTGCTAAATATTGCCCAATTATTTTTATACTAATTATAAGTGATACTAGAGTATCACTCTAGTAGGATTTGAATGATGTAGGAGACTCCACTTTGATCGTTTGTCATAAGAAAGGCGAAATTCTCAGCGCAACGAAATACTCCCGACACACGTAAATTACCGATCTTACATTAGCTCTCTAGTGAAGCCTAGTTTAAGAAGGACTGTTTGCCAAATCTAGTCAGATCACTCTGCGTCTTTTCAATGTCTTTAAATAGAGCAATCTTGATGATTTACGGACGACGAAGAGAGATTTTGACGGTACCGATGATCATTAAATGCATATAATCATTTTGTCACATAAACGCAATTTTTATAATTCTTTAATTTAATTGATTTTTGCAAGCATATAATGGTAGCTTTGTAGTTTAATCTTCAAATTTTAAATGATGATATTATTTAAAACGTAATAATCTCAATTCTTTTTTGGGATAAGAATACCCGTTAGAATGTGAAATGTACAATAGATACAGCAGTAAAATAAGGCGGATGAAAGTTATAAAACATACTGCAATTTATAATGAAAGAAAGAAACCTGTTTTATTATGATATTTTAAAGGGGTATCCGTCGTTATCGTTTGAGACAAAATAAAATAATCCTCGTCTATCGTAGAGTTGTGTGTAGATTGCGAACTAAAATATGTAGATGCATCAAAGAAATCTTCCCGCAGTTCAAAGATATAATCGTTGTCGATTTGACGTTTGATAACATAGGGACGAAGCCGATACTATATGTAATACGTGGAAGATTAATGGGCTTGTTCGCGTCTTTCGATCTGAATTAGAGTCTTGTCTAGTCTAGAAAACGGCCTAAACAGGTCGCAAACTATTCTACATTATATTAGACACATTCAAGATAGAGAATATATTTAAATCAAAAAGGTATATATTATATATATGTATTATGTATATCACACATATATATTATACGTATATGACGTAATAGCGATAATTTGCAATGATATATTACGACATAAATTATAGATTATATACTGCAATTTAAAAGAAAGGGTGCCCTTTCATGCTTGGTCGGGACAAATAATCCATCAAACTCATTTCTGTTCCATTTCAACGAAAGATTATGATATTTCCGCTGACATAAATAGCATATTGCAATTAAATACATGTGTTCGATTTTATACATGCAATAAATTCAAAATGAATGTATTTTGCATGAGAACATGTCATATATTGATCTTAAGTGATTTTATATACACATATAATCAACTACAATATTAAATTCACTCGGCTTTCCTCATATACAGCAATAAAACTTGTCTTTTATAAATTTAATTAAAGTCATGGCTCTCATATAGAATATGAAATTATTTTCTTATAGGTATTTTCTTATAGGATGAAAATTCAACAAATGTACGACAGAGATTTTCGTTTCTTTTCTTTCGTCGAAATGGATACAATATTCATTTTACGTGCCATAAAAGATTATCGACGTTAACTCTCCATTTTATTGAGTTCCGCATATTATTTTTAAGTAATAATAAAAATTTTAGTCGAAAAAAATAGATCGAAAAATGATCGATATAGAAACTATAATATAACGAGGCAACGTAAGCATTGTTTCAGACATTGCGGTAAAGAAACAATATTTGCGAGAATTTTGACGAGATAATGCCTCGCGTATGTCCGATATACGAGCTTCCTTCGAGATCCAACGAATTCGAGAAACTACTCGATCAAGGACCAAAGAATCGACGAATAACTGTCGGGATCCTAGTCAAGCCCGCCGAACAGTCTTGTCCCGACAAAGCACAAAGTGAACATTATCACAGGGCAACTGTAGTAATGTTGAAAAAAAAGATCTTGTATTTATTCTATAAATTTAGAAGATCTTTGAATGTTATGCTCTCTTTCTCTTTTTCTCTGTCTTTCTCTCTCTCTCTGTCTTTTATCATATCTATCTTCTCGTGTTTATCTCTTTTCTCTTCATCCTAGAAATTTGTAGTTTCGAGTTAAGCTCTCCTAGACATCTTGAAAAACTCTCGAATTATCCCAATTTAGATCTAAACATCGTTGACGATTGATATATATCTATACGGTCGCATCGATCTGCATCTATCGAGTACTGTCTCTAAACTAAACTTGCTCGAGTGTCCGATATTTTATGATCATGATTGTCCGATCGGTATTCCTGACTCGAGATCAGCCATCGTTTGTATCACAAACTGGTGCGCGATAATTAAAATCACGATGGAACGAGCGATGATAGATATTGCAAGTTTTTCGCGCGAAATATCGATCGGGATTGCTCGTGAAAACGGACGCGATTGCGAACCTCTCAGCTTCGACGTGCTTCTCCTTGAAAATTTCGAAAGGATCTCGATCTCACATCCGGGCGATCTTGCGTTTCCGCTGACTCGTGTCGTCTTGTATTTTCTCCTTCCTTAAGAAAATCAAATTACTGATAAGGAGATTCTCGTGTGTCGTCCAAATCGACTCCATGTGCCTAAAAATGTGATCAAAACAAGCTGTTGTAAAATGCACACGCTCACGCGTCGCATTTAATGTCTAGTTTCTTGTTGTTTAACAGGGATTCATCGATTCTTATTCATCGTCATCCTTTTCCATTTTCGGTGAAGACAAGCGATATATTTGGCATGAATAATTTTAGAGTGAATAGCCAGTCATTCGATAGGATCTATGTTTCAGCAATAATCAAAAAACTATAATAAATTTTCTACCACATATAAGACATCGCGAAGTTATTATACATTTGACATCTATTTTAAAGTTCACGGAGTGCTTTCATTATCGTTACAGATAAACCTTTATAATTGACACAGATATAACACGGACGAATCTATTATTTTGTGAGAAAATCTATGAATATTTATATCATATAAACATGAGCGATAAATAATAATTTTGTTATGATACAAAAATGCATTAAAAATGCATAAAAAACAACATTACTTATTATTAGTATCGATAAAGAAAATACAGCACAGCGAAATTGAAAACTATAAAAATGTTTTCTAAATTAGTATGAAAGGAAACCAAGTCTATTTACAAAATTTTATACTCGTTATGAAAATACACGCACGTAAATTTATCAATACAATTGTAAGTATTAGTGTTTTTTTTTTTTTCCAAAATAGATAATTTTCTTATTTTTATTATTTATGTGTTACAGCAAAATGTTTCCATGACAGAAAAGCGTTCGCAAATAATTACAGAAATAAACAAACAATTGTGCATTTATCTGTTATTTTTTCATATCTGTATGTACGCAGAACGCGACCGATTTTAATATATGTATACCAGTATTTCATAGTGTATAATATATGTAATGTCGATGTCGCACGAAACGTGAAAGCGAACGGAATGTGTCTTCCAAGTTTTTCATGTTATCGAAGCAGAGATGAATCGCACGAAATACAGCACGAGATAAAAAAAAATTGTTTTTCACGTTTAAGCGATGCGAAACGGAAACGAGATGTATGTATACACGGAAAGACTGAAGATAAAAAAGAAGGAAGTTGCGCGAAGTGAGAGGTATACATTTGTTATTATATAACGCGTAAACGCGCGATAATGAAACATACATATAGTGCGACTGTTCCAATAGATGCAAGTGATAACATTGCACTTTTTTCTCGCACGACGGCGAGAAATTTTATATTTTAAATATCGAAACTTGAAATTAATTTTTAAACATTGATACATTCTGATTATTTACATTTATATACTACTCTTTGTTATAAGTTTTCAAATTCAGTTATTTTCAAATAAAATATGATAGCGATGACGTCATAAATTTAGCAGACACAGTAATTTATAATAATTTTAATGCGATTAGTAGCATTTCCTGTCGTCGTGCGAGGTGTAATGTTTGTAAAAAAGAAAAAACAAATTGTAATTAATCCACGCGATATTCGCGTTGATTTTGCGACTTTTGTGCCAATATAAATAAGGCCAGCTATTATGCAATACTCGAGTCATCGTGCAAGCCGACGAATGGCTGTACACGAGATGCCTATAGAGTTATTTTGAAGTCACCTTATATATAGATATATAAGAAGATAAAAAAGAAAAAATATATATATACAAAGAGAGATGAAAAACACAAAGATTCTATATATATATATATATTATATATATACACATATATAAATACATACATATAGGAATACATACATATATACACAAACTATATATGTAAATATGCATTATAATACGTACATACATATGCAGGTGTATGACTTACGAACACGCGGGTGAAGCAAGTCTAAAGGGGCGAAATGTGCGAAAGCCAAAGAAATACCTCTAGCTATTAAGATGATCGATGATAATAATTAGTATGTAAGCGTTTTGGCTCCTTTCTCGTGTTTTGTGTGGGAGCTCTTCCG
>NW_021849308.1:1311550-1326132 GCF_003651465.1 Formica exsecta | reverse complement strand
GAATATATAATTGTAAGAATAGAGGATAAAAAATATATATAACGGGAATTCCTTGTAACCTCACGCATAATGATTTTTTACGAACGCAACACTTGATATGAAAAAGATTGATTTTTGTATTGCAAAATGTTCATAATTTGTTACAATTTTTTTTTCAAATCTATTTCATTTTAAATACATATACATTTTACATATGTTTATCTTAAAATAAATAAGTTTAATATGTTTTCCATTTGTTTTATTTTAGAAATTTATGATATAAACGATACGTGTGTTGCACGGAATCACCGTTAGAAGGAATGACGGTATAATATTATTGAATAAACGGCCCAGAAATTAATGCGTAATATTGTTCATTAATGTAATACGTGCGAGATATATCTACAATTTAATTGACGATCCCATTAGATCAAGGGATCAACACGATTTACATTTACATTATCCCATTTTATAGTTTCTTAAGTATTTATTTTGTGCTATCTAAATGTCTCATCATTTAGTTGTTCAATTATGATTTAATCGTTTAATCATCAAACTGATCTGCAATTGTTAATATATATATAACATGTACGTATTACACATATGCGTATTCTTTTTGATTTATAGTTTTTGCGCGCATTTTAAATCATTACATATTATGAATTGAGTGTATCATTAATAATCTCGTTGTGTTAACGAGGATACTCGACAAATAATAAAGAAGTAAATTTAATTATTCAAATATAGATAGATTTTATTTTATGTCTCCACGTGATATTTCAGATTTTCTTATCATTAATTTGTATTTTCCTATCATTTTTTATTGATTGTAGAGAGTTTACACGATATTTTTTCTTATATACTTAACGTACAATGTATAAATTCGAGACATGTATAAATAAACACAATTATGACTTTCTTTATAGATGAAAATTATGAATAGAATTCACAATTTAAATTTTATTTTTTCTTAGAAAAATTTGAAGATTTCTTATTAAGAATAAAAATTTCTGATAAGAAATTTATATATTGTAATCGATAATATGTGTGTTTAAGCATTGTAAATTTACATTTTTGTATAATTATTTTATATCATGTATGACATTATGTGTGATCAATATATGAGTCTCTCAGAAGTCAAATTAATCAACTATATTTTTTTCTAAAATTAAGAAATTTGGAAAAAATAAAGTCGATTAATTTGGCTTTTGAGAGGTTTATATATCAATGAACCAAAAATATCTTTATATGTCAAATATCTTTTAATAAAATTATTTGTTTATACAAACATTTACCGTAACATATTAACTGATTTGCATTATGGTTAACCATTTTCATCATGTTGACACACTTTTCGCATTTTTTGTTTGCAGATCAATGGGTGTGTATCTGCGGACGTCGTACCAAGAATTTTTTTTTCATAATTTGGCATCAACGAAATGAATGCGGAATAAAGTACCGTTCTAAATATTGCTTGTTTACATCTGCAAAATTAGGTTCATGGTTATACCATATAAAAGATATACATAGTGATAGGTATGACAACGATTACGATTAACACAATTGCCAAGACCCCTATTAAGCAATAATTAAATAATAATTAATTATATTTGAGAATAGTAGAAATGTTTTTCATACATACATAGAATGTTTTGTAATTATTGTATAATATTTTAACAGCATTCTAAAAATTAATTAGAATTGAAAATTTTATAGAGAAATATTGAAATCACAATAGCTTCCAAGCGATTTAAATCGAGACCTCGTAATATTTTAGTTAATTAAAGAATTATAAGTTTATTTGTTCAGTAGTATAATCTACTTTAATAAATTTTATATTTGCATACGATGTTATTTTAGATTTCAAATATGATATTAACGTTGTTTCAGATATACTATTGTCGGGACACTGACAATAAAATCACATATCATTCATATTTCTCGACGAAAATAGAAAACCGCCAATAAAAAAAAATATTTATGTTTTATTTAAATGTGAAATTATTTTTTATCATAATACTTATTTACATTTTGATATACCTTTCAAAAAATCTTGATTAAATTATTTAATTATTTCGCGACTCAGCAATGATATTTGATTGTAGAAATTGAATGTCTAATAACCATTTTTAACAAAAATTTTTCTGTCATATCAATTATTTTTATTATGCACAGATGATATAGCGATACGTAAAATATTTATGTATCTGTTTTAAATAAAGATATTTATGTACAAGTTTCGATCAAGTATGATATGTCAATTGTATTTCGTTAAATTGTAATTTTTCTATTATGTGACAGTCTGTGCGATGCAGTCCATCAATTTTTTAGGAGTAATCTTCGAATAATAGATCCATACCAATATTATTCCGCGCGTATAAAATTTATCTAACAGTTATTCTCACGCGCATGGACTTGTTTGATTGTAGGCCGCCAGTATTATCGTCATCATCACGATCATCAGTACCATCATCAGGACAAGCCCTTCGCTTGCGACCGCTGCGGCAGAAAGTACAAATGGAAGACGTCCTTGCATTGCCATCAAAGGGACGAGTGTGGCAAGGAGCCGCAATACAAATGCTACTATTGCAATTACAAGACTAAAATAAGATCGAATTGGATTCGCCATGAGAAAACCCACACAAATCCCGGACGTGGACGTAAATAGGCATTTGGGGTCATAGTAACGCTTTAAAAACTTGCGGATATATCGTGACAAATGGGTTCAGTTTTATAAATCTTGAATCCTTTGTCCTAGTCTCATCCGAAATAAAATCTATGTATTTCAATTGTAGCAATGTGAAATACAACAACAATGCATACAAAGAATTAATCATTTGTGATAGATTTTCAATAGTTACGTGGACGATTAGAAAGAGATAGTATTTCAAGTATATGTAATTTAAATAGCTTTAGAAAAATTAAATTGAGTAATAACAACAGGTATATTTTTCAGATATTATGTAAATTTAATCAATTTTTTCCGCTTTTGTAATTTTTGGACAGCCGCACACGGAAGATTTTGCGTCAATTTTGTCTCATAGCAAAATTTGCTTTGTACTTATTTCAGAATAGAGTTTTATATTGGATATATTATATTTTTATTTGTTCTTTTTTTATATATTACTTGCATATGATTAAAAAATATTTTTTAAATAAAAACAAATGTGATATTTATTATAAAATTTTATACAGCATGCACATGTATGTGTGTGTGTGAAATATTTGTCTTTATTATGGTATGAGTTATCATCAGTTTTAATATATCATGTGACCGTCCATTGGTGGAGGGTTAAAAAAAGTAGATATCTTCAAGTTTTTGAAATTTTTTGTTCTTCATAATAACCGCGTTCAACAGAACAATAGCTGAATTACCATCTTGTCAATACTCGACGTTGATATGTTAGTTCTAAAAGTAACAGCGAATTACGTTGGATTGCTACTAAGCGTTTTGTTCTGCTGAACGCGCCCATTGTTTATATGTCAAAAAATCTAAAATCTGTTTTGTTTAAATGCAAAATATTATTCTGGATTTTATTTCAGACTTTTCTTCATAGAACATCTCGTGTTAATAATGTTTCTTTAGATTTTATTTATTTTTTTAAATCTTTGTTTATTTTTTATTTTTATATCCTCTCTTTTAAATAATAATTAAATTTCGTATTCACGCAATGTATATCGAAATATATAATATTATGCGGAAAGAATTAAATTTTTCAGATTTATGTTTAATATTAAAATTTATACAGGGTGTAATTATTACGTATATCATTATAAGCATAATCTATGAAAGATCTTAAAATATCTCTTAAAAATAAATATATACATGAATAAATAATAATTCCTTTTCTCGGGCAATTAGGATTGTAACTTAAATTGTCAAATTTAAAATATCGGAACTTTACTCTATAATTAAAGATTTATATGATCCTTTTTAATATAAGTTAGTTCACAGAAACTAAACAAACTTGACCAAAGATTTAAGTGTGTACTACTTAGGCTATATATAAATATTTATATTGTATTATAATACGATTCTTTTTATTGTTATATTATGAGATTATGACTTTTTTGATTTTTATTATTTTAATCATTTTATTTTTTTATTGCTTAATCTAGATTTTTATAGTTGCTAATAGGATATTCACTTAAATGCAATTCGTAAATATTATAATATATATAATATTATAATATGTATTATAATCTAGTTAAATTTAATATTTGGCTATTTTAATTAAAAAATTGCATACGACCACGATTATTAACAATTATTATTTATCATCGAAATGCGACAAATGACGTTTAAGATTATTACAATTAAGATAACAATGAATTAAAAACTCGACTTACATTTTTGTTTTACGTTAATGAAATAACAAGAGGCTATAATGATTCTATAATGATACTAAACTATGATGACATTCGGCGACAAAAAGATTGGATATTCTATGAAATGATAAAAATTGATATAAATATAATTAAACAGAACACACTTTACTTGTACTTGTTCTAAATTATTAATATAGAGTCATGTTTCTATTTAGCAGTTTCTAATCAAATTGCATTCACCTACAGATATAGGCTGCGTTCGGGAAGCACGCTTACGTGCTAAAAGCGTCGTTCTATCTTTGTTATTTATTGAAACTTGAACAAGGACAGAGCACGCTCATAGCGCTAAAAGCGTGCTCCCCGAACGCATCCATAATCATAAGACCTACAGATACAATCATTGATCTACATAGATCTAAATATAAACATTAGTGATCATGACTCAATAAAATAATAGCACAATTTCAAAGTTTTTCTTCTTTAATCGTTGTTAAATCGCTTAACTGCTCGGAATACAATGTTTTTTATTCTGTATTTTTTGTTCTATTTGTACTTGTATGCGCGATATGTTCAGTAAATCGCGCCGAAGAAATTTATCATGAAACAACAAATAAAAAGCATAAAATACACTTTACTAATTGATTATATGTAGTTTTAGATTTTGAATGTGAAAACAGTGAAGTAATGCATATTTTGACTCTATGCCTATTAATACTTAAGTAAGATATTTACATATAAAACCGTAAAATATTTCTTTATATGTGTTACATCAAAATTAACACGTTGTTAATTTTCACTAATCGTTCGAAATATGGCAAAATACAGCAATTGAAAATATGGTCTCGCAACTTTAACAAAAGACTTATAAAACTAAAATAATATGTTTAGTACACAAGAGAGGACTTTCAAACATAATTGAAAAAACTCTTCAATAATAGACTGATTTTTATATTTACTATCGAGATGGTAGCGTTTTCCAATATACTTATATCATTAGAAATTTGTGGCAATAATGTTTCAATTACAGTTAATTATTATATATTGCGATATTTATTAATTTTTCTATTTAACAACATTTTGAAATAATATTATACGTTATAAAATATAGAAAAAGTAAAAATATATTACTTTAAAATCAAATTAGTAATGATTTGTGTGGAATATATGCCTAAGATCTTTTTATCGCTGAACGCATTATAGTATTATTACTGGTACAAATTTTCTATAATAATAATAATTAGAAAAAGAAAATAATAATAATAGTAATAAGAGAGAGAGAGAGAGAGAGATTCAGTAAGTAATCTTCATGACATATTGCATCGAAATTGATATGGACTATTTTCTTGATATCAAGATACTGTTCATATCATGATTATTTTACGAGATAGAATATGTTGATTCCTATGAAATCTATGTAATAACTGCATTATTATAACATATTTGTTTAATAATGATATCATAGATATATGATTTGCGGTAAATTAATTGTTTTATTTGTACAAAGCTTTAAATAACTAAAAAAGAGCATTATCCTAAATCATGAATAGAGAGAGACTGCTCTTAATAATCATGTCACTCATATATATCAAGTGTCATTTAGTATAAACATGATATTTTGGAAAAGAGCTAAAATTATTCATAGATGATTTTCCGAAGAAGAAGAAACTGCACATATATGTACATATTTTCTGCAAAAGCGTATCTTTTAGTAAAATTATATACATTGTTTAATTTTATTATAAAGATATATTTGAAATACGAAAGTAAGAGAGTTTAAAACATTTCGTAAGATTTATTTTAAAATAAATTTTGTTGGAAAACATTAAATTAAAGAGCTTTTTCTGCAATAACGTGTTTACATATAGAATTATCTTACTTAATTTAAATATGAGAGAGAATTATTATATTAAACTTTAATATTAGATCAAAGCCGATTTTACAAACCAAAGTTTTATGTAGTGTAAAATTTAGAATTATAACGTAATAAAATGCGATTAAAACAAATCGGATTAGAAATATTCGCGATCTGAAGTAAACAATTCCCTAAGTCAACGGAGGAAATAGAAATTTATTTTCTCATCCTTTCAATTTATCACATGTTATTAATAGGGAATAGGATTAAGACAGTTCGAGTCCCAAAGTATATTCGATTTTTATTGTTATGGTTTTTGAGTGCAAAATGGATTTTATACATATTTATTTTTACTTTTACGAAGATAAAAATAGATTTCTGTAAATATGAAAACTTGAAAAACACAATATTCATTTATTTTATTTTCTGCCTGATGAAATAACATTTCTGTTTGTTATATTAGAAATTGTTTTAATATATATTTTTGTTTGCAACAGATTTGTGTAATTTGACAAATTATAATACATATATGGTAATTTAGCAAATAATAACATAAATAATTAATTTATAATTTATAACATTATTTTTGTACATTAAAATTTTTTAAATATGATGATAAGATATGTAATAATTAATGGTTGTATCTTTTTACATTACGTTCCACTTTAGAAATTTGCATTAAAGGAAACAGTACTTATCAAGAGAGATTTTTTTCGATAGCTGTTTAGATTTATCGAAATTTCGCGGAAATCTATATAAATATTGGCACATTTAATAACCAAAATGTATTTTTTTTTATTTCAGATGGTGACCATCAGTACGCACACAAACTTCGCAAAACAAGAGTCTTGTATATTTCATAAAATATTAACAATACAAACGTTAATTATTATTTTACAGATTCGTCAAAAATATATTAAAATTCAAATTATTATTATACAACAGCTGTAATCTATGCACAGATTTAATTACTTTGATTTATATTCTTTTCCTTAATAATTTTCTTTTAAAATTGTATCAGGAACACACTTTTTATTTTCCTCGGAAATGAGATGTATATTAAACAGAAATATAAGCTTTTTTTTAATTATGAAAAATTATAAAATGATTCTTATATATATAAAATGCATGTGTAGATTTGCAGATTTGTAGTTCTAGAGACACATTTTCTGCTGCATTTGTAATGTTTAATTATCTTGATACATCGCAAAATTATTCTTTTAATTCTGCATAAATTTTTCATATTTATCTCATTCGATATTCATCAAGAATTTCAACAATTTTGTCACGTGTCTTTAATGTATCATCATTGACGCTTAATGGCCGACTCTAATCGCTTTTTACTTCCTCCGTTTGCAGGTTCTTGGCTGCAGGAGCTGTTCACAAATTTGCGGAATACAGTGGATGAAAACGCAACAAAGAAACCATTTGCATGCGACACTTGCGACAGGTCGTACGTGTCGCAGCGCTCTCTTTATAATCATCGAACGTACGAATGCGGAAAGCCACGCAAGTTTGTCTGCGAACAATGTGACACTCGTTTCCTATACAAACATCATCTACAGAGGCACATCGGGAGCATACACCGTCACCGCCTTTGATGATCGAATGGCAGCGAGAAGAGCGCTTTCGCATGGAAGCAATTCCGCGAAATTAAACGCGTTATTGATGACGGAAAATTAACTTTTGATCTTAAAGAACGCTTTTTTGAGAAAGATAAAACAGAGAAAAACATATTGACTATTGATACGTGTCAGTATAAATGATGTAAAATAATGACACATGAGTTATAAAAGCCATTCGATATTTTGTCTTGACAATAGGAAGTTTTTGCGGTTGTAATTATTATATTGGATATGATTATTGGATAGTGATTATTGTAAAACGAAAATAAAGACATATTGCAAACAATATTTTTAATACTACATGTAACAATTATTTTTATATATACAATATTGGTAAGTAGCACAAGAAGCGCAAACAACCAATCTAATCGATCGATCATCTCTTTTTCAGGTGATGTGAAATCGATCTGCCATAATATCGAATCTATATCAAGAAGCCATATTTAAAATCTATGCAAGGACTATGATAGCAAACAATATTTTTAATACTACATGTAACAATTATTTTTTAATTTATTTTTTAATTTATGTTATTTATTGTTATTTATGTAACAGCTATATTTTTTAATTATTTTTTAATTTATTGTTATTTATGTAACAGCTATATTGTAGCTCATTTCTTGCGACTTGCAACTCTTTTCTATACAGCGTTGACTCGATTCTTTTATGGGTGCGATTAAACAACACGATCGCAGATCGTGATATGTGCAACATGAAGATTGCGACACACATAATGCGATCAAGATTGAGCGCGGTTTTCGTGGCCGAAATTTTAAATTGCGAACATTTATTTTTCTAATTGTTTTTAAATAAAATATAATTTTGCAGTTAAAATAGATTGTACCGAGAGAGAAGGAGAAATAGAAAATATAATACATAATAATTTCCCTTCATATGTTTAAACGAATATAAAATTCATTGAATTTTACACGATTATTTATTAACTTTATATATCTAACAATATATATGGTGTTTAAAACACTGTAAATAACAACACAGCTAAAAAATGCACGATTAAAGAAAGAGCGTGCCAGCATGATGACGTTAAAAACAATCAATGATATCGCTTCTCACGATTAAAATGATGAAGGATATCACAACTTTATAATAGTTTATTTTTCTTATGCTGGATATGTCTACCCGATGTTTGCATATTCAATTCTTTTTCTGACATTTTAATTGTGGGCATTGTTGTATTTTAATTTTATATTATTGGCACAAAATATAAAAGTAAAAATCACTCGATAAAAGAAAAAACAATAAAAAAAACAGAATATACAAATTTTTTAATTATATAAATGTGAGAAATTTAAGAAATGATTTATTTTTTATTATATATATAAATATTATCTTGCACAAAATTAATACCAAAATATGAATATTTTTATCTTTTTTTAACAGCAGTTTTTTTTTATCTGGATCTACTAGGTAAAATAAATATTTATTATTTTTTTAATAATAGATATTTTTTTTTTTAAATACATATAAAATTTTCCAAAGGTTTTTGCCACAAGTGTTCCTTTTTCTTCCATCATTTTCAATCGAGGATATCTATTATTTATTACATTAATTAAAATGAAAAATTTGTTTGTATTAGCTCAATAAGTTAATAAAGCTTGTTATCTATTTATCCAAATGAAGGCACGTTTATTCAGTAAACATTTCAGTAATGAAACATGTGTGTGTTAATATTATCTTCAAGCGCGCTATAAATTTTGTAGAGTTTTTTTGGGTATCTTTCAGGTTTAAATCAGGTGGACTCAATCTGATTCTTATTAGTCTTTTTGTTCTTTTTAGTTCTCAAGTACGCAATGATCAACAGATTGGTGGACCGGAAAGCATAGACACGCAGCACCAGTAATCACCAAAAGATGTGTACGATGACATACAAAGGATAAATCATTTGAAGCCAAATCTACCAGAAAAAGCGTTTTATTGTTGCTAATGATGTAGACAAATTGAGAAAATGAGATGATAAGGAAGAAGTGTACAACGTCAAAAACAAGAAGAAAAGAAGCATATATTTAAAACATTAATATTTGTTGCGGTTTTTTATGAAATAATCTATTTGTTGTGGTTTTTATGAAATAATCTTTCATCGCTAGAAGATTCGTGCAATGCACCAAATTAATTCTTCGAGGAATCAAATTTTGGTTAATTATCCTCAGTATCCCTAATATATCCCATTGAACAAATCCTTGGAATTATACTAATGTTTACATTTCAGTTTATATTTTTTTTGCCTAATTCCCTTTCACATCGTATAAATCAACCATTTCATGTAACAACCAGAAGATCCATCGAGAAGATATTCGAAATAATTTCTAAGAATCATGAACTCACACTTTGAAGAGAAAAGAATCGTGAGATTTCGAAGACTTTGTGAAACTCTGTAAAATTATTCCTGCGTTACTTTTTCGTCTTAGAATCTATATTTTGTGTTTTGTCCTTACATTAAGTGTATTTTGTTAATGGTCATGATTTTCGTCTCATCGCATATTTTTTACTAAGCAATTTTTAATCGTCAATTTTCGATGTGCTTTACAAACAATGTTGCAGGCGAAAAAACGGTGTCGAAACCAATTACTCGTAGACTCATAGACTATATCTGCAGCTTTTGTGGTCTTGCATGGTCGTTTAAGCCTACTATGTGCGGATTCACCATAGATAGTAGATCATTATCAACGACTTTTGATTTTTTATTCCGATTTTAATATTTCGTTTTTATAAGACTATACCTTGGTCGTAGAAACGCGTCAAGCTTACGTTTTCGATGTGAATCACAAATCTATTTTACGAAAATTGCAAGCAGGACGTGTTCGTACTTTCAAGAGATACCTGAAAAAAAATTTTGTAACTAAAGACATGACAGATATAATAATATTGTAATCACGATATTATGTCATTTATTTTCTCCTAGCCACTTGAAGATTTTGCAGCGGCGAGAGATGAAATTTGACACAGAAGATCATCCAGAAGATATTAATCATCGAGCTTGTTTTTATTAACATAACTTTCAGTCATATCGTGATATACATATAGAAAACTAACAGTACTAATATAAATGGAGATCTTTACTGATATTTTTTACGCATTAATTTATACACGCACGCTTCTTCCACCACTGTTTGGTCAAAATCCAATAATCAAGCGTTTCCGTTTTCTAAATTTTAGGTGAAGAGTTTAGAGTTTCCAAACCGTACCGTTGCGGAAAATGCGACAAAGATTATAAAAACAAGGGCAGCCTGAAACGCCATCAGAAGTACGAGTGCGGTAAATCTCCTCAGTACCCTTGCGAAGAATGCAAATACAAAGGCACGCAGCAGGGTAATTTGGATCGTCATATTCGCACCCAGCACCGGTCATCGAAACCCATGAAGAAACGCACGACAAAACACGCTACACATTCTACAACGCATTTCCGTCACATGATGGAATTTTCGTCACAATTTTTGTTTCTGAAGACTTCCGAGCAACCTTAAAGTTTGTCGGATGGCAGATAGTTCTTATTGTTTGATGATACGGATTGTTTTTTCTTTGGATTTAAATATACAGAGAAGATCCATTAAATATGTGTGATCGTCTAGAAGATGTATCATGCGCCTAGATAGCGAATTAATTAGATTCTAAATAATTTTTTCCTGATTTCAAAAAAATATATTTTATTATTTTAAAAGTGCGTATATACTCGAAGAGTATATACTTGAGTTATAGATAATTATATCGAGCAAGCCATATTTTATCATAATTTTGAAATATAGATGAGACTCTTTGAGCTTTCTATATCCATATATATAAAAGTTTATAGAGAGTAGATAAAATTTCTGATTAAGGAAATTATTAATAGATTATAATTATGAAAGATATATTTTGTGAAGACTGCGGAATATAAATTGGTATTTTTTTTTTTTTTTTGTGAACATTTGCAGCTCAGAAGATGTTTAAGAAACTGCGAGCAGAAGAGATTTTACATAATTCGTCAAGATATAGAAATTATACGTCGACAGGAAGAATATTGATGATAAATTAAAAATTATGTAAATATGTATGTCTGTAACTGTGTGAAAGAACGCGGTTTAAACTTCTCGTGAAGAGTTTTTAAGCATGCGAGAATTAATTATAATTCTCGCGTTAGACAGAAAAATAATTAATTTAAATTTCTGTCTAGATTGAAGGCGATGCTTCACAAAATTCGAATCTTTTGCTTTACAATGCTATTATATTTGTTTAGTTTTTACTCAGCATTTATCCTTTTTTTCTTACATATCGTGTATATAGTGGCGGATTTATTGTTAAGCTTAAGATGCCTAGTATTTTCTTGGCACATATATGTATTAGTGGCGCAAACTGGATTATTTTAATCAAGCGTAATAAATTATTTGTTTTGAAAGTGATATCTGTTTTTAAATTTAAAATTTTAGGAAATTTTTTAAATCTTCTTTATTTTTTGTTTTATATTATCAACAATTTAATCGCAAATGTTTAAAAAATATTGACGAAACGAGTACTCTTTTTTAAAATTGATAAACTTTAAAATACGTTAAATGTTCGATTATTTTCGAGCTTTAATTAATTAATATTTATTTTAACATGCAAGAAAATTTGTTGAATCTTTTTTTTATAAAAACGTTTTAACTTATAAAACAATAAATATTTTTAAATTATTGAGTAATAAAAATCGTGATTAATTGCTTGTTTTTAAAATAAAAAGAATTAATAACATGAATTTTATCCTATAAAAGGATATTTCCAATTTAATTAGTTTGAAAATTATACATTAATTATTAGATTTCAAATTTAGATAATTATAATATTATAATCGTAAAATTAAATTTATATTAACTATATTTTTTATATTTTATATTATTTATCTATTTTTGAGAAAAATGGCAATCTTATTTATTAATTTTTTTAGTAAATGTTTGTTATTAATCAAGTTTTTTCTTGAAAAGATCCTCAAATATATTAGCGCCAATTATCTAAAAATATAAATCCGTCACTACTTTTATAATCTAAAATGTGAGTTTATTGATTGCATATATTATTGCATAACATATATTGTAATCTTACTGGTAGAAGGTTTTTGCAATCGAAATGTCATGTAATGCTATTAGGATACGCTAGTATGCATATAAAAATACTACAGTTGATTGTACCGATTGACACCAATGATTAAAATGGGGAAATATAATCGTTATCATTACAAATGAGCTGAAGTGATGCTATAAGATGGAGAGCTGCGGCGCATCGTTGGAAGATCTCTTTTCGCTAAATTCGATTTTGTGAGCGAGAAAATTCTGTGATAAGTTAATTAATTCTTATTCGGACGTTAAACGAAATATTCACCGAGGCCTTAGTTATACATGACCCCGTTTACGGTGTTTTATTGTAATTATAATTTTATTATAGATACATTATATATATTACGCGATAAATAAAATTATAACTAATACGTTGAATAATGAATTTCACAGCCTGTCGTTGATGATGTTTTATAAAATAACGTTGATTGATGTTTTATAAAATAACTTCCGAATGGCAACATCATACATATGAAGATACAAGCAGAAAAAAGATCATCATAGAAGAGCATAATAGATATCAGATTGCACGCTTAAAATATTTTTTTTCGGTATTATGACATCGCATTTTGTTTCTGATATATTGATTTATATTAAAGAACCCATCAAAAAATTCGTTAAGTTAAAAAAATTTTTAGGTTTGTCAAATATTATTATTTTCTATATCAACTATCAAGATTAATCTTTATGATGAAGATAAAATAAATGATCGGAGTCAGTCGATTCGCGGAAATATTGCATCGCGAAGATTACAAGCCGATCGAATCAAATTCCGAATGCATGTATTAATCTCGTTCCAATTTTGCTTTCAGGTAAAACGAAACGGTATCCATGTTTTCAGTGCAACAAATCCTACGTTAATCTCAGCAGCTTAAATCGCCATGTACAATACGAGTGCAACAAAGAGCCACAACATTTGTGCCCCTTCTGTGACAAGAAGATCTCTCAGCCAGACAACTTTAAGCGACACTTATTGAAGCTACACAATTACATTCTCCCATCTATAAAGTAAGACTAAAAAGACCTACTAGATAGTGTAGAGAGGAAAAAATTGGGGGATTGCTGAAAACGTTCCGTATAGTGCCAGGATTGCCGAATGGATTAGCTTGCAACATTTCGTCGCTATCTTGAGTAGTTATATATGTATACAGTATTACGTTTAATTGTGTTAATGTATTAGTAAATACGTAGAGCTAAACACGAAGAGCTAAGTACATTAACACAATTTAATGTAACACTGTATACATATATAAATACTCAAGATGGCGACGAAATGTTGCATGCTATTCTACGCGGCAAACCTAGCATTATACGGAACGTTTTTCATTGCCACTTTGGATCTATGCAATTAGGTCTCTTTATTCTTACTTCATATTCTCACTCGTGCAATCAACCATGCCACGACGGATGGTTGCGCGAACAAGATTATAATATTTTAATTAATATTTTATGCGGAATGAATTATTCTTTCTGAGAAAGTGTTATTTAGACTCAAAACTTTAAATATAACTTATTTATTGCTTGCTTTACATTGTCAAAAACTAAATCACGAATGCTCAAAAAATATTGATAGAATATTATTTTGTCTGAAATTTTCAAACTAATTAAATATTCAAATATATATTTTTTTGGATCATAGTTAACTACTATTTATTTCAATATGCAGGAAATTAAATTTTTTAAATCTTTTTATGGAAATATATTATATAATATAAT
>NW_021849308.1:1304314-1311402 GCF_003651465.1 Formica exsecta | reverse complement strand
TTTTAGAAATTATTGAATAATAGAAATTATATTTATTACTTTTAAAATAGAAAGAATTAATAATCTGAATTTTCTTATATAAAAGAATGCATCACATGTTAAAAACTTCTTGCCTTACTAAGCGACTGACTCATCATGTAAAATAACTTAATTTATTTTATAGTGCGCGTTTTTTGAGATTGACGAAAATATTTGATTTGTTCAATAATATTTTTAGCTCACTTATCCTACAATTATTGTATTAAATTTTAGAGTTTAAACACACTTTTAGCTTTAACATCAAATTACCATCACTGTTGAATACTTATAGAGCAAAGATGTATCCACGACTGTGTCTTATGATAGTAATGATAATATTAACTTTCTCCGTGCCACTATAAAAAATAAAATATAAAGATTATTCGCTCTAAATTTACCTGTGTGAATTTTAAAATTTTCTTAATATCTTTAATATTCAGCTTGATAATCAATGTAGCAGACAAGTGAATACAACTTTCTTATGATTAAACTGTTATTTTATCCTAACATAATGTCATACGTAACGGCCTCGAATTTAAAGATGCCAACGGTGAGATAAAAAAGAGTGATATTCCTATAATTATATAAACTATTATGTATACATAATTATATAATTATCGAGCTTATTGTTCATGTTGCTTATACAATGCATTGTTGTTTTTGTAAGAAAAATAAAATAAAGATACGAATTATTTCTGTTTTATAAATGTCATGAGCAATTGGTACTTATTAATTTAATGATTCGCCATAATTAATATCCTTCTCGATCATAGAACCAATTTTATCACATTTTTTATCATATTTTAAAATTACGTAAAATATTATAATTTACAAATAAATAAACATTTTTTTCATTGATTTCATTCTAGAGCATCTATTATCTACACAAATGTATCATTAGATACATTTGTTTTATGTGATATATTATAAATTGTTAAATAGTATAATCCTGGTTGCTCTGTAAGACATCAAGATGATATTAATGAAATAATTAATACGCGAGTTAATAGTAACTAACATGCGATTCGATTTAATTGTTATTTTGAATAAATTTATTCTTTCACGCATATATTTTATTTTTTTGATTAAATATTTTTTATTTTATTGCAATAAATCAATATCTTGAGTTATATTGATATTTCACTATCATATGTTAATCAATAATGTCAAGAAGCATCTAAATGTCTATTATTTTTATGTTAATCTTTTTATGATTACTATAGATTGTTGATAACAAACTTAAAGTATCTTGTAGGAAAGAATATAAAAGAAACAATCATAGTTCAAATTAAAAATTGGTTATTAGCTTCCTATTCTTCGATACAACCGTTAAATTCAGATCTTTGATTATTTTTCTTTTTTTTTTCATACACGCAATGAATGAAAATTACTTTACCAATGTGCCTAGAGAGAAAAAATCCTATTGTTTGTAAGCGCATTAAATAGATAGTCTTTGATTGTATTAATAAAGATTAAATGACGTTTCAGAATGGACATTCGATGCCGGAAGGAGAAATGAGAGCGATTTCTACCGATGCAAAAATTGTGACAACAGTTACGATATTTAACATTTGATTATGGATATTTACGTGAGAAATACAATGACACGAGAGCAAGTATACGGATTGCAGCAAATAATATTACTAGCGGGATCTTCCCGGAAAATATGCTGAAATAATGATATACACATTATATAAAGGAAGATATGGATTGTGCTCTATTTGTCATAATAATGTTTCGTTTAAATTAATGATGCATGATCATGATAATGAGAAGACTTATTGAATGGAAGACAAGAAAAAACCGATTCAGTGATGGAACTGTATCTCAAAATAATTATCAATTCTCGCACAAAAAAGATACGATCATTAATTACCTCTTAAACTGCTTATGCCTATATTCGGAATATTTTACGAGATAACTCTAAAAAGAACGTACATAAAAAAGAATAAGATTATTTCACGAAATAATATATTAATGTTGTGATAATATATTACATTAATATTTATCAATATTATATTTAGTGGATTATTTTATTTTACTTTTTCTACTTATTATTTATTAAATCTATGTATGTGTGAAAAAGAAATCTTTATCGCACACATATATCTAGAAAAAAATATTTTACTATCACTATATTTTATTTCGCTTTTATCAAAAATAAATATATATTTACGTATATTTTTATTGTACTTATTATTATACTGTTAATATTTATAACTTATTAATTAGTCTGCCGAAGTCTACCGCTAGATCTATTTTTGGATGGAATTACATTGAGATAAGAAGAAAAGAACGCTTTTTAATTCAATATTTTAATGTTTACTTATTTTCTCAGTCAAATATTCTCATTTTAATTTCTTTGCAGAATGAAATATGTATATATTATCAACTAAACACGATTCTTTAGGAAAATATGCAAATAATATTGCTGTCAATTGTGGATTGCCAAGCTATGATTTAACTGATGTAAGTTTTGATTAAATGAGGAATAATTCGAAAATTTAGCGAGAAATTCCATCATACGAGCTATCTAAATTAATGAATATAAGATGCATTACTTTTGTCATAGATTATTTGAAATTAATAACAGTTATTAGCTTTTTTAGCAATATAATAATGGAATGATTAACATTTATTGATATCCGGATAGTAATCTGTGTGTGAAGAAATTTATACACAAAATATTAACTATTATATTATTAAATATTCCCTACTTGATTAGTGTTTTAATTTGACATCTAGCCATTCAACCTAGCATGCGTCAAAGTAACATCCTATAGCGAATCGATCTGAAAAAAATACGGATCAATAAAATTACAATTATAACAAATTTAAGATATTAAAAAATATTTCTATGCAATTTTATTTTTCAGAGTTGCAAATTTTTGGTCATCGAAATTTCTACGATTTATGTACGTTTAAATTATAACATAAAATTTGCTATATTAAAAATATTAAATACCGGTAATGAGTTAAATTTAAATCCCGTAAAAATATTTGAGCTTTTTACGAATAAAATTATAATATATAAAAAATATAAATAAAGTTAAGCCTTGATGAGCTTTCCTACTAGCATTTTATCGACTATTCATTTTATACAAAATAATCGATTCTAGAAAACCGATACATCTATCGCGAGCCATGTGTAAAAGTTAAGAGGCTGTCGACGAAATCAGCGATCTCACAGTCGGCCTTTCTGCGACCTGTTTCAGAATCCAAGAGGGAGCATTGCCGCGTCAACTACGATCGACCATTTACGTGTTACAAGTGTGGCAAACGTTATACGTGGACGGATTCCTTGACGAGGCATCTACGTGAAGGTTGTGGCGTGTTGCCGAAACACAATTGTACGCTTTGCGGCAGGAAATTCCGGCGCAAGGATTATCTCCTACGCCACGAGAACAACGTTCATAAATAGGAGAATTAGTTTTTTTGCGTCTCAGATGGAATCCGTTATCGAAAAAAACTCTAAACTATTTTGAGAATGCGATTCCTATACCTGAACGATACAAATTGCTCACAATGTTCTATTATTGATATTATTTGATTGATCGAGTATAGGTATGATTATTTATAAGATTAGACATCAAAAAACGACTGATATTTGCGATAAAATTTTTATTTTTTTATTTGTTTATTTCTTTATTTCTCGACGATTATTTATATAGTGTGTGTGAGAGAGATTTGCATCGCGTTATTTACGTTTCAAACGATTTTTAAATAATTATATTTTTTTATTAGATGTTATTTTATTTTAAAACATAAAATAATCAAATTATCTCGCGCGAAACAAGAAGTCAAAATAATATAATTTAGTTCGTAAAAAATGATTATTATATATATATATATGTATATATATATAATATGTGTTCCTAAAAACGATGATCTATTTAAGGAAGGTGGCCATAAACATTGTGTGAATAACACATATTTGATAAGAAAAAGATTTATAACAATGATTTTACAACTTTTGGTATTCTATTATTGTTCGCAAAAAACTGCATGATGGTTTCTTCGAAAATTTATTATGATTTAATAGCATTGAACGTTTATATTTTGGCAATTTCTCTTCTTGGTATTTACTTCACTAAATATGCTTACCTTTTTTAAAAGCGCAATTGGATTTAGGAGAAATTGTATCTTAACTACTGATTTTATTTAAAGAAAGATATTTTTATAGAGGTATTTATATGTATATGTTGTTCATTTAAGAAGAAAATAAAAAACAGGACAATCTTATATAGGTATATATTTAAGATAAGAAATTTAGTGAAATTTTTATCGGAAGATTGACTATATATAATATAAGCTATGACAAATTTACTTGCTTAAAATAGCAAAAACAGTTTGAAAAGCGATTATATTAATGTGTAATACATAATTTTTATGAATACACGAAAATTATTTGTGTGTCCGCGCGAATATTCTTAAATATAAAGATATCAAGCAATGAATATAAGATTATAGCTTTTTATCGCCGCGCACAACGGCACATAGAATTATACGTGTAATTGTGTGTACCAGTCATAGTTTTTTGTACCTGTGTATAATCCATCATTTTCTAAAGCA
The DNA here is from genome assembly GCF_003651465.1 of Formica exsecta. NCBI lineage: Eukaryota > Metazoa > Arthropoda > Insecta > Hymenoptera > Formicidae > Formica > Formica exsecta. The sequence continues at coordinate 1,306,812 of NW_021849308.1, read as the reverse complement.
ACACCGAAAAAGCGTGTGTTAGAAAAAAATTTATGTAGTAAAATTTCTATCTATAAGATTTTGTGTAGTGGAGTGCAGTATACGAATGATATACGCGCGCCGCGCATGTCATGGAAGAACTTGAAAAAATTTGCAGGGGAAAGATTTAAACGTCGATAAGGTGCGTAAATTGATGCGTCTGCAATATGTGGTGGCATATGATTTATAAATAATGAAAAATAAAAAAATACGGAAATGTAAAGAGATTAAATATTGTATGCGGTATATTTAAAAAAAAAATCAACAAGCAATATTATATCATAAACTCTAACGATATATAAACTGTAAATGTTTATCTAACAATAATTGTTTTCTGCTTATTATTGTAAATGTGTCAACGGCAATGAATTTTATCATATAAGAGAGCACGTAGAATTGTGTGTAAAATAATAGAACGCGATTTTCTAAATGTTGAAATTTAACATTTTACAATGTAGAAAATATAGCATTGGTACTTTTTCTGATCTGCATTTTTTGTTAATAACATTGCTGTTCCTATAATTTAGTAGAAATTTATATGTATGATTTTTGCAGTTGTAGTCTTATTATATTTTTTGTTATGCATTTATGAAAACGAGGATATATTGAAAATAATTTTTTTACATACATACAAATAAAGCTTTAAATATTTTGTGAGAGGATGGTATTGGATATCAAAATTGTGATATAATAATAATATGCATATAATATATTAACAAGAGATAACAATAATAATTGTATGGGATAAGGAACTAAAAAGGAAAAGACATTTAAATGTTTGTGACACTTATTGATTAAAAAAAATAATTTAATAAAACGATCGATACGGCCAAACTGAAGATGATATAAATTTTAGCAATACAAATTTAGTCAATTAACATGTCATCAGAAGAACGACAACATAAGATACACATAATTTAATTCACGAGAATAGATCCGCAGATGTCTCAATATGTCGCGTTCGAATGCATTAACGTGTCATCTGTTGTTTTTTCCAGATTCGGCACAATACAATACGTCAGACTATTATAAGAGACTGGGCAGACACTTTTGCTCGACATGTGGAAAAGAGTACAGATGGATGCAATCGTTAATCAGACACGAACGAGAGGAGTGTGGAAAGGATCCGCAGTACAGTTGTCCCGTGTGCGGTACGAAGATCCGACACAAGTGGATGCTGAAGAAGCACCTGATTAAATTTCATCGCATGACCATTACGAACGGCGACAATATCTAAAACGATCGATTCAATCGAGCAAATCTATACATAATACAATATTATGTATATCCGACCGAAAATCTTACTTTATCTTTATTACGCATCCCATTTCTTTTTTTTCTTTTTTTGTAGAAAAAATTAGCTTTTCAAATAATATTTTTCAAAATTTGGCAAGTTAAAATTAAAAAAAAAAATGTAAAGCAGGAATAATAAAATAGTTGAAATAAATCTCTCTCTCTCTCTCTCTCTCTCTCTCTCTCTCTCTCTCTCTCATCATTTTTAGATTTCTGACAATTCGACTTCTTTATTATTATCGATCATATGTAAAATTTTCTATTCCACAATACTTAAATTATAACTTTGATAGAAATAATTTTCGAGATAAATAATTTATATTAAATTAGATTGCCTTTTGTCTCCTTCGTATGGTTAATTTATATTGTAACAATTATATATGTGTGTCATAGACACTGTCATATTTGGAAGAAACATCTTGTTATATCATATTGAGAGAATTTAATTTTAAATTTGAATGAAGAGTTATCTTTTTATAATATAAATTTTCACGACAAGTGAGAATATGATAATATTCATTATTTTCTTCATATGATAACAAAGCATTTGAGAAAGGTAACGATCTTGAAAATTATTTTGATCACAAATGCTATATTTGTTAATAGAAGTTAATTATTGATTGTTGAATTTTTTATTGTAGAAATATTCATGCGCATTTAAATAACCAGTGATAACACTGGCAATGATGCCAGTAATAATTTTATAATAATCTTAAAATCCTACATTTGCTTTATATAGTTGTTTTACAATTGTCAAAATATAAATGATGAAATATTTAGGAAAGAACTGATTATCGAAATAAAAACTGTAAATATCTACATAAAATATGTCCATTATTTTTGTCTCCTACATATATATATACGGATATACGAATATACGTATGTATATATCAGTATGTAATGCGAAAATATAGAACAGACTACAAAATGAGTGCATGAAGGCTATTAACTATGCTAATTTACTATGCAAATTTTCAGCGAAAAATCAAATTTGTGTTTCACATTTTAAACTTGTCCTTAGAAAAGACTTTCAAAGATATTCGACTGATTTAAAACGGTGGTTTATTTCAGGTAACAAATATAAAACGAAATTTTTTTCGAGAAAGTAAAAAAGAGCTAATAAACTTCGACGCCACGACGAAGAATTAAGAAAGAGAGGTGTAAGATTCCAAATGGAATCTAGATAA
>NW_021849308.1:1231045-1304213 GCF_003651465.1 Formica exsecta | reverse complement strand
AGTGTTGTAAGATTCCAAATGGAATCTAGATAACCGAGCAGGAGGAATACAGTAGTATGGAGCTTTGTTTGGCTCACTGGTAGAGTGTCAGCCAGCGACGAGTTGAGCCCTTTGGTGTTGTCTCAAATATTATTCCTCTGCTCTCGATTTAGGCTTACAGTGTAGACTTAACGAGGTTGGAGACCTCGATTGAAAGCACATACTGATAGTATCTTTTCTTTTCAGGTTACATCAAATCCTACAGGCCCCAAGATTATCACAGACGGTACCGCGGCAACTACACGTGCGACGCATGCGGTAAGGAGTACACGTGGAAACCGTCTCTAACGAGGCATAAACGCGAGGAGTGCGGTAAGGAACCGCAATTCACGTGCCCGATATGCAACATGAAGATTCGTCGCAGTGGCCAACTCAAACAACATTTGCTTTATGTTCATAATTGGATAAACAAACCGATGAATATATAGTAATGTAAATAATAAAATCAAAGAAACGATGTTATGTGCTCTCTTCTCTCTCTCTCTCTCTCTCTCTCTCTCTCTCTCATCCTTTATTTCTGTTCACTATTTGAATATAATGTTATTGATTATTATAATTTGCTGGTGTTGCAATAATTTCTTTGTTTATTCTAAAAATGATGCGACTTTAATTATTTTGTGTTCCAGATTAATTGCATGTGCGAAATTGTCCATACGCTTGCTATTTGTGCCTATTATACTCTATTTTTTATTATATTTATAATATAAAGGAGAGTGTATTGCGAAAGGAGATAGAGAATAGACGATGAAAGAGTGGAATGCAAGAAAGATTGTCCAAATCTGTTCTTATATTTAGATTATAAGCTTGCCCTAAGAAATGATCTTTGAAGAAACTGGATTGATTTATGATGTCAAAATTTATTTATTTGCGATAATAAATTTGATTTTTTCCAAGAAAGTGAAAAACAGCGCGCTAATGAACTTCGACGCTACGACGAAGAACTAAAAATGAATACGAATCTAACGAAACTGCGACGAATCACGTACTGATAGCGTATACTTTATTTCCAGATTACGGCAAATACAAGTACGGCAAGTTCAAACACAGGCAGTACCGCGACAAACACATCTGCCACGCATGCGGTAAGGAGTACGTATGGAAACGATCTTTGACGAGGCACAAACGCGAGGAGTGCGGTAAGAAAGAGCGACGATTCATATGTGCTCTTTGCGGCAAGAGATTTAAACACAAGCATCATCTGAAGGATCATCAACAACGCCTTCACAATCTTTGAAAAGGGAATCAATTTTCTAAAACTTATTGTCAAAGCTATTAATTTAGCAAATTTTAATGCAAAAACATGGAACGCGCGAAGCTTCATAATAATAAATTGAGACATAGTGGTTGATTCGGATTTGATCGGATATTTGACGTATATTCCGAATGAACAAATCAAATATGTATAAATAAAATCGAACAGCAAAAAAAAGACGCTATGTGTTTTTACTCATTATTTCTATCTATGATTTGAATGTCAAGTAATTGAATCGTGATTGTATTTATTCTAAAAATAAGGAACTTCAAATTTATTAAAATATTAAGCGTTTCATGTTGCGAGAAAGAAAAAAAACTTTCTTGCGTGTTATATATGGCCATTATTTTTATCTCTTATACGAATATAAGAAACAGTATAATGCGAATATAAAGAATAGACTGCAAAAATAAAATGCGAGAGGGTTGTTCATATATATTTTATATCCTGCTTTTAGTTTTTAGAAGAGATAAAAGATCTTCGAAAAAATTCGATTAGCTTATGTAGATAAAATTTATTCGAGTTAACGAACTTGATTGAATATTACTCTTTTGAGAAATTAAATCATCGCACTAATAAATTTCGACATTATGACAAAGAATTTAAAAGAAATGTAAATCTGATGAGATTGTAACAGATTAAGAGGACACGCTGATAGTGTCTTTCCTTTTCAGGTCGCGACAAGAAACCACAAATTCATCACAGGCGCAAATATATTTGCGATGCATGCAAGAAAGTATACACGTGGAGATGTTCTCTGAGGAGGCATATACGTGAGGAGTGCGGTAAAGAGCGGCAGTTCACATGCGCTCCTTGCGACAAGAGGTTCAAGCACAAGCATCATTTAAAGGAGCATCGTTTGACACAACTTCATAAACAAACCGTGAAAAGGAAATCAAATTCCTTGAGACGTGGCGTCACTAATTAACTTAACAAAACTACACGTATTCAAAATATGCAAAATAAAAGTTTGCAATATTCAACTTGATGGACAAATATAGAAAATAAATTTAAACAATAAAGAAATAATATTATGTGTTCTCGTTTTTTTTTTGCTTCCGTTTATCGTTTGAATACCAAATTGTTGAATTATTACAATCTGTTAGTTCTTCTTATTCTTTTAATGATGATTTATTCCAAATCAAATTTATTTCGCAAATAATGCATGAAAAAATGAAAAATTATTGGAAAATTAAATATTTCATATTTCGAGAGAATTACCTTTGAGAAGTGAATGTTTTGCATCTTATTATGACGTGTTGTTGAAAAAGTTGATTAATTATATTTTATTTATGTTTATGCGCGTGTGTATCTATATTATTATTCAAATATGTTTTCAACTTAATTGTTATTACATTATGAATTAATTATTTGTTAAAAATAGTTTTAATTAAAGATAATTTAATTGGTTAATTAATATATATTTAATTAATTCTTTGGTTAATTAATATATACATGCGAAAAAGATAAATTCTCTTAAACCTACTTAGAGTATATGTTCAAAATATGAGATGTCATCGTCTCAAAAAAAGTGCAATTTGTTACCTTTCTTTCGTATATTAAGCACTTCATAAAATTTACTTCACTTTTTTCTTATTGTCTATGGATTGCGACTTATCTTTTTACAGTTTAGTGCCGAAAACTTTGTATTTATTTGTATGTAAAATAATATGCAAATGACTATCAAAAATATTTTTCGTAAAACAACCTACACATTTGTGTTATTATATATTAACGTAATATTCTCTTCAATTTTCACTCTAACTTTGTTATAATAATTATAAATATGAATAAAATTTTGATATATATTTATTGTGATAATTTCATCGTACATTTACTCTTAATTAACTCTTAATTAATATTATTTATGTTACACAGGAATTAAAATTAATATTAAAAATATCATCAATTGGCATATATATTTTCCTTTTCTCGTTGTCTCTTAATTTTATGCAATAATCAAAATGAAAGCTATTGTTTTGCTATAAAAACAGATATTTACGTATCATTGAGGGATTATATATACATACTTTTTAATAATATCGATTATTATATATTGTTGTATGTATTGTCTCAAATCAGTTAATAATTCATAAGACTTCACACAAAAATTACAAAAAATGCCTGCACATATAAATTTAAAATTTTATAATGAATGTAATGGATATGAATATGATACGTAGAAAAGTATGATTATATGTATATATGTCACTTGATGAAATTATACTGGTATTCAGGGAGTCGACTTTTATTTCAGTTATTATATGAAAACTAGAGAAAAATATTGGTAAATAATATTTCCGGTTTTTCAATTTTTTTATGTCTATATATCAATGCAATATCGAGACTAGTATTATGAAAATTTCTTATGTGTACATATGACTGAATGCTTAATGCTAATATCATGAAAATTTCAGTTATATATCGATATACTCGCCGTTCAATATAGATAGAGATTTTTAACAATGCGATTTTATAAGAATAAAGGTAAATACGATATTGAGATAGAATCTCGCCACATCGAAATTACTCGGATATTTAATCCCTGATTTTTGACATATTGCGGATGACTTTGAGGAAAAGATCGAAATTAGAAATCTTGCCAAACCGGAAACCAGAACTAAAGATCTAATTTTCTCAGATGACGGACTTTCTAGCATGCACGCCATCAACGTTGAAATCGACGGTTAGTCCGACATTAATGAAACCAAGATTGTTACATATATGTTTCAGATCAACAGATGTTGCGCTCGATATGCTACCCCTGCAACACGTGTGGCAAGACATACAAATGGAGAGAATCGTTAAGTCTGCACAAACGAATGGAGTGCGGTATTGAACCACGCTTCGCCTGCAGCCTCTGCGGCAGAAAGTTTAAACACAAGCATCACCTCATGAAACATCATAAAGCAATTCACAAATATATTTAATAAGAAACAAAGCGAACCGGCATTTTTTTTATATTTACAGAAGAAAGATGATGCAAACCTCATGTAAGAAGAGATATTAATTTAATATATTAATAGAAATAAAATGATGAAGTAACATTCAAATAATCTCTCTGTCATGTAGGGAAATTGTATAATCCCATCTTCCCGGATTTCTATATTTCCGAACTTTATTTTAATTAAAAATTGACGTGCACGGTTACATAAAATAATAAAAACGTTAATATACGTTATCATTCAATTTAATAAAACTGTTGGACTGAATTTAAAATTCCCTTAATTTATTTTATTGTAAATAGTGTTGCACGAATTTCACGCTTTCTACATGCACGATTCATATTCTATTTTATGTTAGATGAAACTAGTCGAATAACAGTGTTTTCATGCTGGTTTTGTAACAAGAGCTCAGAAATCATTGATGTACTTATACCCACTTGCAATGGTATGGCAGAGTATTCGAATATGCTTTTTACAGCAAAAGATTCGAGAGCAAATATTATCTCAACCAATGTATGACATATCTTTACATAATTTATAAGATTTATGTAAGATTCCTCGAAAATTTAATACTACTATTTTATTTAACGAATTTTTAGTTAATCTTTAGTTAATTTCTTACATATATGTGACAGAATATAGCATGAATAACGGAGAAATTAAGAAAATAATTAAACGCAGAAACAATGGTGTATTCTGCATATATTTTGAAATGCGAATCTTTCTTTATTATCTTTTTTTCGCAGGTTCTAGAAATATCACTTTACAATGTGTTTTACTATAGAACATATGCTATTTATTTTAAAACATTATGTAAAACATTATAATGATATCTCAGATACTTATTGCAAAAATGAGAGACAAAAAAATAATAATCTTGTGATAATCCAAATGATACTGCGTGACTAATTCATAGATTAATATGTTGATGACAATTTTTTAATACAGCAATAAAACTAAATTTATTTGTCGTCTTTATTTGCTTTTTTTTATATTATTATAACAATAAATTTAAAAATTTGAATGAGACATAAAGTGCACGTGTGTAAAAATTTAAATCCTATTTTACTAAATAAATTTGCATTTGCCGTAAAAAAATCAAAAGTCTCTTTATAAGATCACGTGTTATGAAAAATTATTAGAATTATTTGCTTTATGGGAGTCTGTGTAAAAGTAACTAACAATAAGTAAAATTCATAATTATCTCCAAATATAATTAATTTTTAACAGATAATTATAGTTTCAACATCGTTTTAATAATCGTATTTAACGTGTTATGTTTGTATTTTTATTCACGTATTATGTTTGTATTTTTATTAACGTATTATGTTTGTATTTTTATGTTTATTCTTTTCTTTATTAAGATTTAAAACATTACATTAACAATGAAGATTAAAGACGAGAACAAGGATGTATTTTTTATTGCAACTTTCTCTTTGTTGTGATAAGATTGTTGCGTGAATCATATCAATTCGTCAAAGAATTGGTAGTCTTATTTGAAAAGAATAAGATTGCGAATTTTTTTATCTGATTTATATATATATAAATTGCACTGTCTTTTTCTCGCGTAGTGTAGGAAAATGATGAAGGAAATTCTATTATAACACTCTACTGTAAAATGCACTTTAAGATGCATGCACGCACCATTCATTATCTGTTTTTCAGGTGAGATTGATCGGACAGCGTTTTCGTGTAAGATTTGCGGCAGGATCTACGCCAGAAAAACATCCATGTACCGCCATGTGCGTCTTTGCGGCAAGCAGCCCAAGTTCGGCTGTATTCTTTGCGACAAGATGTTCAAGTACAAACATAGGCTATACTCGCATCTTACATCGAAAGCACATTACATGAAACTACAAGAACACCTAAACACATAAATTGCAACAACGAGGACTGACTTGAGAATGTTCATAAAGCACGCCCGAGATTTCTATTGCATTGTAATATATAAACTTATATACTTTATTATATTTGTATATAAACCTTGCTAATTAATAAAGATCTAATTCTATTATCTTTTGATGAATCTCACATGATACTTTCTGTTAATTCTTATGAAAGAACGTTCCGCTACAGATTGTTGGCCATATTATCATTGAGTAAACGAGATCGAACAATCATCGCTTTCAATCTTCTCATAACGATTCGATGAACATATATCGCTTTACAAAGCATATGATTATACATATGTATATATATGTATATTACTACAAAAGAAACGCGAATGCGATTTTAAATGCAATTGTACGACGTATAATATCCCTGTATTTATTGCATTGCCAGTAAGATGACAAAGGGATGTTAACGTCTTGTAATAGCAGTTAACGCGCCGGACGTGTCTCATGCAAATGAGAACGTCAATTAAACGTGTCGGTTGCCGCCTTAATACGACGTCATCGCATCCCTCGTATTATGATGACTTCTCCATTCGGAAGCACATTTTGCGTAGAATTCTCTCAAAAAATATAAAAATTTAATTTTTATATAAATATATTTTCTTCTTTTTATAGCATTCTTTTTATTTAGTGCACAAATATGAAATTTAAAACTTTAATGATCGATATATATCGTCAGATATATTAAATACGATTTGCAATTAAATACAAGAACTTTAGCGAAAAGTTAATAAAAAAAAGGTGGTCGTATCTAACATATATAAAAATTCCTCAGCTGAAAGTATAATATTTTCACTCAAAGAAGACACGAATCAGTAGTAAATGCGATTACGATTGTAACGCATATCGTATCTTGTTAATGTTGTTCGGCGAACGCGGCATTTGGGGAGCTGGTTTGGTAGCGTAAAAAACCGCGACTTGTGCGTGATTTCCGGGATTATAAATACTATGAAAACTTCTCTTCTTTTTTTCAGTCTACCTAGAGAAGAAGATGTGGGTCTGCTTCCAATGCGGTAAACGTTACCTATGGCGCGGCTCCTTGAAGAATCATATACGAGTGGAATGCGGCAAAGAGCCGGCCTTCAAATGTCCCGTCTGTGGCAGGAAGTTCAAGCATAAGCATCGCTGGCAGTCGCACGCGAAATGCATGCACAGCATTAAATTATAACGCGCGGGACATCTCAAGTATATCATGCTATATTTTTCAGCGGAGCAACAGAAATACACGAATGCGTATTTTAGTGATTAAGTAAAGGAAAAGCAGCTTTAGAAGAAAATATATATTTTGTAATAAGACGCAAGACCAGCGATTTTTACAATTCTGTGTTATTAAATTTTACAGTTTGGTTAATATTAGATGTAGCATTTAGATACATATTTATGTGAAATCAGTATTTGAATTTCTAGAATTTCTAGAATTATTCTAAAGTTTCTTTGATTTTAAAAATTTGTATATGTAATTTATTAATCTTCTAACATACGTACTTCTTAAAGTTTCGAATAAAAAATATTGTTTCAAAACTATCATCATCTGATTTATTGGTGAGGTATATTTCTCCTTTATTATTTGCTACTTTCAAATTGATGTATATCATTATTGCAGAGAAAGTGATACTATTATTAATTGTTCTTTAAGTACATATAGTATAAAAAATATATTATATTTTTATTTTTATTACCGCAAAATATATTCCGTTTTTATTATTGAAGTTTAACGATGGATCGATTGCACAGATTGTGTTAGCAACAGAAATATTGTAATAAGAATAGTAAATATTGCAGCTTTCTGTTAAAAAATAAAATTGTAATGCGAATGATAATGGAGATCATTTATCAAATAATCCTTCTTTTAAAAAGAGAGAGAAAATATAGGATTTTTTATATTATTGAAATTATTTTTCAAAAGAAGTTTTGAACAATTTGAAGCATTCATTTGATAACCTGTACACTTCACACAACTACAGTATGATTTATTGTGGCATCTATTGTATATTAGAATGATTTTTTGTTATTAGTTATAAAAATGTATGCTATTCTGATATATCGGCAAAATCTAAGGCGAAAAATTTTGATTTGTCCTGATTCTGTTTACTCATGCTTGAAAGAATATTTCTTTAAGATTATCAATGTACTTTGTAATTTCATCTTGCGCAGAATATTTTTCTTTCTTTCTTTCTTTCTTACAGGAACGATTGTATGTGACAATATTTGAAACGAGGTAATCAGTAGTATAAATAAAAAAATATTAAATTTACCTGTATCACATATCAGACAATAAAGAAGGGGATCCAATCCTCTCGATAATATTTATCCGAGAAAGCGACGCGCAGAAATATCGATTATTCATCACAATAATTTAAGGTCAGCTCTTTGAACAGCGAGATGCATTAAATCAAGGTAGCAATCACTGTGATGCACGCTTTCGATGTTGCGATCAAGAAAAGCAAATTGAGCGAACGACATAATGATCGCCACTCTCTTTTTTCAGCCTCCTCTCTGAAATCCTGGTCTTGTTACCGATGCGGCAAGCGGTACATATGGAGGGACTCGCTAAAGAAACACCTACGGGTCGAATGCGGAAAGGATCCTACTTTCGAGTGTCCGATCTGCGGAAGGAAATTCAAGCACAAACACCGGTGGCAGTCACATGCCAGATTGATTCACTATATTAATATATGACCGAACAACGAATTGATCGATGAATCGTGAAGCAACCAATGTGAACAAGATATTCTTAATTTTTTTTTTTTTTTTTTTGTTATATTAACTCAGAAACGATTTCTAGACCATTCTTTGATTTTTTCTCTTTTTTTTTGATGGTTTCAGTTAAATTTTTATTGAGATACATATCTCATTATACAATATATTTTCATTAGAAAATATATGCTATTTCTTTGAGAAATATAATAGTTTTTAACAAACAAGAATTATAATAATAGACGGGCTCGAGGAGCAAATAGCGGATACATGCAATATATTATTTATTTTTTTTTTATTTCTTGGCGATTGTTCCCAAGTTAATCTTTTCATTAATCTTTCTATTAATCTTTCATATATCATTGCATTAGATCGCGATAGAAATTCTCTTGTAAATAAGAATATATCACAAAATATTCTATATTCTTGAATAGAGAAAATGAAAAAAATTATCACCGAAGTTATTTGGAAGATATAGTTACTGAGATAATATTTATGTTTGCTTTTTGAGACTGTTTAATAAATAAATAAGACTGTAAAAAGTAAAAACGTGTTTAAATGGTATTAAACAATTGTAAATAAAATATTTCAAAAACATCTTGTAAGCATTTTTTCTTTCATATATCTTATTGCTAATTTCTACAATACATTTTTTACATATATTATATGTTATAAAATTATATACATATACATATAATTTTATAACAGGAAAAAATGTTAGCTTATGCTGTAATTTAGAGAATGTGTTCTAAGAACATAAATCTCGTGTGAATTGTTATCTTTCAATTTGTAATGTAAAAACAAATATAAGCAGTTGTTCTTTATAATCACAAATTCACAATTAATAACATGTTCAATAAATTAATAATTCAAAATCTCGATTCTTTTCGATCGCTTCTATGAATATCTCTCGTTCGAAAACCTTACTAACCGGAAATCAACCTGTCACTTTCAGAGTACGAGTATTGCAGAAAGTTGAACTTAACTCCGATGTTTTGCCAAAACTACGGAAAAGATTACAAAAATAGCGATCAACTACTACGTCATCAAACAAAGTGGTGCCTAAAGGAATGCAATTTCGTCTGTTCGATATGCAATAAGGCCTTCAAACGGAAGTGTGATTTACGTAGACATATCGTCTCAAGTAACACGAATGGAACAAATCGGACTTGTAAGAATTAACTATTAATAAAAAAATTTCATATGTTAAATTTATTATTAAACAGAATATTTTGTTTTATTAAATGGAAAAAATATATAAGAAAAAAAAAGCACGCACAGATATACGCGATATTTTCTACAAAAGACGAGATAAATTCCTTAGAATCCAAACATTTTTTTGACCATTATATTCTTTTCTTAGGGACAACAAAGATGCGTATCACTCGAAAACAAATAATATTATAATAAATATATGTATATGGGTGTGTGAGAAATGCATACAAGTATAAATCCTTGGATATTTATGTTTTCTTTTTTGATCCAACTACTTTTGATGACTACTTAAGCACGAACATTTTATACGTGGTAATTTAAGTTTATTTTAATTCGAGCAAAATTATACATTTTTTTAAATACATTTTTGTTGTATTACTATTATATTATTATACAGTTAGCCGTTGATTAAAAATGATTTCAATAATTTTTATATTGCCCAAAAGTTTAGCCCAAATCTTTAAGATGTTATTCACGAAAAAATAATTCTTTGTACGAGAAAATAAATTGATATTTGTATTTTATTAAAATAAATATTTATAATATTAATAATATTATTGAATTTTTATTTGCTCGTATTCCTTTTTTGTTATTAAATTACATACATACGTACAAACACACACAAACACACACAAATACACACACACACACATACACACACACAATATAGATGAAGCTTTTGTTTAAAAAGATGCTAACATGATAAAAACAATTTCTGTGGAGATTTTTATTTAAAAAGTAATTAAGAGTCTATTGCATTATGGTTTAGCAATTGTAGATTTAATTGTGGTTTGTTAAAGTTTTCTGTTCTACATTATCCAGAATTATCATGATTATAATATTTAGAAAGAGAAAGACGTTGTTTTAATTAATTATGATTATATATATTCATGTAACTGAATCTGTTAGAGAATTAGTTTTTCGGAACTATTTATCAACAAATTTACATCTAGAAATTAAAAAAAAAAAAACAATAATTAACTATTATATTCGTACAAATCAGACAAGTTATAAGTTTTTTTCACTTTTATGATATCTCGCAATCTCAATTAAAGACTCACTAACGTTCTCTTATATATATTTTAAACTGTTATTAGGAATTTAATCTTCTACGCTTTTTTCTTTTGCTTTTCAGTCCCGAGACTGATCGTGAAGAATATAGAGAAGTTGAAGTACTCGAAAAAACCGGTAATCTACAAATGCGTGAGATGCGGCAAAGGCTACCAATTAGAAACGTCCTTGCGAAGACATCAGAGATTGGAATGCGGCGTCGAACCCAAACACGAATGCCAGATATGCGGAAAGAAGTTCACGTATAGATTCATGCTAACTCATCATTTAGTGTCGTGCAAAAAAAAGAGATTAAGAGAAATGTTTTAGACAAATTTCGAATGTTGAGATGACAAAAGCTACGCTGCGATTCACGGAGAGTAATGCTTCTTCGTTTCGAAAGATACAAAAAAGATGATCGCAATACAATCTTGATATTTGGTATCATTTAGATAAGATTGTATCGCTAAGAAGTTGTGTGAATTAACTCTGAGTTAATTATTTTTATTTTTTTTTCTATGTTATAATTGTTACGAAAACCGAGTTATAATCAGAGTTAATGACAGTCAATGTTAGTGCAAATTTAACATATATGTCAGAACAACGTTAAGACGTCATTCTTAACGTTATACTTGTCTAACAGTCTTTAAATTAATTCTAGTAATGTACTATCACGTAATAACGCGCTTGAAAATAGTTGATTATAAAATAAATGTGTTTTGCTACAATTTGAATCCTCTCGAAGTGACGCTACGAAAATACTTTTTTCGATACTTATATATAAATATTTATATGTATAAATATTTACATGTAAAGAGTATTTTGCTATCTTGCTTTGCAATATTAAATTGATATAATAAAACGATATTGCGCGCGCGTTTTTGCGGACTAATATGCGTCTCGTTTCTAAAAAAAAAATCTTAAGCGCATCATTTGTTTAAATATTTCTTATTTTTGTCACATATTAAAGTATTATATTAATTCATATTACTATATAGTACGCAACTTTGAACTGTGTATTACAATTACTATATTATGATGTAATATATTTTTCATAATATATTAATTTGAGTATTCCGCGCATGCGCGTTTTTCGAAAGAACATTTTTAAAACAAGTAGCTTATTTGTAATAAGCTAATATAAAAATAAAAAGCTAATAAAAAAATTATATAGATACATTAATATTTATATATTATATGACAATGTTATATATTTCTTTAAATAATTTAGATTTTATCGTTTCAAAAGATCTGATGCTGATCAAGCGTTAATTGCCTACAGACCTTATCTGTTAAGATTAATTAACAAGGAATTAAGAATTTAGCATTTGTTGCTTAAAATTGTTTTTAGTGTCAAACATATAAAATTATTTTAAAATATTTAGAATTAGACATAAGAGAGAAAGAAAAAGAAGGAGAGAGTGTATTTGTAACTCAACTGTACATAGCATGTTTATGTAAACATATGAATGATAGACTGATATTATTTTAAAAAGACGCGATAAAAAAAACTGACGAAAAATGTGGTATACGCTGAGATTTTCACTTCTTGTTGTAAAAAAAAATAAAGAAAAGAGAATCTTCGAACTAAAATACCAAACTAAATGTACAGTTTTATTAATAAATTGCCCAAATATCGATAATATTAGAAAATAAAAACATCCTATGTTATATTTATTTAAATGATTTTTCCTACTCTTTTGACGTATATATATACTTGCCAAAATAATATCTAAGAACTCTAATAACAAAAAAATATAATTTTCACTTTGCACAAAAATTTACAGCTTGCCTTGCTCTTTTTCTACTTTTATCTTATTTTCTTTTTCACAATCTTCTTTCATAAATTACTATCTTTTTTACATTATTACAATTTTATCAACAACATTTCTTTTCAGCTTGTGAAAATTAAACTTCAGCTGTGCTCGTGCAATTTTCAATCAAAACTTGTTTCATTTTCCGATCGAAACGGAAGTCCTAACTGTGCGAATTTAAATATTGCAATGCTTGTCAAACACTGATAATAATAGACGAATCAAGGAAAAAAATCTTCGATGCATTAATTTCATAAAATACAATCACAATTAATCAATAATTTTCGTAATTTTTATTAATCGTAATTTTTAATTCTAGGTATTTTATAAATTTATTTTGTTCTATATTTTGTACGTTATTTTACGGGATAATTATGTATTGATATTACTAACAACTTTTGAGTGATATTTTTTAGCAATAAAATTAAATATATATTTTGTCAATAATAAAACAAAACTTTCTTAATTGGGTTTTGTTAATTTGCTTAATCGTGATTTTTCAAATAATTCTTAATCAAACTAATGAAAAGTTAATGACGTATAATCAACCCTCTTGTATCTTTAATAACTTTCTCGGAAGTTTATTAAAGATAAAATGATCCAAGTTATAATTTCAATCCATGCCTTCCACATTCGCATGTTTTTAATCGGAGAATCATTTAAGAATCAGTTCAATATCTAATCTCTCAATACGGAAAGTATTGCGACGACGACATAGCGCCAGACAAATCGCGGAAGTGCGTTGTCTAACCACATGTTGTCTTCTCGTTTCAGGTCTGCTGGCTTCGATGCTGTTATCGCATGACCATTCCTGGAGCCAACAGCGATTCGATGAGACAACATACAAGACGCCTAGGATTTCTCGGAAGAAGAACACGAGTGACATCAAATATGAGTGCAACAGATGCGGAAAAACGTATAAGGCCACGACGTCCTTGAGCCGGCACAAGCGGCTCGAGTGCGGCGTCGTGCCTTGCGAGGTATGCCCTATCTGCGGCCGCAGATTCAAGCACAGATTCGTCCTGAACGCGCATATTGTCGGCTGCGAGAGAAGAATGACCCAGACGGTGCAAAAAAAGGACTACGATTAAAGGCGGCGCTAATCAGCGAAAGAATGGGAGCGATCGATAACAAGCAACTGATCATCAATTGATGATCAGTGAATTATGTAAAATTTATATAAACAGGCGATCGAAATTCATACAAACATTCTTTTACAAATTTGTAAAACTAAAACTTTCTGCAAAATAGCACATAACATAAAATGAACACGCAGTCTGAAATTTTTGTCGTTGATTTGCAAACGTTACGTATATCTTCAATTCAAAAGATTGTAAAATTGCATTTTTAGGAAATTCATGAGTTTAAATCATAGATGCCAAGCAAAGCAAAACAAAAAGAGAAGAGCTCTCTAAATTTTTACAAAGCTTTGACATTTTCATTTTTCTATGCACGAAGATATTTTCAACTTTAATCTATATAAGAATTTATCATACGTTTTTTCTATTAACGCGCCAAGAATGAATGTGCGAATATATGTATATATGAATTTTCTTGAAGGACGAAAGTGATTGTTTTTTGCAAGAAATATCCGTTACGTACGTAATTATTGCATTTTGCGATCAAAATGCAATAATTATATGTATGAATATGGTGCATTTACAATTACATATTTAATTTCTTATCATTTGTGCAATTTAGTCATAAAATTGTAGTCAAATGTAAAGTATAATCAACTGTTATCTATAAGCCAAATTAAATATCGTTATTTTGACACAGACGGGTATTGTCCATGATACTTCGATGATAGATGATACAAATATGTATACTTCGTATTTTTTATTATATAATAGAATTATCTTGCAAAGTGTTTTGCAATACATTAAATGCGCGTAATACACTCTCATATATTATACATACTGAAAATATAAAACTGTTTAAGCACATGCTCATTAAATTTTACCTTTGCGTCATAGCAGTCTTCACATACACGATTCACGAGAGAGTACAATATTTTGTACAAAAATGTTAATCAAAAACCTACCAACAAAATATCACACACATATAATGTTTATTGAAAAGAAGCGTTGTAAGCAGCAAATAAGAAGACTGTAAATATTATTCCAAACTGTCTGAATATTAATTCCGCATCTTTTTTGCATAATTATTACGCATCTTCTTCGTGTCATGTTTTGTATTCTAGTGTTCGTTTATCTTGATTAAACGTTTTCGTTTATCAAGCTTTATTCCGATCATAAAAAGTGCACATGTAACTATCTCTTTTCAATTATATTTTCTACGTGTTTGGTCTTCTACATGTTTGTTTTCATGTTTTGTTTTTTTTTTCTAAATACGAAAGAAGACAATACTAGATATCATTTTTTAGCTTTTCTAATTAGATGCCGCATTAGAGGATCTACAACTAACAATAAGTCAGAAGTCGATCGATTTTTGTTTCTAAAATAAAATTGACTATTTGATAATAATTATTCAATTATATTAATAAATTATATGCAACTTACAGTGAAAAAATATATTTTTTGTGTCTCTTTCTTTCTCTCTTAATTTTGACACGTAACAATCTTTGTTATGAAAATATATATAGACAATATATTGTCATCGTTTATTGAAAATTGTACTTTTAAACAAATATTTTGGATGCAATTTTTATTGATGAATATTTTGCGTTTAATCTTTATAATCAATTTAGTTATGCAAGCAATATTTTTTCAACATTTTTTTTTACAGCACAGCATTGTTTCAATGTTTTGTTTAATGTAATTGCATTTCGAGATGTTTTTTGCTACGATATGAAATCCTATTTCCTTCTCCATTAAATTCTAATAACCTAAAACAGTAATTCAGCAAAAAACCATTTTTTTATTTAAATTCAAAAGTCTTGCGCTTTTTTCATCGAAAGCACTATATCTGTGGTCAATAATTTCACGAAACGATTTTCAATCATTTTCGCTCACGCTTATTTTATGTCAACAGGATTCAAAATGAGCAACGTATGGAGCATGGCTTCCTATAACTTCAAAGATACATCGGCTGATGTCCTGTTAAAAGCGAGAGGCTTCAACGAACCTGCATTATTTTTGACGAATACGGATAAAAACATTAATCAAAACATGGACGATTCGAACAACCGTCCGATTCAAGTCTTTACATGTAATTTATGTGGAAATGAATATACATGGGTAAGCAGTTTACGTCGTCATCAGTTGCAATGCGGTAACAAAGAGGCGAAAATCAGGTGCGAGTTTTGCTCAAAGAAATTCTACAGACAAGACAGACTTAAGGAACATTTATTAGTACATCATTCTAATGTGGCTGCCGATTGGGAAATCTTGCTTACGAAAACGTGAGCTGAAAAAAATGAAGTTGCGATCCGACCGAGATCGAAAAGCGCTTAATGTTTTATGTACGCGATACAAATTTATATCTACATTTTCTTTTAAAGCAATACGTTTTTCTTTGTATACATTTCTTTTCATATAGGTATAATATGTAAAGATGTTTAATATATCTCTCTGCATGAATTTTTATAATTCACATTTCTTTCCATAATTGAAAAAGCTGTTAGATTTGATTTTGATTATATGAAAGATTGCGTTAATATCGCGTTGAAAACAATTATTAATACACAATGATTAATCTATGTTTTGTATTGTGTATACTGAGCATTGAGAGACATAGACTTATTTTAAGTATTTTCTTTTCTATAGAAAACTATTTGAATAATATGATAATATTGAACACTATAAGTAGTGTTGCAATAATTGTTACTTGTTGTTACAAATTCAATTGTTTAATGTCTAAAAAAATTTCAAGAAAAATTTTGATAAATAACATATTTTGTATTTTGCTTTTATTATTTTTTTCAATCGAAATATATTGCCAACGAATAACGTATAGTAAGAAATTGAGAAGATATATATATATATCAGGATGATATGTATTTTCTCGAGAATAGGCGCACACAAATATGTATATGTAATAAAATTATACAAAATCGATATAATTAATTTCACAGTATTTATGGAAATTCACGAAATAATATTGTCATGCAATAATATGCGCGATAAGAAGAAATATAATGTATTTTATGATAACACTTTATTCGGATAGAAAATATTTCTTTAGCCGTCTGACAGCATAATTCAATGCTTTCGGCAAACACTTAAGCTCGATTTTAAAGTCAAAGCAAGATAGAATATTTTTCTGCTGGAGAATTTCCATCTTGCTCGATCTTTTCATCCATGTCGCGAAATCTACGTTTATATATATCAACGTCAGTACATGATACTGCGATGTAATTAAAATTGTATGTACATTTTGCCTCCATTAGAGCTCGATAATTTTTACCGTACAAGATATTTAACACTAAGAATGTTTCCTCCATAATATTTAATCTTTGCGTGTTTTTTAATTCATTGCAACTTTATTTCATCAGCGTAAGTTTCTCAATTAGTACTTGTAAAGAGATTTTAAATTTTTTACAAGTTATATAATTATAAAAAAGGAAAATAAATATTGTATAGGCGATGTAATAATAGGATTGAATATATATATATATATATATATGTATATATATATATATATATTCCATAATTATATAATTAATTTTGATTTAATAATAGATCTAACAAAATTGCACTCTCTGATATATACATATATATCAAATATTGCAAAAATTCTACATTTTTTTTAAATGCATTATGCGTCAATGGATGTGTTCATTAAGTAAAGTATATATGTATACAGCTCTAGTACCTGATAATAGTAATTTATTAAGCGAAGTTGTGTACATATATGCGACGATTATAACTATTATGTATCTATCATTTATGTTTATAATCTTTTATTCTTAATAGTTGTTCAACTGTTTGCGTTAAAATTAATCATCAATTTAACTATATATATGCTGTACATATATGTATGAATACATGGTGTATGGATATGTGTACATGTATATAATAAAAAATATAAAAAATACGGATTGTGTGAACTAGTTGTCTTTAGTTATAAATAATATTATATTAAAATAAAAGGGGCAATTTTCTTAATGCACTTAATTTCATGAATACAAATCATCATCACTCCATGTGATGAATGATGTATGATAAATAAAGCCAATAAAGTGAATTAATGTATAAGATTTATAATCCGAAGTTTTTACTGCTGACTCCGTACATGAATCTTGTAGAAGTCAACAATTGTATTTTACCCAAATTTAATTTATATATGATTCCAATAAAAAAGAAAACTATTATATTTCCAAACGTAACTATCTAAACACACAGTACAGAATTTCTGTACTATACCACATAACGTCTTCCTCTAGCCTAATATCATCCTTCAATCTAGCATATGTGAACGAAGAATGTGTTGTAATTCATGAAGCCAAAAACTAGATATAATAACATAAAAAATATGAAAAATATAAACTATATGGGGAATCTTAATTTTATTTGTACTCAAATAATAATATTCAATAGTTATTAGCAGAACTGTAATTAAAAATTCAAGTATCATAAAGATATATATTGATTTAGCAATCAATTTCTACACTGAAAAATGTAAAACATTATTAGAGTATAAATCTATAATATTAACATTTAACGAATGTGTTAAATTGCGTTCTATATTTTATTGATGTAATGATCAATATATATATAGATTACGATATATAGATCAATGTTCAATTGTGTTATCGTTATCAGTTTCGCGAAAATAACAGAATCTTTTCCGTATTCTAGACGGTGCCCTGATGGACGAGCTTAGCGACTTCAAGCTTAACGCTAATATATCCCGATATTTCTTGAGTCGCGGCAAAGCGGCGGCACCGGAGGAACAGCATTTCATGTGCGGCGAATGCGGCAAGGGATACAAATGGATGGATAATCTACGGCGGCATCAGAGACTGGAATGCGGCAAGCTACCTAAGTGGCATTGCGAAATTTGCCAGAAAATGTTCTACCGTCGATACGAATTGACCAAGCATATGAACTTGAAGCATCATTTAGAATAATCGATTTTTTTCTCGCGACGAATGTTTTTTCGTTGAATAATCGTGACTATGATTTGTTGCATTTTTGCGATCATCTCTACGAAACTATATGATAATAATAAAATGTATCTCTTATGATATGTATCTCTTGTTGTTGCATGCACTATATTGAAATAAAGCAATCTACAAAAACGTTTCTCTTTCTTTCTTAAAAAATATCGAAACAATAAAAAACACACACATTTATAAAATAGATATTTATTTATATAATTTCTCTTCTTCTTTCGAAACCATCAATAAAATAATTTTTAATTATAAGATTGTTCTCTAATATATATATATATATTGAACATTTACTAAATTATGTCCATTACACTTTCTTATTTTCCACTTATAAATTTAACATGTCTATTGTTGATTCTCCTTCAAGATTCTCATATTCCCCTATCAAAGAAATTTCATATTTTTCCACTCGTTAGTAATAGCGTATTTACACATGATCACTTTTTCCGAATGCATGCGCTTATAGGATTTTTCCTTTGCATTTTCTTTCTGTCTCTCAGCTTCGCGAATCTCAGATGATCGAGATGTAAATCTAACGAGCGTTTCCCATTTTTTTTCTTATAGATGACACGGAACTATGCGATTGGTTAACCGAGCCGTTCATAAATCAGGAGTTTGATGAGGATATATCACAGAGCTGCTTCGAATTCGTGACCACCGATTACAACGAATTATCTCCTGAGAGTATGGAACATCGTCGAAAGAAGCAACTGAAAATTACTACGCTCATCTGCGAGGGATGCGGAAAAAATTTCTCGAGGCTCGACAGCCTTAGAAGACACGAAAAGTTATACTGTAAAGTGAAAAGCAAGCCTACATGCTGTCCCGTTTGCGACAAGAAGTTTGAGAAGCCATTATCTTTACACAATCACATAAAGAGTGCTCACACGTCATTAGTCAAAAAGGAAGAACCGGAATAAATTCTAATATTTTAGAATCGATCTATATTTAGACTTTTTCGAAATAAAGCAATCTACAAATAACATAATGTACATAAAATGTATTTTAAAGAAGAAGCTATTATATACTTTCAGTTACTTTGTGAATTTTTCCTCTATGTTTTAATCCGTTTTACATATTCTATTATATTATTATTTACATTATGTTAACAAAAATCTAAATTATACAACATCACCATGCAGTATTTTCAGATAATAGCGCGAATATTACTTAAATAGAAACTAGTATGCTATAATCGATCCTTTACGATCAGGAGGATTTTATTCATAGAATCTTATTAAAATATCTTTTGCGCTCTTTTATGAGATTATAGAAAAATATTATAAAGATTTGATTTTTACAACTTATAATAAAGCAGAAGATTAATATAACGATATCTGTACTTTAATTTCTTTTATTTTTTTAACTTTTGTAGAAGCTCCATATTTGCACATTCTTCATTTATATATTTCGTATTTGTATATTGCGCAATGTGTCGATATCTTCACTGCAATATTTTTGCATATTAAAAATCGCTTATTTGCGGATTAATAAAAATAATATGAAACAAATATATGTATATATAATATAAAAAGTGTGAAATTTTATAGTTAATGCTTTTATTTTAAATATTTCTAAGAAAATTGACTTTAATTTTTATTTTTAGATAGACTAAATAAAAATATATGAAAAGTTAGAAATAGTATTTTCCTTTTTTCCATCCATTTTTGCTTCCTTATAGAGGAAGCTTTGTTTTTCTTTATATTATCAATTTTTTCTTTTTTAGTATTTTCCTTTATATTTTTTTCTTTTCCGTAATTGCAATTTTGATATCCACAACAATTTTGCAGAATCGATCCTAAATAGATCCTAAACAGTTTTGTAATTTCTGCAAATATGGAACTTCTGTATTTTATACGTTTGATACCAAACATATACCTGTATATTTAAGACAAATTTGTAATTCACAATGTGTGTATATCAATATAAGAAAACATGATATGTCCACGTCATTATTTTTTTAATCAATAAACATCTATGAATTTTGAGAAGATAGATTCTTTACTGAATTTTTAGGTCCTAATCATTTTTTATTCAAAGTTATACGAAAAAATATATCGCACAAACCTCTTATTATTCTTCTTGTAACTTTTCGATAAAAAAAAAAATCTTCGAGAAAAAGAACACCTTTATGATTAACGATTGAAATTTTCGAGAAAACTTTAGTCTTTCTACAATCTTATATCCTACGATTACCAAAACCGAAATCAGAAGGTAATCCATGAGATAATGCATGCTGCTGGCTGTATGCTACTCGCTTGCCAGTCATTTTGCACGTCTGGCCTCATATTCTTATCTTTTAACAGACTAATATGTCTTTGCAGACGAGGACGTTCAGTGCGGCGCGGAGAAGAGCAACGATGAGGAATCAGAAGTCTGCGAGGTGCCCTTCCACGGTCAATTGAACTACCTGCTCTGCGACTCGCCAATCCTTAACAGCGTGGAAGCCAATGTGGTCCAGAAGAACATCAAGTCCGGTCAGCAGTTCCGCTGCGACGGCTGCGGTAGAGCGTACACGAGGGTCGATAGTCTGAAACGTCATCAGCAAAAGTGCGACGAGTTTCTAGCGTCGTTTCGAGATCGGCAGGAGACACTGGAGAGACTTCAACAACAAGAATACTATTGTAATCAATGCGGCAAGACGTACAGAAGGCTGGATACCTTGCGCCGGCATCAGCGATTAGTGTGTGGTGACAAAGAGAGTAATCATTCTTTGAAAGTGGACAAGACGAGCTTATAAGAAGAGATTTTATCAATATCGATTGATTTCAAACAGTTACAAGAGAGTGAGAGAGAAAGAGAGAAAATATGTGAGTCGTAATTAAATAATGCGATATTTAATACAAATTAGATTCACGGAATTAAGTTGTTTTGATAAAAATATATCAACTATGTATCTCAATTGTTTAAATGCGCTTTTAAAGAATTGAAATGTATTGATGTGCACATCAATGATTGATTTTATCATAATCAGATTATGAAAATCGATTAATTAAACGCGCGACATATGGCTTGAGAATAATAATAAGATTGAACGTAACCACTCGAGAAATATATGTTTTTATTGTATATTGTCGACGAAAGACGTAGCTTCATATTATATTACACGAATTTTATTAGGTGATATCTATGAGATAAGTGTGTACAGAGCAAGATTCAAAAAAGTAATATGTAAATAAGTCTTTATATTGTTCATGCGCGATTTAAAATTTTTATATATATATATATATATATATATATATATATATATACATATATGCATGTACGTATTCAATTTATTCTCCTCTATATATATAATTATAGTTAAATTTCTTTTTTTTTATAGACATCTAAAAATCACGAAAAAATAAAGATCATAGGATTTAGTTTATTTTGAAATAATTGCGACAATAATAACTGTGTAATAAATAAATAATGGCTTCTTAGATATCAAAAAATAATTATGTCATTTGTAGTTTCTGTGCGCTTCTATCTTAAGCGAAATGATTATATGTGCTATGTATATAGAAGTTTAATCACGAAATGAAATGTTATCGATTAAATCGAATAATATCAAACATATTCTATTCGCCTAACTTTAATCGCAAAATTTAATTTAAGTAAAAGAGATTTTTTTTTATACACGGATAGAGAACTAACAACGAAATAACTTGGAATATCACGTTACAGAGACGATATAAAGCCAAGAGCGTCTCATCGCTCTACACCGGGAATCTTCTTATCAGCCTCGAACTTCCTGATATCGGCTGCATGCCGTTCATTCATACATCTCGATCTCAAATTGAGTGGCCGCGACGCGACGCGTTTTCTTCGTAACTACAACCACGTTTTAAGCGATTCGGACATGTCGCCTAATCTCGGACACTCTGCTTTCTTGTCGCCGCTTGTGCAAATCATTAGAAAAAGTTATTGATTTCACATAGATAAAATGTTTCGCGTTACAAACACATCATCAATAAATAAAAATTTTTCTTCTAAGCAATGATTGTGAGTTCATTCAATAAACGATATATAAGACTAAAATGTGGATGCTGGAGAGGAAGGCGCGCAGCATCGGCCAAGAGCAACCGTTTGCCAGCGAGACATACTCGCCGTCGAAGGTGCACGACACTTTGGTGTCCGGTGATTATCCCGTCACACAGGCTCAAGTATACAGCGGGGATTCTTACGCGCCGATTATACGGACCTCGAATTACGTCTGCACCGATTGCGGCAGGAAATACAAGTGGCTGGACAGCCTGAAGAGACACCAGCGGGTGGACTGCGGCAACAAGGAGAAAAAGTTCTCCTGTCACGTGTGCGATCGAAAATTCAAATATCGATACGAATTACGAAACCATATCAGCGCGCATCACCGCGGATGACTTTCTTTCCCTTCCCGAACGTGATTTGTGCGAACAAGTTCGCGAATTAAAAGAGCGTATCCTGATATGAATCGCATCTTGAGGCGATGCTCGAAATATTTGTGATTGAGATTGAAACTGAACCGATTAAAACTGAGGACTTTTCGGCATGATGCCGATAAAAATAGATTCTTCAAAAAATGGAACTCTCTTTGCAACATATATTTTCTGTTCAAGTATTACAATGAAATATAGTATTACAATAAAAAGATTAAAAATTATTTATTTACTAACATTACTACGAATTGTGCGAATAATCTTTTTATTTATTGCATAAATAAGAAGTCAAATATATTTTAGTAAATAAAAATTACTTTTGTATTAAGTTTGGAATATTTTTTATATTGATATTTTACTATCGCGAAATTTTGTCCATAATAAAATTATTCTCCATAATAGAAATTGGAGAACACATATTTCCCAATACATTAACATCAAAATTTATTATAAAATTTCTTCCTATTTCCAAAAACTATAAAAGAAAGAATTGACTTATTTGACTTATACGTTAAAATACTACTATGTATTAACTATTATGTATTATATGTTAAAAATTAATCTGAATGACCAATGAATAATATAGCTAGGAACGTACAAAGAAAAATATATACTGTATTTATGTATCAAAAAGAAATGATTCATCTGTTTCTCTTAAAGTTTTTAGCGAAAATAATCAAAACTATGTATATACGATCAACTATAGCGCATTCAAATCTATAGTTTTCATTAACATTTTTATGTCTAATATGAACAATGCAGAACTGTCTAAAATTATTCTTAATGTAAGAAAAATATAATTTCCTTGATACACATTAAATATATCTAAATACATTTGTTTGTTGATAAGAAGAAGAAACAATATTTTTCCATCCCCTTTCAAAAAATAGATTCCATGATACGAAAAAAATCCAAACATCAAGGGCACTTTGTTTACAGTTGCTTTCATGGTGAATGGTTGCGTATAACTCAATTCGTGCTGTGTACGTCTGTGTCCTTGTCGTGATCGATAATAATCCCTTCTAAACTAATCGTGTGATCGCCAATCCCTATGGCGAAAGGGCGCGATATATTTGACAGAGCTTTACTGACTCTTTTGTGTGTTTTCTAGAGCGGAAGTACTCGCCAGGTTCTGCCATCGAATGGTACTACCAATACCAGACGATGTATCTTCAACTGATGGCGGAGAACCAGCTAACGAAGGAAACAACGACGAGAACAACCGCGACTGAGGATCTGGCGAGCATTTGTCCCGGCAATTACGCTGCCACCGAGAAGATCCAAAACACTCAACCATTGACCGAAGTCAACAGTAATCAGGTAACTGCGGGTAATCGCGATTACTCTTGTCCGCGTTGCGGCAATGCCTACACTAGACCACACTCGCTCAACAGGCACATGAGATTTGAATGCGGCGTGGAACCGAAGTTCGAATGTCCTATCTGCCATAAAAAGTCTAAGCATAAGCATAATCTCGTATTACACATGAGAACTCATCAGAAATCTTGAGATCATTCAGTGCCATTTAATATTGCGCGAGACGAAAGTTACTCCAAAAGTTTTCGGTGAACGATAAAAGTATTACAAAAATTATATGCACTTACGTAGTGTAAAATCGTAATACCTATTGAAAATTTAAAGAGGACGGTCGACCGATAAAAGTTTAGTAGAATTAAAGACAATACAATGTTGAGGTTCTTGAAATTCTTTTAACTTGATTTTTTTTTTGTCGAATGTAATAGATAGTATTTCATTGCTTTTTTCTATTTATATCTATTAATATCATGTGTCTTAAATAAAAGACAAAGTTCCTGGGCTTAATAGCATTTCTAATTCTGCCATTTTCTTTGAATTTTTAGGAAAAAAATGCTACTGTATTTTTTCCTAAAATATATGTTATTTTTATGGTTAATTGTAGACAATAAAAATGTTCAAAAATATAAGAACTAAATATCTACAATTCGATTCAAAGAGAAAAGAGCAAAGTTAAACTTTATTTATATAAAACTTAATTTGAAATGAATTTATGTTTCATTAATTGAGGAGAAACTTACGTAATCTAGGTACAACATTAAATATTTTATCATCATAAATATATTTCAAGAATGTGTTTATATATAATTTTCTATCTTTTTTCTTTCTTTTCATATATATTTTCAAAAACTAACTTATCGTGTTTTACGACCGAGTAGAAAATCAAAGAAAACACAAGCAAAGTGATTGTCTCCTGAGCGTCTACTTAAATACACGTCTCTGATGTGTATAGTCACGAAGTCTTCCAAAGAATAATATAATACAATAATCAAGAGATAAGCTTGACATAAAAGACAACATTGTTACACCATTCTAGATAATTTTAATATCTGTTTAATCTGGTTAATATCTCTAAAAATATATATAATTACAAGGCGAGAAATAATTACAAAAAATTCTTATTAAAATGATACGTGGGTCATTTCTTTACCGAATGATAACGAAGTTCTCATGAAAACTAACAAGAGATATATTTTTCATTACTTATCTTAATTAGTTAAATTAGTTAAATTTGCAATTTTGCGAATGCATATATGATATTTAATCAAAAATAAGTAATATAAGTATAATTAGTAATTAATTTCATACGTAAATTAAACTCTCTCCAAAAGATTTATGTAAATACTAATAGGATTGTCGGTAGTGTCACAGCCGATAATTTTTATTAGTTTTGTAATTGAGTCTTCAAATTTTTTACCACCTATTTAGTTTTTAAATTTTACATATATATATATATATACATATATATTCCATAGATTATATTTATATATTAAATAGAGAATTTATATAATGTGTTAAAGAGAGAATTTATATAAAATAACGGTTCTAACCAATTGCATTTTTTTAGTTTATTGAATTTGTTATCGAAGTAGATTTTGCATTAACATTTATAGACTGATTTACTGCCATTATTATTTTTTATTCAAGTGATTTTTATTCACAAGTATCCCAATAACGGTGAAATTCGAAATGTTGACGAGTTCGAATTGTATTTTTGTTATTAAATATAGCAGTAAGTTTACTATAGTTACTATAATTACACATTGTTAGTTATATAAAATAATAAAAAATTGTAAGCGATTTAATCCTAAGTATTATACAAGATGTCTATGAAAGATGCATACATATCTTATGAGACTTTAATTAAAATGTATAATTAGTGAATTGTATAATTGTAAAAAAAATTTTGCAAGTAAATTGCATCTTTTTTCAAGACATCTTATATAATTGTTTATATATATTTCTGATTTATCCCTTTGCCGATAATGAGGATGACTTAAAAGAGTTAAAGTCATGTTGTTATTATCATAAATCATCTGTGATCGCCGAAGATGCAAAATAGTTATGTGTGACTCATGTAACATATACGAGCAAAAAATTATCTGGAAACGCAAGATATAAGAATTTATGCTACGTATTTTCATTACAGGAAATGTACTAAATGCACTAGGTGCGACGTTAAATAACAATATAGCTCTATTATATTTATGGACCGTAAATGAGTTAAATGATAGTGCTAATGAAACGAATAGTCTGAATAATATATATTTAACAGAGATATATTCAATAACAAGGGGAGACTCATGATATGCAACTCATTGCATCTTCGCATATCATGAGCTCTTCTTATGTAGAGACGCGCATAGAGACTTATAGTTTATATACACATGCGGATATATGCATAGATATATATTGTAAATATATCTTTACATATAGTACTGTATTAACTGCAGTAAAAATAAATATGCATATATATATATATTTTATAAATCATAAAATTTTATTAATATTTAGATAGTGGCCACGAAGACACTAGCTCCTTGCTGCATTTTATTGTCATTCGATAAGTGACGTCTACAATTATTCAAATGTAAATCTTTGAATTTTTTCACAAATTAGACAACGCGCGCGTGATTTCTTTATGAAACGCTTCTGAAGTTACATTACAATCGTATAACCGACATTGCCATCATTTCTTATCTTAACGTTTTTTTTAATATATTTATTATGTGTATTATGTATACAAAAATCAGACGTAGATAACTATTAAATGCATGCAGCAACAATGTCTGAAAAGTAATGTTACAAATTGGGGATGGACAAATCTCGCGATATTGATTAACATACTATAGAAACATTTTTTTCAGATATGAGTTATACAAAGATTGAATATTTTTATATTTGCATTTAATGAAATATTAAATATACGAAATAAATATTAAATTTCTTTTTAATAATTGCTGTGTACAATGAAGTTACTAATACTAATAATAAAATATGACAAGTAAACATATTACAATAAATAAAATATGATTGTGGGATATAATATAAAGGTATATAAAAAAAAAATGTTTAATTTTAACATTTAATTAAAAATATTTAAATCGATAACTCAATTGTCATTTGTCCAACCCTAAAATATATTATATATTGAAAGTTATCTGTCATAGAAATATGTTTTTGTTGTGACACCGTAGTGCAAAGCAATTTATCACGCAAAGTCGTCGAAGGCAACTCGTCTCACAGAAAACGACCGCTTCGCGAGTGCATGCAGTTTAAAGACTAGAAGCTACGAGACATCGCGATGCAAGATCAGATGTACTTAAGAACAACAAGAGAGAAAGAGAGAGAAAGAGAGAGAGATCCATTTATCGTCGAAAAAAAATCTGTGTGATGATTGCCCTGATTTGCGGCATAACTGTATGCTGCATCGCTGTATGTATATCCGATACTTTTATTTTGCCGCCTAATGCTTTTCTAGTTTGTATGTTTGCCTGCGAGAACACAAAAGAGAGAATGTGCGCTTGTGTGTACGTATGTATGTGTGTTCTATCACTATATTCTTCCCGATGAATGTTTCAGTTTGGAAGCGATTGAAGGAAGCGGAGGATGGACCACCGTTTCTCTGTCCGAAATGCGGCCGCACTTACTCGCACAAATGCAACCTGACGAGGCATTTGCGGCTCGAATGCGGTGTCGGGCCTAGATTTCAATGTGCGAATTGCAAGAAACGGTTCAAGCATCGACACCACTTACGGGACCACCAGAGAATCCATCTCTACGCAAACTGCAGCTACGAGCCGCGCAATTGAAATGTCACCCTCGTCCCAATTAAAATTGCTCGCGTCTCCATCCCTTTATCTAGTTTTTTATTTACTCATTCAGAGTTGTATGTACTTATTATATATTTATTAAATTATTTATTTGTCATTTGGTTGATGGTGATGTGATCTGTGATCTTGTGAAAACCAAAATACCAAAAAAATAAGATTATTTATCATATATTTCCGCATTATAAGTTTATTTATAGAATGTGCAATTTTAGGAAGCTTGTTTACGGAAGCTCTTTTAAACGTATAATTTTGTTAAACATTATGTATATTTACTACTTGTAAAAAATCTGGATATAAGCAAGTTGCTGATAAATGTCGATATTTTATATTTATAATGACAGTAAAATTGCAAGAAAATTTTATGGCAAGACGCTTCTAAATATTATTTTCCATAAAGAAAGCAATATTATCAAGTTATAAATCATCGATAGCAAAGTTGCTGTTGATTTAATACAGATGTAACTGTGTAGATAAAGAATACTGATTTAAGAAATTTAAAAAGTAACAAATACTAACAGTGCAAAGAAAGAAGCGCCATTAGAAATACTTCACGGTACATATACTTGAGTATTGATTATGATTAATAATAATTGTATTTAGTCTATTGTATCGGAATCACCTTTTTGGAAACGCAAAAAGTGTTAGAAGAACATTTAATACAAATGTAAAAATATAAAGGATAGCTTCGAAATTATTGTATTTTCAATGTTTGTGATGAGTGTGATCGTCAAGTTTGTGCCAAAGAAAGATAATAGTAATTTATAGTAAGTTTTATACGCGGTGTCTAGATGCTTGACTACAAATGTCCATCGCATTAGTATCATGTTTAGATATATAAGTATCCGACGTAACAACGAGGCTGCACGTAGTTAGTACTTATCATTGACAATGAATGTACATAAAAACATATAGTCGTAGTTAAATCCGTCTCAACTTTTTGAAGTCAAAGACTTCATGAAATAAACAATATGCAAAGATTGGTCCGTTAGAAAATTGAAAAACAAAATTCATAGAAATAATTGCGAGAAATAAATGAGATGTTTTGCATATATTTCAGGAGATGTTAATTTTGTATTAAATTTAATAAATATACATAATTATAAAAAAACATAAATTATGACGAAAAATAGAGATATATAAAAATAGTTTCAGCAATGTTTTTTCTACGTAAATTTTTCTTCTTTTTATTATTTTATTATTAAATACACTTAATTGCATGTTATTTATATTTTAACATTAATTTTTTATCATGAAAGATGGCTTGTTTTTATTTATTTTATTTTATTGTCGAGAAGATATGAAAAAAAATAAAAATTGTATTGTATTGCGCATTTCTATGAGTCTTGTATTTCAATGGGCCAAAGTGATCGATGCAATGAAAATAGATATTAGAAAACGATTGCAAATACCTCTTCATCGTGCCAAACATACGCTCTAGAATTACGTTTGAGATTTCGAATATTATAGTTTTTCAATAGAATATAAACGAGATACGATATATATGTGCGTATAACACGATAATTATAATTATAAATCTTTTATAATTATTTTTACGATAATTATAAAAATCTATCATTTTTAATTAGCTATTTACATGGGTGATTGTACTCTATAAACAATTACATACATGTTTTATATTATATATAAAAATGCCAATAATTTCTCAACCAATAGTTCTCAGTTTACTAAAAAATAGTATAAAAATTTCAGTTAAAACAGAAAAAATTAAACAGACAAAATATCCTTAAATATCCGTGGATATTCAAATTTCTTTTTCTGTCGAAAACAATATTTGTGCTTAGCATAGCACGATATGATTTTACGTTTGATAGAAAAATAAGAGAAGCTCTAGCAAAAATATTTATCTCTTTATAGTAAAATTAAATTCTTACTGATAATGAGTGTATACGCTACATATAAATTATATATTATTATATCGACTGTGAGAAGAAAGAGAAAACCTACCTGTTGCTATATACACATTGATGCACAATTATAATTTCTTCTATTTATACAATGTAGAAAAAATGCATCATTATTCCTTAACTAGTACATTCTGAATTATTTATATTTGTGTGCAGTTTTTTTACATTAATTTTTTTACACTATATTATATAAATCTCATTCTTTCGTGCGCTCAACTAACAAATGTATAATTAAAGACGAATTGCATTTTTTATAAATAAATATGCGATAAAAACTATAAGATTCATTAAAGTTTATATGTTGCTCGTTTAAATTAATGTAAAATTTGATTACTCTTAAGTTTATATCTTTTGTGAGATAGTTATACTAGTTAAGGATTATGATTTCGAGTCTTTAATCAATATGTGTAATTACATTATACACAAATAATTTGTATTACAATATTAAATATTACGTGTAACTTACTGATTAAAACTTTATGCAATATCATTGCAATAACGCTTGGTTTTATAAAGTGCATCATAGAAATATTTCAACATTACAATTGTAATTGAATGATTGCTATTGGGATATAAATATATATGTATATGTAGGAACTAATATATTATTATTATTATGAGTTATTTGCGAATTATTATTATTATCGTTACAAGTTATTCTCGTTCTCATAAAATATTCTCTACAATAAAAATACAAGGAAACTGCGATGTTTAGACAAAAAGTAAAAATAAATTAGTAAGTTACACGTAATATTATAATTTACAGTTGGACATAGTTGTAGAAAGAAACCATTTTTTTAACAAATCATGAAAATATATATAAAAAAGTTCAAAACTTTGAAAACTTTGATTGATAATTGTCTCAACTATGACCAGAGTGTTCTTACCTGTACATCGATGATTGACAAGACCAGAAGTCGCTAATCCACATAGCAAACAAGAAAACTTGTGCGCTGTAAAATAAGAAAAAAATTAGAAATCAATTTCATAGTAAAAATATGTACGAAATAAATTTACTTTTTTTTATAAACAATTATATACATACTCTTATCAATCCGCTGCTCTTGAACTCTCCCACGACGATTCTCCGATAGAATCTCTTCTGGATTGTCCACCTATCTAGTTGGTAAGTATTCACCTATAAGCATTTTCAAATATATATGTAAATTTTATTCTATCTCTTTTACAAATTTGTATAGTGAATCTCTATTTTTTTTTCTCTTTTTCTCCTTTCACATACACATACACACATTTCGAATCTAAATATGTATAGCCTATACACACGAGTTTAAGAGAATTAACCGCGAAATGTTTTAATATTGCATATATTTTTTACAACATACAGGCAAAGATCTAAAAACAATAAAATATTTATATTTTCTTACCGATCTAATGATTAGTCGTTACATCTCTGAATCACACCACTCGAGTTCCTTGAGAACACTAATTTATATCCCGAAATCGCGAACATTATTACATTTTCTACGCGATAGAAACATATTTGACACTATTCTAATCGCGCTGTACATAAAATCGCTCTCACGACTCGTAATTTTATTACCGAAATTGTAATTATTATATGCGAATTATAAATCAAATCGAAGTACGTTAACACTCACGACATGCTCTGCGCGCGTTTGAAAAATACAATTGCCCTCCTTCACACAAATTTCGGTGCAACGTCACGCGAGAATTGAAACTTGGACTTTGATATATCGCTGCCGACTTCACATTACCTTTACTTACGATGAAAAAATTACTTCGAATATTATTGATTTCTTATAGAAATATTGTTCATGAATTACATAAAATAATTAAAATATTTTAAGAAACCTGTTATATCTATATATATAACTAGTATAAAATTTAAAAGAATTTCTACAAATAAATTGAGGTTTACATTCCGATATCGCGAAGTCGAATTTTCCGTTTAGCCACGGTAGACGTACATTATTTATACAAACGAAACGAAAGCCCCTTTTTTACACTGTTTGAGTCGCGTTATACACAAAATCGTCTGTGATTGTGATTATTACGCGAATATTTATACGAATTTAAATTATGCGAAGCACATCGAAGGATTCACGATACACTGTACGCGCGTTTGAAAAATAATACCTGCGTCTGCGCTACTTTATTCCATTTCCGACAGAATGCGCTGTGCGACAAATTTGAATTTAGAGAGTGCTTTTTACTATGCCAATTTCAGTGCCAATTATTTTTTACTTATAATATATAAATAAGATTGCTTTGAATTTTGTATTTGATAATGTGTTACGTCAATTTACGCTTATATGAATCGTGTCAAGTAATTAAAAATAATACGAAATATTAAAGTTTAATATATTGTATTGGTAAAACAGCTAGATATATATGAATAATTATGTGATACTAATTAGCAAAGATGGCGCTGGATGTCGCAGGCAATATGGAGTTCTGCTTGGCACATGATGATACGTCAATGTTATATCTATAATTTTATCAGAATTTTGCAATATTGATACTAATACGCGTGAGAGAGAACATTCACTGAGAGAATTTATCCATTGTTTAATATTATTATGCTTTTGAGAAGAGTTTTATTTCATATGAGATACGTAATCTTATGCCAAACAATCTTATAGGTTATAGTCTTGAATTGATTGACAGAACGAAAAGATGTATTTTAATATATGTCGGCGATTGACACGAACTTGCGTTAGACAAATATATACCAACGTATCGCGAAATTTAATGAAAGATCACTCTGACACCTCGTTTCAAAAAAGGATACGCTCAACTACTTTGTATTGGACTGGAGTCGGAGTTCTGATAGTTGGATTGAGTTACTCCGCAGTGCCTTTGTATAGAATGTTTTGCCAGGTATATGATTGCAATTCTTTGAGAATAACTATAAATATTATATTGTCGAATTTAATCGTGTCTATTATTTCAATAAGTATCGTAACTGTTGTTATTGATGTAACAATATTTGTAATAGTATACATTTCTTTTATTCGCTATATTTTTTCTATTATACAGTCATATAGTTATGGTGGAACGATATCAGCTGGTCATGATACTACTAAAGTGAGCACAATGTCACCTGTTAACAATAGGAAAATCAAAATTAAATTTAGTGCAGATACAGCAGCATCGATGCAATGGAACTTTAAGCCACAGCAAACAGAAATTACAGTTGTTCCTGGAGAGACAGCTTTAGCATTTTACACAGCCACGAATCCAACCAATGAACGAGTCATTGGAATATCCACATATAATGTTTTACCTTTTGAAGTAGGACAATACTTTAATAAAATACAATGTTTCTGTTTTGAAGAACAGATGCTTAATCCGCATGAACAAGTGAGTTTATTAATATTGCATATAGAATAAGGTGTATAAGTCTATTTTTTGTACATCTAACAAAAGCTACGGCTTTTAGCTTTTTTTTTAAATATCAATTTTTATTCTAATTAAAATTCCGAACATTTGCATAAATGTATAATCTATATGATTAAATCAGGCAGTGTACTGTAAGTTATTTTTGTGTTTTAAGGTCGATATGCCAGTGTTCTTCTATATTGACCCAGAATTCACAGAAGATCCAAAAATGGAATTTGTTAATGAAATAGTCTTGTCTTATACATTCTTCGAAGCCAAACCAGGATTCAATCTGCCTATA
Organism: Formica exsecta; assembly: GCF_003651465.1. NCBI lineage: Eukaryota > Metazoa > Arthropoda > Insecta > Hymenoptera > Formicidae > Formica > Formica exsecta. The sequence continues at coordinate 1,270,094 of NW_021849308.1, read as the reverse complement.
CCAAGCTATGCCAAAAGTCATTCAGTAAAGTAAAACGTTATTATTTCCGATAGTTACTATAATTGTACAAAATAAATATTTAATGCCTTTTTTTCAAATTTGTTGAAGATTTTTCAAATTTGATATGGAAATATCACATAGCCTAAATTCCTCTAGGAGTGTATTTCAAGTGACATGATTAAATATTCTCATAAATGGCAGTATTCAGAACATGGTACTAATAGAGAATAAGCTATTAAAATCTAAACAATGCATTAACAGGATACGCACGTCTACATTTTACACAGCCACGAATCCAACCAATGAACGAGTCATTGGAATATCCACATATAATGTTTTACCTTTTGAAGTAGGACAATACTTTAATAAAATACAATGTTTCTGTTTTGAAGAACAGATGCTTAATCCGCATGAACAAGTGAGTTTATTAATATTGCATATAGAATAAGGTGTATAAGTCTATTTTTTGTACATCTAACAAAAGCTACGGCTTTTAGCTTTTTTTTTAAATATCAATTTTTATTCTAATTAAAATTCCGAACATTTGCATAAATGTATAATCTATATGATTAAATCAGGCAGTGTACTGTAAGTTATTTTTGTGTTTTAAGGTCGATATGCCAGTGTTCTTCTATATTGACCCAGAATTCACAGAAGATCCAAAAATGGAATTTGTTAATGAAATAGTCTTGTCTTATACATTCTTCGAAGCCAAACCAGGATTCAATCTGCCTATACCAAGCTATGCCAAAAGTCATTCAGTAAAGTAAAACGTTATTATTTCCGATAGTTACTATAATTGTACAAAATAAATATTTAATGCCTTTTTTTCAAATTTGTTGAAGATTTTTCAAATTTGATATGGAAATATCACATAGCCTAAATTCCTCTAGGAGTGTATTCCAAGTGACATGATTAAATATTCTCATAAATGGCAGTATTCAGAACTAATAGAGAATAAGCTATTAAAATCTAAACAATGCATTAACAGGATACGCACGTCTAAGGCCGCAGACTTTCTCTTTATCAATATATATCGCATCGATTTTAAGCGCGAGATCGTGTTCCAACCTAGTTCGAGTTCTTAGCAATTTCTGATGTTGATTCTCAAGTTCTTTCAGTGCCTTGTGCATTCTTTCAAGTTGATGATTTATTTCGTCAATCTCTTTCTGAAGACTGCAAAATATAATATTTCGAAACAACATCTTACGTTTTATGATAACATCATATTATTAATACACAATACGTACCTCGTATAGGCATAATCGCGACATAATTCTATATCAGGACGATGCATTCTCGCTTCCATTCTTGTATGGGCAACTTTAGTCGCGTGACTTTTATCGGCGATAGCTTTGCGCATTAATTCCAAATTTTTTTCGACATCGAATATTTCTTGTTGCAACTGTAATGTTTCACGAATCGCATTTTAATCTGAGAAAGATACGCGCGTTAACTTTGATACCTTTTGCAAATGTTGTTGCAGCTTATTTTTAGCTTCCAGTAATTCGGAAGATCTGTGTGCTAAAGCGTTATTGGTGTTACTCCAAGTATGCCACATTTCTTGAGCAACTTTATTGATAAGACTTTCGGCAGTGGTACGTAATTGACATGACTTATTCCGTTCCGTTTGGGATCGTTGCACTATCCTATTTACTGCATCTGCCCAAGTTTCTTGTCCCGAAACGCTAATCAGATAACAGTATTTGTATTTGTATTGTATAATGTTATAAGAATCATTTATAATTTAATTACCATGGATCATATTTTTCAATTCCGGAATAATACTGTAATCCCTGAGTGTGATTATTCAACTGATGACAAATTGTATCTATACCTAAGGCACTCTCCTTATTTTTTAAATCCAATTCTAATTGATTCTGCGAAGCTCTGCAATTTCGTAACTGCAAGCAAAATAATATTAATCATATTGATTGATTAGAGATTATATAAATAAAAAATCAGGCAAGATTAAGATATTCAGGCTAAATTTTACCTGGTCTTTGCATTTGTCCAAACAAGCTTCTAGTTTCTTTTGATTTATACGTAAATGTTCCACTTCTTGTAGTAAACATTTTTCCGAATCATCATGTACCAGTTCTGTGCCTAAAAAATAAGAGTGAAAGGAAAACAAAAGATTTTATAGCAGAACTCTTTTTACATAACATTTCATACATGAAATAGTTAAGACTCCATAATACCTTTTCTAGCTTCTCTGTGGTAAAGACACTCCTCTGCAATGTGTAAAGGTCCTTCAATATCTCGTATTGCCTTTTCTAAGGTACTTCGACAATCTTGAAGTCTTTCAATTTCATGAAGCATTCTCTCCAGTTCTGATACCACTTCATTACGCCAAAAAGTAATGTCATTTATTCTTTCACCAAGTCTTCGGCTGGTATCATACTGACCATGTTGTATCTTCTCCTCAGCATTTCTAAAAGATAATTTTGGATTTAGGCAACACCGCAGTTCACATAATGTAGACAATATAGAGAAATATTCTTAAGAAAACCTGATAATTCTCAGAGCATCATTCCGCATCCTCTCAGAGTAATGTCTCTGTGAACTTGATTCATTATAACATTTTATTTGTTTCTGGAACCATTCATGTGGTGTATATCTCGTATAAAGAGCGGCTTGTGACGCATGAACTGGATTACGTTGATAGCCCGTTATCAAATTCGGGAATTTTAACGGGTGTGTATTCATTTTATTATTCGTATCCAGTGCGTAACTTGATTATGCATTATATATTTCAATATTTCGACCTGTATACTGGTTATTTATTCAATAGAAAGATAAATATGGTGTATAACAGAGCATCATAGTTTGTTAAATCAATATCATTCTGTGTGTGTGTGTGTGTGTGTGTGTGTGTGTGTGTGTGTGTGTGTGTGTGTGTGTGTGTGTGTGTGTGTGTGTGTGTGTGTGTGTGTGTGTGTGTGTGTGTGTGTGTGTGTGTGTGTGTGTGTGTGTGTGTGTGTGTGTGTGTGTGTGTGTGTGTGTGTGTGTGTGTGTGTGTGTGTGTGTGTGTGTGTGTGTGTGTGTGTGTGTGTGTGTGTGTGTGTGTGTGTGTGTGTGTGTGTGTGTGTGTGTGTGTGTGTGTGTGTGTTGTGTGTGTGTGTGTGTACCTATAAAGGATTCGAAAAACCTCTACAACTATTATTAGTAGGAATAATGCAAAAGTAAATGAATTTACAGCTGGAAGAGACATTGAGTCTACTTACAAGGGAATAACTTCTGTATTCTCAAACCCAGCATTTGGTCTCCATGGCAGTAAGTTATGTGTACGGGTGTAATCACCTATACGAATAGGAAATATTGGTTCCATGTAAGGCATTGCACTTCCTACTGTGCTCCATGGTTGTAGTTGCTATAAATTAAAGTGTACAACAAAAAAGAAACATTATCTTGAAAGAGTTTAAATATATTAGATATTATTACATATTATTATAAAATAGGATTAATGTCTTAACATATTAGAGTCATTTATAATATAAAAGTAGTAAAAACTTTATTATATATTTTATTTAATTTTGATATATATATATATATATATATATATAAAATATGTATTTATTTTTTTTGTTTTGAGATAACTATATATTTTTTTTTCAATTGCTCGATTGTAAAAATGATAAAAATATAATTATATATCTACATTATAATTAAAATCGCTTATATAATAAGAAATTCATATTTATGATTATTATTTATGCAGAAAGCATAATCATTTTGTCGCATTTTTTATTAATAGGTTTTATTAAGAAAAATTCGAGCTAATCATTCATAAGAAAAATTCCTTTAAAACAAAACAAAAAATAGTAGTGGAGTTAAATTAAATTCTCTACAAAATTGATATAAAAAAAAAGAGATATTTTTTTCATTTCATATACATTATGTATTTTTTTAGTAGAGTTTTAAAGAGAGAACTAACATGGCAGATGTACCTAGCGAAGCTCCCGAACGTAAATATACACTCTTTGATATCAGTCAATTTTAAAAATACATTAAAATAGTTAGAAGTAATTTAACATTTGTTAAGATTACATCATCATTATAATATGTCATTTACTTTACATTATATCTATAATATGTCAAATGTCAGAAGATTTAAGGTTAGGATGTAACAATATTTATACATCTTTCTCTTGTATATATAATATTTTCATATATATTACAATTTTAATACTTTTCTTTTTTAAGAGCTTTTTACATTACTAAGAAGTATATTATGTGTGATTAAATAAAATGTAATGTTATCGCATGTGCAAATTATATTTGGTCCACCAAATTATTTTTATTATTTGCAATGCTCAAGAATATGAAATATATTTTCAGACTGTCCTGGGACTCAAAGTGAGAATGCTGGCAAAGCTTCAGCTTGTGCAGGATGTCCAAATCAATCATTGTGCTCCTCTGGAACTACCAGACAACCAGATCCTGGCATAGCGCTTGTGAAAGAAAGATTGTCCTCAGTGCGGAATAAACTATTAGTGCTTTCAGGCAAAGGAGGAGTTGGCAAAAGTACTGTGACATCATTGATATCCAGATGCCTTGCGGCAAATAATTCTGATAGAAATGTAAGTTTTATCTTCAGTTATAACTAATCATAATTACTAAAGTGATATATATACTTGAAACATGTTTTTCATCAAGGATATAAAAAATTAATTTCTTATATCTTACATTGAATTTATCTATTTATCTTATATCATAAAAATAAATCCTAACATAAATGTCATATTTCATTAGCACATAAATAACATATCTTATGGCAAGATTAAGAAACAAGTTGGTAAAACAACTCACCCTTCTGCCCATTCCAAGTACATCCATATGATTTTCAATGTACATTGTAACATAGTGAATGCCACCAGTTAGTTTGCTAGGAAATAACCTCAGACAGAGAATATCTATAGTCAACTGATACCTATATGTATGTCGTATCAACTTGTGCCAGTCCCTTATTGATTACCAAAGTTTCAGTGTCCTCATTATTTTTCAATATTTTAAATCAAGATAAATAAAACATACATCAATAAATAAGTACTGAAAAATATTAATTAATTTATGTATGTAATATATTGAAATGTTATATTTTAAATTATATTAAATTTTGAATCTTTCATCGTGTTTTATGTGCTAGATTGGAGTATTGGACATCGACATTTGTGGACCATCACAACCAAGAGTACTTGGAGTACTTGGTGAACAAGTTCATCAGAGTGGATCAGGATGGTCGCCTGTAGTAAGTAAACTCGTTGAAACTAGAATATTATGCATAAAAAACTATTATTTAATATTGAATATTATTATTTGTTTTTAGTATATTGAGGATAACTTGTCATTGATGTCAATTGGATTTTTGCTTAGCAGTCCTAATGATGCTGTTATATGGAGAGGACCAAAGAAGAATGGTATTGTTTGTGTTTAAAATTTCATCTTTTTTATGATTTTTATTATATTAGTTCGATTTTTTTTTATTGTATATGAATTTGCATACATTCAGGTATGATCAGGCAATTTTTGTCGGAAGTCGACTGGGGTACTTTAGATTATCTTATACTGGATACACCGCCTGGTACATCGGACGAGCACTTGTCAGCCACATCTTACCTCAAAGATACCGGCATTACGGGTGCTATAATCATTACGACACCACCACAGGTTGCTCTTTTAGATGTCAGGAAGGAAATAGATTTTTGTAGAAAAGTAAACATTCCAATCTTAGGTGTAATTGAGAACATGAGTATCTTTGTATGTCCTAAATGCAAGGTAAGGATAATAAGATTTGAAGACAATACCAACAAAAAAAAGATATAAACATGTAATTAATGAAAAACGTCTTTGTATGCAGAATACTGCAGAAATATTCCCAGCTTCGACAGGTGGTGCACAAGCAATGTCAAAGGAATTGAATGTAGAATTCTTAGGCTCAATACCTTTGGACCCATTGCTAGCCAGATGTTGTGATGAGGGTAAAAATTTTTTGACAGAAATGTCGGATTCACCAACCATTAATGCTTTAAACAAAATTTGCAAACGTAAGGCTTTAACATATTGTGTAAAATATCATCTAACTTCTTTTTACACAAGACATAAAAAAAAATGTGACTTTGTTTTCAGGTATTGTTCAAAAATGTGAAGAGGAAAAAGAGAACTGTCCTAATAATTACATACAAAATATGTAAATACATTTTTTGTACAAAAATCTATATGTAAATGTATCAATATGTTGCTGATTAAAATTTATAACAAAAACTTTGAATCTATTGTAATGCAACTTTTCCTGTAAAACTTTGCGCTTTATCGCTTCGATTATCGTGATTCACAGATTCAATAATGTAGTAATGTATTAGTATATATATAAATATCCAATTTCTCTGCTTTGTTACATGTTGGTTAAAATAACTGTTTGTAACATCCTCTACTTATCATATTGACAGTGATAAAACGAGAATTCGATAAGCGCTATGAGGAATTTCAAGTCGACTATAATGTAAATGCTGATAACATATCGGACCTATTCTGAATTGAGCAGTTTCGGTTGTCAAATTCAAATTTGACGTGCGAATACATAGTGCTGGTGACAAAAAAGCGACTGGAATAATCATACTTTCTATTCTACTTTATTAAAAAATTGTAAATGTATTAGAATTTCCGATAATACAAGAAAGAAATACAAACGAATAATACATGAAATAACGTATGATGAGTCAATATGTGAATGACACATGATGCACACAGATGCGCATTATGTGTTATAAGAGCTCGTCGAACGGTTTGGAACGCGGAGTTCTCTGTCCGAAAATAATATTTTAATGTAAGTTCTGTGCAACATATATACAATGCGAAATATCTTTTATAGAAATTATAATACGTATTCGTATAGTATAATTCCAATAGATTATACAATAGATAAGAGGTTATGATTTAATACTGTATAAGCAACACTTTTATATATGTTTGTAATATATTTCTCATCATAGAAACAAATCTAAAAATATATTTCTTGTGTAAAAATGCGTATATTGTTAAGATGATAAGATGTTTACTAATTTTTTGTAAATGTATGTGTGTGTGTGTGTGATTCATTAATAATTATTTTGTATACAAGTGCATTCATCTTATATAAAATGTCTTTAATATATCTTTATTATTTTCAGACTTAACTAGTTAAAAGTTGTGGCAGTTTGACATATGATTTGATTGAAAATGGTTCATGTAGCAGCAAGTGGGCACAATGCCCCTAAACAATCAGAGTATAATACAGTGGTTAAAGATTACTCAAACAATATTGTGACAGAAATTGATAATTGTGTAGTTATGATGTCAAACAAAGGATCTTACAAACCATTAAGAAGAAATCACGAAAGAGAAGAAGCAAATGATCTTGAGAATAATAATAATGAGACTGATAATAATGCGAATAGTATAAGAATAAAACGAATAATGATAATATTATGTTTTGTGTGTATCATGGCTTTATTTCTATATCATCTCAGTTTCCTAATTTTATCTATGATTACAAATTTGGTGCTCACCACCATGAATGACTACAGCATAAACATACAGTTTACAATTTTTATACCTAACAATGCTACAAAGACAAAATACCAGCATATATTAGTGGATACTTTTGATACAAACATTGAACAACAAAAGTATGATTATAAAATAATGAAAGAAAATCTATTTGAACAAAACACTTTTAATAATATTCAAGTAAGTAAAAATAAATAATTTTTTTGTTATAGAAAAAGGAGGAGAAAAATAATAAAATTAATTTCTTATATCTTACATTGAATTTATCTATTTATCTTATATCATAAAAATAAATCCTAACATAAATGTCATATTTCATTAGCACATAAATAACATATCTTATGGCAAGATTAAGAAACAAGTTGGTAAAACAACTCACCCTTCTGCCCATTCCAAGTACATCCATATGATTTTCAATGTACATTGTAACATAGTGAATGCCACCAGTTAGTTTGCTAGGAAATAACCTCAGACAGAGAATATCTATAGTCAACTGATACCTATATGTATGTCGTATCAACTTGTGCCAGTCCCTTATTGATTACCAAAGTTTCAGTGTCCTCATTATTTTTCAATATTTTAAATCAAGATAAATAAAACATACATCAATAAATAAGTGCTGAAAAATATTAATTAATTTATATATGTAATATATTGAAATGTTATATTTTAAATTATATTAAATTTTGAATCTTTCATCGTGTTTTATGTGCTAGATTGGAGTATTGGACATCGACATTTGTGGACCATCACAACCAAGAGTACTTGGAGTACTTGGTGAACAAGTTCATCAGAGTGGATCAGGATGGTCGCCTGTAGTAAGTAAACTCGTTGAAACTAGAATATTATGCATAAAAAACTATTATTTAATATTGAATATTATTATTTGTTTTTAGTATATTGAGGATAACTTGTCATTGATGTCAATTGGATTTTTGCTTAGCAGTCCTAATGATGCTGTTATATGGAGAGGACCAAAGAAGAATGGTATTGTTTGTGTTTAAAATTTCATCTTTTTTATGATTTTTATTATATTAGTTCGATTTTTTTTTATCGTATATGAATTTGCATACATTCAGGTATGATCAGGCAATTTTTGTCGGAAGTCGACTGGGGTACTTTAGATTATCTTATACTGGATACACCGCCTGGTACATCGGACGAGCACTTGTCAGCCACATCTTACCTCAAAGATACCGGCATTACGGGTGCTATAATCATTACGACACCACCACAGGTTGCTCTTTTAGATGTCAGGAAGGAAATAGATTTTTGTAGAAAAGTAAACATTCCAATCTTAGGTGTAATTGAGAACATGAGTATCTTTGTATGTCCTAAATGCAAGGTAAGGATAATAAGATTTGAAGACAATACCAACAAAAAAAAGATATAAACATGTAATTAATGAAAAACGTCTTTGTATGCAGAATACTGCAGAAATATTCCCAGCTTCGACAGGTGGTGCACAAGCAATGTCAAAGGAATTGAATGTAGAATTCTTAGGCTCAATACCTTTGGACCCATTGCTAGCCAGATGTTGTGATGAGGGTAAAAATTTTTTGACAGAAATGTCGGATTCACCAACCATTAATGCTTTAAACAAAATTTGCAAACGTAAGGCTTTAACATATTGTGTAAAATATCATCTAACTTCTTTTTACACAAGACATAAAAAAAAATGTGACTTTGTTTTCAGGTATTGTTCAAAAATGTGAAGAGGAAAAAGAGAACTGTCCTAATAATTACATACAAAATATGTAAATACATTTTTTGTACAAAAATCTATATGTAAATGTATCAATATGTTGCTGATTAAAATTTATAACAAAAACTTTGAATCTATTGTAATGCAACTTTTCCTGTAAAACTTTGCGCTTTATCGCTTCGATTATCGTGATTCACAGATTCAATAATGTAGTAATGTATTAGTATATATATAAATATCCAATTTCTCTGCTTTGTTACATGTTGGTTAAAATAACTGTTTGTAACATCCTCTACTTATCATATTGACAGTGATAAAACGAGAATTCGATAAGCGCTATGAGGAATTTCAAGTCGACTATAATGTAAATGCTGATAACATATCGGACCTATTCTGAATTGAGCAGTTTCGGTTGTCAAATTCAAATTTGACGTGCGAATACATAGTGCTGGTGACAAAAAAGCGACTGGAATAATCATACTTTCTATTCTACTTTATTAAAAAATTGTAAATGTATTAGAATTTCCGATAATACAAGAAAGAAATACAAACGAATAATACATGAAATAACGTATGATGAGTCAATATGTGAATGACACATGATGCACACAGATGCGCATTATGTGTTATAAGAGCTCGTCGAACGGTTTGGAACGCGGAGTTCTCTGTCCGAAAATAATATTTTAATGTAAGTTCTGTGCAACATATATACAATGCGAAATATCTTTTATAGAAATTATAATACGTATTCGTATAGTATAATTCCAATAGATTATACAATAGATAAGAGGTTATGATTTAATACTGTATAAGCAACACTTTTATATATGTTTGTAATATATTTCTCATCATAGAAACAAATCTAAAAATATATTTCTTGTGTAAAAATGCGTATATTGTTAAGATGATAAGATGTTTACTAATTTTTTGTAAATGTATGTGTGTGTGTGTGTGATTCATTAATAATTATTTTGTATACAAGTGCATTCATCTTATATAAAATGTCTTTAATATATCTTTATTATTTTCAGACTTAACTAGTTAAAAGTTGTGGCAGTTTGACATATGATTTGATTGAAAATGGTTCATGTAGCAGCAAGTGGGCACAATGCCCCTAAACAATCAGAGTATAATACAGTGATTAAAGATTACTCAAACAATATTGTGACAGAAATTGATAATTGTGTAGTTATGATGTCAAACAAAGGATCTTACAAACCATTAAGAAGAAATCACGAAAGAGAAGAAGCAAATGATCTTGAGAATAATAATAATGAGACTGATAATAATGCGAATAGTATAAGAATAAAACGAATAATGATAATATTATGTTTTGTGTGTATCATGGCTTTATTTCTATATCATCTCAGTTTCCTAATTTTATCTATGATTACAAATTTGGTGCTCACCACCATGAATGACTACAGCATAAACATACAGTTTACAATTTTTATACCTAACAATACTACAAAGACAAAATACCAGCATATATTAGTGGATACTTTTGATACAAACATTGAACAACAAAAGTATGATTATAAAATAATGAAAGAAAATCTATTTGAACAAAACACTTTTAATAATATTCAAGTAAGTAAAAATAAATAATTTTTTTGTTATAGAAAAAGGAGGAGAAAAATAATATTAATTATTATATATTATATATATTCTATTTATTTATTATATCATTTATGTGTTTGAAGCAATGCACCAATGTTCCTGAAATATTACGCTTTGATTGTCATCCAGAGGACGGAGCATCGCAGCTTTCCTGTACAAACAGGGGATGTTGTTGGAATCCTCTTAATAAAAACAAAATTGCAGGACATGTGCCACTAGCTATTCCCTATTGTTATTATCCTGAGGAATGGAATTTGTATAAGTATATTAACCAGAGTAAAGATGATAGTAATTTCTTAGGCTTTCTCAAGCAAGAGAAAAAATCTATATATAAAAACGATGTGCCTCTTGTAAAGATAGAGGCTACAAGCATAGACAGTTCAGTCCTGCGTGTAAAGGTAATAATAAATGTTTATAAAATATTTTGCTTTTATATCACATTATAATGTAATAAGAAAATAATTATAGAATATCTTTAATTTTTAGATATATGATCCCTTGAAAAAGCGATATGAACCACCATGGCCAATTAGATCAGACCCAAAGCCATTTTTATCCAAAATTACCAACACAACATATCAATTTAAAAGCGATAATGTAAAATCTGGTTTTAAAGTTGATAGAGTCAGTGACGGCACAACATTGTAAGTATATATTATTTATGTTGTATATTTAGAGACTAATATCTATAAAATTTTAATAAAAGTTTGCACAGAGTGATCAAGTGACATAATTTTAATGTGCTAAACAAAATATGAATATATTTAATAGCATTATTTTATAATATATTCTATATGCAGATTTAATTCCATTGGGATTGGAGGTTTCATATTTGCTGACCAATTTCTGCAAATAACCACATTGCTACCAACAAGCAATATTTATGGTATTGGCGAGCACAGATCAAGCTTAAAATTAAATACTAATTGGCAATCATTTACTTTATTCAACAAAGATCAACCACCGACAGAAAATGTATGCTCAATTTTATTCTACATACAAATGAATTGATATACTATATATTATAAGTAATATTTACTTTATTTCTTTTTAATTAGGCAAATTTGTACGGATCTCATCCATTTTATATTGTTGTTGAGGATTCTGGAATGGCTCATGGAGTTTTATTTTTAAACAGTAATGCTATGGGTATGTTTTCTTTATAATAAGGATAGAATATTATATAATGTCTCATTATTTTGACATAATTTAATTATTTCATATCTTTTAGATGTGATATTGCAGCCTACACCGGCTATAACGTTTAGGGCGATTGGTGGCATTTTTGATATCTACTTTTTCTTGGGGCCAACTCCAGCTGATGTTGTGAAACAATATTCTGAGATCGTGGGCAAACCATTCATGCCACCTTATTGGTCTCTTGGTTTCCACTTATGCAGGTACTATATTACTAAAAAATAATGTATTTGATGTATGATAGTTAACAATATTTTATATATTAATCAGATTTGGATATGGAACCTTGGAAAAAACTAAAGCAGTATGGAATAGAACGAGAGCAGCTGGAATTCCATTTGTAATATTTACTACTTTACAAACACATGCTATTGTTTATAAAACATACTTTAAGATATGCAAGCAAATTATAAATCATTGTAAATATTGTATTTGTTATATTTATAGGATACCCAATGGAATGATTTGGATTATATGGACAAAAACAATGACTTTACATATAATAAAGAGAAATTCAAAGATTTGCCCAAATTTATAGAAGAAATTCATTCGGTATAATATATTGATATACAATATTCATAAAAGATTATTACACAATCTGCGAGAGTCGCAAATACATCACAGCAATTTCTTCTATTTCAGGTAGGAATGCATTACATCCCTTTAATAGATGCCGGTATATCCGCTTCCGAAGAAAATGGTTCTTATTTACCTTACGATGAAGGAATAAAACAGGATATATTCGTAAAAGACGATATAACGTATAAACCTTTCGTTGGCAAAGTCTGGAATTTTGTTTCCACGGTATGGCCCGATTTTACTAATCCTAAAACAATGGAGTACTATGCAAATATGATGGGCAACATGCACGATAGTTTTGCGTACGACGGCGCATGGATCGTAAGTTTCGGCTGGTTTAAAAAAATTTTTTTGATATGTTTAAAAATTACGTGATTACTCAAAAATTATTCTAATTATGTATTAAGGATATGAATGAACCATCTAACTTCTATAATGGTTATAAAAATGGCTGTATGTATAATCATCTGGATTATCCCGAATATTTACCCAATGTGGTCGGCGGTTTGCTCGCTACAAAGACTTTGTGCATGAGTGCAAAACATTATTTGGGATCTCATTATGATCTTCACAATACTTATGGAACGAGTCAAGCAATTGCAACAAATTAGTAAATAGAAATACAATTCACCTAATCTTCTTCCAAATTTTATAAAGAGAACTTATTTTATTTAAAAATGTATTGTTTTAAACTATGTGCAGTGCCCTCAGGAAAATCAGACAGAAGAGACCATTTATAATATCACGTTCGACATGGGTAGGGCATGGTCATTACGCAGGCCATTGGACGGGTGATGTTTATTCATCATGGTAATTTCATAATATAAATATAATTTACTATATAATTGTATTCTTTATTTATTTACTAATTAAAGAGCTTGTTTTATTAGGCATGACTTAAGAATGAGCATTCCAGCCATTTTGTCACTCAATTTCTATCAAATCCCAATGGTGGGCGCTGACATTTGCGGTTTTGATGGAAACACAACTACAGCGTTGTGCAATCGCTGGATGCAACTTGGTGCTTTCTATCCATTTTCTCGAAATCATAATTCCGATGAAACAATTGTAAGAGAATGTCAAAATATGAATTAATAATAAAATTATTGAAATATTTTCTACATAATGTATAAATGTGTTATATACAGGAGCAGGATCCAGTTGCTATGGGCGATTTGGTTGTACAATCGACAAAGAATGCTCTCAAAATACGTTATCGACTTTTACCATATTTGTATACTTTATTCTTTAGAGCACATAAGTTCGGCGAAACAGTGGCACGTCCGTTATTTATTGAGTATGTATCGGTGTCTTGTCTCATATATATTTCACATTATACTAATGATATATACACGATATAGGTTCACCGATGATCGACAGACTTACGGCATTGATACACAATTTCTTTGGGGAAGTGCGCTTATGATCAATCCAGTTCTTGAAGAAGTACGCTCTCAATCTTTATTTAATTATTTACTTTATTACATATAAGACGCTTTGATATTTTGTTAATCGTTATTATTTATATTTTACAGAATAAAACTAATATAGCTGTTTATATACCACGTGGCCTATGGTATGATTATTATAGTCTTCATTTCTTCTTTTCCATTGGAAAACATTATACACTACCTGCTCCAATCGATAAAATACCATTATTGATTCGTGGAGGCTCGATACTTCCAGCACAGAAACCGAGTGCAACGACTACAGAGAGCAGAAAAAATTATTTTGAATTGATAGTAGCATTAAACGAAGCTGGCAATGCTGAAGGAGAACTGTATTGGGATGATGGTGATAGTATAGGTATGTAAAAGTTATTTTATATATTGTACAATTAAATGGAGCTCTATATATCTTATTGATCTTTCTAATTATTTCTTTTTAATCTGCAGATTCCATAAAAAAGAAGGAATATTTGTGGTTATCTTTCACTGCAAATAAATCCAACTTAGTGAACACAAAAGTGGATGGCTCTTTTAATGAAGAAGTGATTCTTGGAAAAGTCCAGATTTTGGGATTACAGAAACAAGTGTCCAGAGTGTTCCTAAATAAGAATGAGATAGGATTTAAATACGATATTTTCACATCGGTAAGTTTTATACTGAATATAAATGTTTAAAAATAATAACAAAATGATATAATATTTTAATAGAGAAATATATGAATTTTTAAATATCCAAAAATTATTTCAGAGTTTAAGTATCACTGGCTTACAAGTGGACATGAGACAATTGTTTATATTTTATTGGTCATATGAAGCTCAAGAAAGCAATGCCGAATGATACTATTGATTTCATATAAATTTTCGATCACGTATGTAAATCTCATAACTCATAATAATTAATATAACATATGTGATATATGCTTAAGTAAAAATATATTTACATTAATACATATAAGTTTGCTATATATTTTTAAACATATATTTTTTAATATTATACGTATTAGATATACTCTTTGAGATATAATATACATTTTATTTCTCACTTGATAAAGAAATGTGAAAATTAAACAGTTGTCGCTGTTTATGTAATTGTGGAATAATATTTACAAAAATCATATTGATTAACTTTAAAGGAGACAAGCGAGTAAAGAAACATGTTTATTCAAATTGTCTTCTCTCATCGTACAATATACATATATAAATATGACTATTGTTTATGGCACTAAAGAAAAATAATGATATTCTAATTTTATCAATGTTGATTATAAAAGCACGAGAGAAAAGAAACATATGATTGTAATGATAATGTATTTTCGTGGGAAAAAAAAACGTTGAACAATAAAATTCGCAGAAAAACGTAGATAATATGGACCACTATCATTTTCGCGAGCGTTGTTTATTCGCTTTGGCACCACATAGTTTAAAGTCATCGAAGAGTATAAGCTTCGTCAAGTTAAAAAATGTGGGAAGCAACGCGTCTCCCATTAACTATTCGAGACGGCTCTTCTTTGACCTCGATCTATATTCAAAATGCACTTCGATCCTCATTTGCATTCGCACGAGCTAAAGCGTAGAGATTTCGATCTTCCGAATAAATTTGAAAACGCAAGTCAAACTGCATGCGCCATACGCTCGCGCTCATGTTAATACATTAAGGTGCGTCACACGCATAAATATGCGCCGCTTGTACATACGGTCTTCGCTTTACAGACGCACAATGCAAAATACATCTCGATATATAGCCGTTAATAATAAAATCAAAATTATATCAAACGTAACGGTAACACAATATATTTGGCAATGAAATAGTAACAAAGTCTTTGGATTCGACATCATATCTCGATCGTTTCGTGTACCGAAAGACGGAAAAGCTGAGAATGAATCATTCTCGTACAATAAGTTTTCAAATTTTAGACTACAATGCATAAAATAGCACCTGCACGTCGATTGCAGTATTTTTGACTATTCTTAGCCGTACGCACGATCGAGAAATATTCTAATGGTAGGTCGAGGAAAGGAACTTTTCGCGAACACACGAACTAACGTTGTTCAATACTAACAATATAATGTTATTTTTGATTGTATGTATTAGTAACAATCATCTATAAAGAAAACTATTTGTCTATAACTATTTATCAAATAATTACACATTTTGATAGTGATTTTATATTATTGCACGCAATTCTACTTTTTTCATGGAGGCGATCAATTTTCCAAGATTTTTGGCATCTTTAGAATTAAAATAAGATATGTTTCATGTTCCTCTCCCCTCGCAGATATATATGTATATACATATATATATACAGAATGTATCGGAAATTATAGTGCGACCAAAATAGAGATGATTTCTCATGCAAAAATAAGTCAAAGATGTAGAATAAATTTTTTGTACGTCGTATTTCTTGTACTTTATTTTTGAGAAAATTGGAAAATTAATTAAATTAAATATATTTATGTTTTTTAAGCTTAAATGATCTCTAATAACCTTATGTCATATATGTATCCTCTCGATAACGACTATTTTAACACAAATAAAAAATACAACATTCCATTTAAACATTAAACAAACAACTTAAAATAATGATAATTGTGCACTAAAGCAATTATCTGCATTTTAAATGAGAGAGACGTATTTTGACAATTAATAGATATAAAAATTGAGACTTTGCGAGATGGCTCTCGTAAAATCGAGTTTGTTAGGTAAATAAAAAAATTTTAAAGCAGATTTGATCAAGATCGCAAACACGCAAAGCAAAAATTCGATTATCGAATTTATTTCGACAATAATTATCAGAAAGATATCTATAAAAAGATATAATATTCTATTGAAAAAAATAAGTGATCTTGATATATTATGTACATAACTACTCTCCTTGCAATATATAACTTAAATTATTTTAAATTGTTTTACTAAACGTGAAATATACTTTTTTTATTTATGTATTAATAGCCATCGAGATATCCGACAGCATATGACAGAAGATCGTTAAAAGTCATTTAAGCTTAAAACAATATTATGTTATAAATTTTCCAGCTTTTAAAGAGAATTAATCTTCTCGATAACAAAGCTTATGCGAAAGAATTTTATTCCACATTTTCAACTTATTTTTGCACAAGAAATCACATCTCCATTTTGATTACGTTACGATTTCCGATGTACTCTATATGTGTGTGTATATGGATGTATATGGATATAATATATATCTTTTTCTCAATGACTAATATACTAATCTTGCAACCTTCGTTCATTATTGTCTGTTCACATTTACTTACGACTATCTAAAGTGATGGCAATGGCGCAACATGTTTGCTCATCCGCGGCCAATCAAGCCGTATCGTTAATTGCGCGCGAGCGCACTTAAGAATGAGATAAATAACGAATAATAGTGTCAACTACAAACGGGAACGTCGCGCAGGACAGTTTTCTAAACGTACCCGTGAACACATAACAAAAAATCTCATAATATTCAATTTATAAATATGTATATATATAATAGATATATATATATATATATGTATGTATGTGTGTGTATATCTTTATAAATATGTAAGGATAATAACGATTGCATGTGTGAAAGAACATACATAATTATGAATGACTCGTAGCCTCATTTTTTGGTATACGGTTAACGAACAGTCGTATGTGCTTACGATTAAATGTAAGTGCAAAAATGCAAGCCTCCATTGTATTCTTCACTAATGTGCATTTGTATGTATGTATGTTTTAACAAATATGGCAAGAGAACATCTAACTCTACTTCAGTCGTGTAAAATCGCGTAAAGAAGCGCGGTGCATGGTTTACATCTGTCATTTGAGAAAAACACGTGTGCTTTCTTTGCATCGATTTTTTTCAATTCAACAACGCGCCACTCTTCGTTAATTTACTTTACATTATAAATAAAATGACGAATTTATATTTTACTTTAGCTTCTAAACAATACGGTATACTCACTGGTTCAGTATGGCAAGTATTACGACACATGGCACCACAGGAGATTATTTAACACATTCGTGTTAATTATTATAGATTACATCTATATCACACGGAAAACGGTGAAATGTTACGCATTTTCCAATTTCAAATGGTAAAAAGAATCTTACGTAAGAAAAAAAAAACAGAGAGAGAAACTATATATACGCGGGTCAATAGATTTAAATCTAGCCCTGATTATTTCATCTTCCGTTGATTGATTAAAAATGCCCCTATAGTCCTTGCGTGAGAAAAAAGAATTCATTATTAATCTTTATCATTATTAAGAATAACGATGATGTAGAGATCATTAAAATATATATATATATATATATATATATATAACTGCGTGTAAATATTAAATGAAAAATCGAATGTTAGATGACATTAGATAAAAGATATCGAAGTATCAGGAAAAAGTTTTGAAAAGTTATAAAATGTTAGATGATTTGAATTGTAAATGATTAAATTTTGATGTAAATTTTGACGTAACTGGAATCGATAAAATACACAAAAAAAAAAAAACATTTGTTGAAACATTCCATCGTCTATATAAACGCGTGCGAGATGATTTTACTGCCGATCTAATTTTGCTATCTCATAAATCTCACACCGACAGGAAGATAATAAAGTTATTGTTAGCAAACGAATATATTTACGTAGCCGTGAGCGCTTCCAGAATATCCTCTGGCGACTTTTTCATCTTACGGAAATTCTCCCAGTGTTCCTTCGGCACCGTCCATTCCAGGAAGATCTCCAGGTTTCGGGTGAGAACCTCGAGTTCGGACAAACCGCCCCCCGTGATCGGTTCCTTACCAGCAGACACTAGCGAGTCCTGAAGAACATCATCGATGAGCCGTTTACCGAAGCCGAGCTCGTCCAATCGCTCCTGCTTGCTGATCCTCTTCAGCAGCACCGCTAATAGCAGCCGCATTTTTTCCACTGTCATCAGCTTATACTTCGCAGTAACTGAGTTCTTCTCGACAATTTCGGGGCCGCCAGTCGGTTTGCTGGCGATACTGCTACCGTCGTCCTCCACTTCCATCTCCGGATGGCAGGTTTTCTCATGACTCTCCAGGTCGCTCTTGATCCTAAAGAAACTCTTGCAACGTTTGCAACCGTACGGATCATTCCTGCCGTGTATGCACTTCATGTGCTTCTTCCAATGCGGCAGCTGAGTGAAGCCGGCGTTGCACTCGGAACATTTGAAGGGTCGTTCGCCGGTGTGGCGGCGGGTGTGCAATTTTAGGGCAGTCGAGTGAGCGAAGGCCTGCCAACATACAAGACAGCGGAAAGGTCGCTGGCCAGAATGGGTCCTCTGGTGCACGGTCAGCTGAGACTTTTGAGCGAATCGCTGGCCGCATGTGGCGCAGCCGTGCGGACGGTCGCGTGCATGTGTCCTCATGTGCTGCGGTAGGTGACCCTTGAAAGTCTTGTTGCAGATTGCGCAGAGGAACGACTTGACGTCACGGTGTAGACACTCCAGGTGCTTCTTCAGGGCGTCACGACGCACGAAGGCGCGACCACATAGATCGCATTTGTGATCCTTCTGGCCGTTGTGACGTTTCACATGGAGCGACAGATTGGCCGCGCAGGTAAAGCTGTTGGAACACAGGCCACAGCGGAATGGTCTGACCTGGCTATGCGTGCGACGATGTTGTACCAGTTGACCGCCTCGCGCAAAGCTCTTATCGCACTCTGGACATTTATACGGCTTGAAGCCGGTGTGCGTGCGCACGTGCAATTTCAGCCGTTCCTTCAGCGGAAATTCCTTACCGCACTCATCGCATTTGAACACCGGTCCGGCGCCATGCACCACCTTGTAGTGATTCCGCAGACCACCGCTACCCTTAAAGCGAGCGTCACACATGACGCAGCAATACTTCTTCTGAGGATTTTGTTGGTCCTTCGCCTGCGTATTCTGCTCAGTTTTCCTTTTCTTCTTCTTTCTCTTCGTCGCCTTCTTCGTCTCGACAGAATTGCACAGAGAGCTATCGCTACTTTCTGCGTTTATCGAAGCGGCAGTGGAAGAGCTGCTAATATTTTCCGCGATTTTGAGTTTCTCGGAACCGACGACGTTGTTGTTCTCTCGCTCCAGCAAATAATTCGCTTGAATGATAGCATCGATTTTTAGTCTGAGTTCTTTCTCGGAATTTTCTTTCTCGACGACTTCGTCGACGTTGGACGTTTCACATTTTTCTTTTTCGTCATTCTTGATGTTCTTAGCGAAACTTCTCTTCCGTCGAGTAGTTCCATTGAACAAGTCTGCTGAATCTCGCGATCTCGGATTGATCCTGTTTCCTCTGGTTCCGAGCTCGAGCATGGATCCAGCGGTTCCCGTCTGTATACGTATACTTCATCCTTAAAACAATCTCTTTTATCCAAATCCAAATAAAGCTGATCGTCGACGTCTTCTTCGTCGTAATCGGGCGCAAACTCTTCATCGCATCTGGTAGAATTCTTTCTGATCGATTTCTCGTTCGTTCCATAATCGCTATCCCTGTCATTGTCTTTCCTTTTGCTAGATCTCGCTAATTTTCTCTTCGGCGCTTTCACGCGAATATTCTTGCTATTTCGCGTTTTCTTCGCGTTCTTCCCTATCGCCTCATCATCATTCTTCTCTTCATCGGAATCTACATCTTCAGCATTGTTCCTAAGCTCGTCCGTCCTCCTTCGACGAGTTTCCGCTCGTCGATGCTTACCATTACTTTGACGTTCCAATTGCTCGACGCTTTTGCAGAAGTTATAATCGAAGCTTTCACCGTCGCCGCAATCGCCTGAAAAACTCCTAAGTGCTCTCAGAGCATCGGTCGCATCACCGTCCTTGAAGATATTCTCCCTGATGCGCGACTGCTTCACCGGCAACAATTCGGTCAGTTGAACTTCCTCCTGCGGCTGCTCAGACCCGGCTACCTGGTTCAAGACTGTCTGCTGCTGCATGCTGATCATTGCGCCTTGCCACAGATAGCGCGATCACGATATAACGCCTTGAGAGACTTCGACGCTTGACTTTGATTATCTCAGCATACTGTATGACGTATCAATTGCTCGGCTTTAGATAACTCGCATCGATCATCGGTTTTTTCCCCGCTCACACTCGTAAACACGCGTTACTACCCCGAAGAACTACGCCGATAAGTACGAAATCCGATATCGTACGATACGTAGGTCAAGATCAAACTCTCTATAAATAAATCCCGACAGTTCTCTTATACCGAATCGCGATTGCTCGGCTTGTGAATTTATTATGCATACGATAAGTCAATTCCGAATGAAACCGGATGAAACCGCCAGGCATCGATGTCGCTTCATGTCGTGCGATTAAATCTGACAAACGCGACGCGACCGCGTTATCAGCGACGAAGCAAAACATTTGACAAATTCTATTGAATCCGGATATTAAACTTTGTTTGTTATTTAATGCCCTAATAACCGCGCCGTGGTATCGTCATATCCGAACTGGCTGCGGCGCTGTTGTTCTCAAAGAAACCTCTGGATTCGTCTTTTATCGGCGCGAACGACGACGAGGTCAGGCCGAGAAAGCAAGAGAGGCGAAGAGGAGAGGAAAAGATACGCACGTACACGCGCACACAGGCGTTTATAAAGCGCGGGTCCGCTTATCGCGTTCTTATCGTCCCGATATACCTCGCCTGCTCCCCTTCCCGACCGCTCGCGCCGGTTTTTCCCCGTCCCCCCCGGTGATGGTGACGATTTCTGACGCGGTGCCGAGCGGAATCGAGCTCACCGCGAGATCGCGCCCGGGCAGGGCAGCTCGGGCTCCCGGAAGTGCGGGCCAGTGCGGGCGTTGGAATCACCGTGTCGTACACCGGGGCCCTGCCGGCCTCTGCCAGGAGGATGCCGGAAGTCTTTCCCGGACGGCGGCTGCGACAGCCCGTTCCTCGTCGGCGCGACGATCGACTGACGACGGGAAACGAGAGGTTCCTCTTCCTCTTTCGACGCGGAGGACGCCGCTGCTCTCTTGGAGCGATTGCGCTCGCGCCTTTTTCCACGCAAGCGCAATCCTCGGTCGATATCAGCCCGATGTGCACCCCTCTTGATGGGGCGCTCCTCTTCCCCCTCCTCACTCTCTCTCTCTCTCTCTCTTGCTCACTGAAAGCCCTCGCTTCCGCCACTCCGTCGCTCTTTCCGCGTTCTTCCAGACGAGTCCTCGGCCTCCCTTCGCACGGCTATCACCGCAACCCTTCCTTTCTTATGTCTGTGACCTCTCACCTTTTTCACCCTGTCATTCGCCTACTCATCGCAACATTTATCGTCGTCTACTTTACTTCGAAGCTAATTTGTCTTGGAGATTCCCGAATAAGATCACGCATTCGAAATGTACAGCGCGGCTTATCTCGTCTTTGGTTCTCATTGATTTTAAAGTATAAGCGTTCGAGTCTCTCTAGAGACTGCGTTTATTTAGAAGCTGTTGTTCTTTCTGTGTATAAATTATTGACAACTTCAATTCTCGCTTCGTCAATCGATTGTTAATTTTTCCTATAATAAAACATTATCTTAACTGTTAATTACACCGCCATATAAGAAGATTCGTTTAACAGATATTAAAAGTGACTTACCTCGAGCCTTTCGGGATTTTATCTTTGACGTGGTTTTCAATCTCTAGAGCGACGCTTGAACGGACCA
Source organism: Formica exsecta (assembly GCF_003651465.1). Classification (NCBI taxonomy): domain Eukaryota; kingdom Metazoa; phylum Arthropoda; class Insecta; order Hymenoptera; family Formicidae; genus Formica; species Formica exsecta. The sequence continues at coordinate 1,247,383 of NW_021849308.1, read as the reverse complement.
TAGAAATCAGCAATGTGCGTTTTGCGTTCGTCCTCTGCTTGTCCGTCCCATCAACTCTTGCAGAGACTACGATGGACCGTCCTTTTAGTGAAAGACAGTCCTTTCGCACATGTCATTTCCTGCGGTCGCTGAATTGGAAACGCTGACTCGACCGACCAACACCGCATCGATGTTACCGGGGAACTCGATCAACCCGTCGCAATTTTCGAGTCGTCGTTCCACATCAGATCGATAACGTCCAACGCATTTCGCAATAATATCGATCGCTTTTTCAAGATGCTTTCTCAGCTAATCTAAATAAATTTTTTTTTTTTTATTTGCTGCACTTAAGCATAATCTCTATTACTTTAATGACACTTGTATGATACTTCGCGCGATTAAATCTGTCGGTTCTTAATTATCTTATCTAATTAATTCAATATTGATAAAAAGGCTCCACGATCGATTTTTTCAGATTTGATCTCGAATGATCGATTGTTCGCTTTTGTATCTCGTTACTCCATTACAGCTGATATAGTTGGAGTAGACAGGAACTTAGTATAGGATCGATTTTTCTTTGGTATGATATCACCGCGCAACGCCTCGTGAAAAGGATGACCGTCGAGATTCCTCTGTGTGAATCAGCTCGGTTATCTTCGTTCTATATTTATACGCTTTGGTTTGGTTTCGGTTACTCGTATGTGTCGACCCTTATCTCAATCGAAGGCTTCTTTTTTCGCCGAATTGTATCTTCTTTCTTCTTTCTATCTTTCTGACTAGATGTTGACGAGTAAAGAAAGTATGAATATTGGCGCGTTAATCGCTATTTCGATATCGAAAGGAAAAACGAGCGTGAGTTTGTGCATTAATATGTGCGTTTGTATGTTAATATGTTTTTTAGCTACTGCATATGCCGACTTCTATTCCTGAATTACCGGAAAATCGGAGTAACCCACCACCATCTGAAAAAAATTAGAAACACAGAGAGCAATATTAAATTACGTCCCATTGATAATATGTAGTCTCATTTATATTTACGAATGTTAAAGATACACAGAAAAATATTACGACGAAATAAGCACTTTAAGAGTTACGACAATTAAAATGCAGTGTTAAGTATTTCTGGTTAGTTTGACCTATAAATAATATTATTCACAATTATAATATTATTATAAATATAATAAAAGTTTTTAATTAGATTCCTTTTATTACGAAATTCTCACTAATATCGAAAGCATTTTAATTTCAACTTTGGCGAATAAATCAACATTTTTTAGTATTTTAATAGCGATAAAGATACAAATAGCAAATCAAGCTTTATATAATATAATACTATATATTACATTAAATAACATAATTAGTTCTTTTCTTAAAAACTGCATTTTGATGTGAAATACATCAATGAAATACATGTACACAAATCGGAAATAAAATATTTAAGTATTTTCCAATATAGAAAACTTGGCTAAAAAAGTGAAGTAAAAATAAACACGGGAAGGGCAATGTCTCTTATATTCATATATAGGATGTTCAACTAGTAGCAACAAAGTTACAATAAATTGATAGATCATTTTATCAATTTATCGATTTTGTCAATCGACTCGATTTTGATATAAAAATCAACAATTACGATATTTAATATTATATAGAACAAAATATCGGAAAAAATATTTAGAACAATCCAGAGACAACATATGTTCCTAAAAGACATCTTATCGTCCTTTAGACATCTTTAAGATGTCTTTTAGCCTTTTTGTACTGTCTGGGAAATTCTTATATTCTTGAAGCTTGAGAGAGTCGTGAAGAATCTTCGATACTTTCAAATTTTTAATATTATTAAAGCAGAAATATATATTTTTTTTTCCGAAAGTTTTTATATATATTTTTTTCCGAAAGTTTTCACTGTGAAGAAAATAAAGCATCCAAGCCCGTTGAAAATTATTAATATTTTACGCGGCTGATGGTGGGACACCTTGTATACGAGTACGCGGAGGCATTGATCGCGGAGGGCATTTACATTGCGCGATTGAAAGCTCGCAACGCCTTTACGTGACCCGATCTGCTAACCACGCCGATCAATTTTTGTCACCACCGTTGACGACGGCGCTTGCGAGGAAAGTGGAGCAACCTGAGGAGTGTGACATAGCTAACTCTCTCTCTCTCTCTCTTGCTCACTGAAAGCCCTCGCTTCCGCCACTCCGTCGCTCTTTCCGCGTTCTTCCAGACGAGTCCTCGGCCTCCCTTCGCACGGCTATCACCGCAACCCTTCCTTTCTTATGTCTGTGACCTCTCACCTTTTTCACCCTGTCATTCGCCTACTCATCGCAACATTTATCGTCGTCTACTTTACTTCGAAGCTAATTTGTCTTGGAGATTCCCGAATAAGATCACGCATTCGAAATGTACAGCGCGGCTTATCTCGTCTTTGGTTCTCATTGATTTTAAAGTATAAGCGTTCGAGTCTCTCTAGAGACTGCGTTTATTTAGAAGCTGTTGTTCTTTCTGTGTATAAATTATTGACAACTTCAATTCTCGCTTCGTCAATCGATTGTTAATTTTTCCTATAATAAAACATTATCTTAACTGTTAATTACACCGCCATATAAGAAGATTCGTTTAACAGATATTAAAAGTGACTTACCTCGAGCCTTTCGGGATTTTATCTTTGACGTGGTTTTCAATCTCTAGAGCGACGCTTGAACGGACCATAGAAATCAGCAATGTGCGTTTTGCGTTCGTCCTCTGCTTGTCCGTCCCATCAACTCTTGCAGAGACTACGATGGACCGTCCTTTTAGTGAAAGACAGTCCTTTCGCACATGTCATTTCCTGCGGTCGCTGAATTGGAAACGCTGACTCGACCGACCAACACCGCATCGATGTTACCGGGGAACTCGATCAACCCGTCGCAATTTTCGAGTCGTCGTTCCACATCAGATCGATAACGTCCAACGCATTTCGCAATAATATCGATCGCTTTTTCAAGATGCTTTCTCAGCTAATCTAAATAAATTTTTTTTTTTTATTTGCTGCACTTAAGCATAATCTCTATTACTTTAATGACACTTGTATGATACTTCGCGCGATTAAATCTGTCGGTTCTTAATTATCTTATCTAATTAATTCAATATTGATAAAAAGGCTCCACGATCGATTTTTTCAGATTTGATCTCGAATGATCGATTGTTCGCTTTTGTATCTCGTTACTCCATTACAGCTGATATAGTTGGAGTAGACAGGAACTTAGTATAGGATCGATTTTTCTTTGGTATGATATCACCGCGCAACGCCTCGTGAAAAGGATGACCGTCGAGATTCCTCTGTGTGAATCAGCTCGGTTATCTTCGTTCTATATTTATACGCTTTGGTTTGGTTTCGGTTACTCGTATGTGTCGACCCTTATCTCAATCGAAGGCTTCTTTTTTCGCCGAATTGTATCTTCTTTCTTCTTTCTATCTTTCTGACTAGATGTTGACGAGTAAAGAAAGTATGAATATTGGCGCGTTAATCGCTATTTCGATATCGAAAGGAAAAACGAGCGTGAGTTTGTGCATTAATATGTGCGTTTGTATGTTAATATGTTTTTTAGCTACTGCATATGCCGACTTCTATTCCTGAATTACCGGAAAATCGGAGTAACCCACCACCATCTGAAAAAAATTAGAAACACAGAGAGCAATATTAAATTACGTCCCATTGATAATATGTAGTCTCATTTATATTTACGAATGTTAAAGATACACAGAAAAATATTACGACGAAATAAGCACTTTAAGAGTTACGACAATTAAAATGCAGTGTTAAGTATTTCTGGTTAGTTTGACCTATAAATAATATTATTCACAATTATAATATTATTATAAATATAATAAAAGTTTTTAATTAGATTCCTTTTATTACGAAATTCTCACTAATATCGAAAGCATTTTAATTTCAACTTTGGCGAATAAATCAACATTTTTTAGTATTTTAATAGCGATAAAGATACAAATAGCAAATCAAGCTTTATATAATATAATACTATATATTACATTAAATAACATAATTAGTTCTTTTCTTAAAAACTGCATTTTGATGTGAAATACATCAATGAAATACATGTACACAAATCGGAAATAAAATATTTAAGTATTTTCCAATATAGAAAACTTGGCTAAAAAAGTGAAGTAAAAATAAACACGGGAAGGGCAATGTCTCTTATATTCATATATAGGATGTTCAACTAGTAGCAACAAAGTTACAATAAATTGATAGATCATTTTATCAATTTATCGATTTTGTCAATCGACTCGATTTTGATATAAAAATCAACAATTACGATATTTAATATTATATAGAACAAAATATCGGAAAAAATATTTAGAACAATCCAGAGACAACATATGTTCCTAAAAGACATCTTATCGTCCTTTAGACATCTTTAAGATGTCTTTTAGCCTTTTTGTACTGTCTGGGAAATTCTTATATTCTTGAAGCTTGAGAGAGTCGTGAAGAATCTTCGATACTTTCAAATTTTTAATATTATTAAAGCAGAAATATATATTTTTTTTTCCGAAAGTTTTTATATATATTTTTTTCCGAAAGTTTTCACTGTGAAGAAAATAAAGCATCCAAGCCCGTTGAAAATCATTAATATCTTACGCGGCTGATGGTGGGACACCTTGTATACGAGTACGCGGAGGCATTGATCGCGGAGGGCATTTACATTGCGCGATTGAAAGCTCGCAACGCCTTTACGTGACCCGATCTGCTAACCACGCCGATCAATTTTTGTCACCACCGTTGACGACGGCGCTTGCGAGGAAAGTGGAGCAACCTGAGGAGTGTGACATAGCTAACGAGAAATATAAAGCGCTCGTGCTAGGATGATGCTTCGTTAACAAAATTGCATTGCACTCGGAACGCAACTCGAGATCCTTCGCTAACGTGTTTGACAGGGAAATTTTACATTTACATTTAATATATTCAGCTCGAAATGTGTGTGTATGTGTGTTGGATATCCTATTAAATCTTAGCAATAATATATAATTAGATATTTATCTATTTGAATATAGAATATAAAATCGCGTTTAGTATAATAAAACAGATAATAAAGAAGTGACATGATTCTTTAAAGTACTGTAATTTTTAATGCAAATGACACGACGTAATCGTCGACTCGAAAATCTAAAGCCTAAGTTTGTCCAAAAATTAAGCTAATAGATTATTTTGTCTCATCACAAATTTCTTTTGTTTTTCAATTTTTCGCGTATACGATTTTTAATATTTCCCAATCTCTCCTCACACACATCTCGACACAGCTCGCATTCGACAATATCTTCTTTCTTTCCTGCGTATATAGATTAGGCTCGCGGCGTACGATACACGCGCGCACATACACACGCGTGCACGCGTCGCATATGTACACACGCGCGTTGCTCCCATTTCTCGTCGACGTTCTACGTGACACGGATCTGTGCGCATTGAACTTACCGAAAGGCATAGGGATCGCGAGATTTCGTCGGCGCGCCGCCGAAGCGCGCGATGTAGTTAGTTACCCGCGGCCGCCGCCGACAGGTGCTACGCGCACACGTGATATATATTTCGGCAGGGAGGTGAATGTGGCCGCGGGCCGTCTCTTACTCACCGGAGCGACTTCGACACGAGCGGGCGGGCGGCTCGCCCCGATATCCGTCACGGCCGTCTCCACCCGGGGAAGAGGTTGCCTTGCCGTCCGCGTCTCCGACCCGACCCTACCCTCCGGTCGCCATCTTCGATGGCGCTTCAAGCTCCGCCGAGCTACGCCGAGCTGAGCTGAACCGAGCCGTCCCGGCGGAGCTCGAGCAGGGGGGTGAAGTCGCGACGACGGACGACGACGAGGACGATATTACGGTCGATAGTACAACGACACGACGTCCGATGGCGCGGGCGGTTTCCCGACGCGACGACAAATCGCACCCCGTAAAAATCCTCTATCCCTTTTGTTCCTCCGCTTTCAATAATTATGTTTTGAATCGTATCTCTGAAGTATGAAAGTTAATACGTGTCGCAGAAATGCGGCAAGCTCATACTAAGCTAACGTATAAATTTATTTGAAACTAAAGAAACTATGTTTTTAAACAAGTTGGAAATAAACTTTTCAATCAATTTTTCACACGACCATTTAATTACTTAAAAAAAAAAAAAAAAAGAATACGTAACAAATTTCTATTGTATATATCATCTTTGAGAAGAATATGACTTTTATTTTCTATCAATTTAATTCTTGTTGAAAGTATTATTACTTGTATTACTTTTGTTTACAAGGAATATATATCGGACGGAATGCAAATAGAGAGAGACGCAAAGTAAAGGTGGATGCACGACGATTTAAAGAACGCACGCACGCGCATCATCGGTTAACATAACAAATTTCTCTCAGAACCGCGATATCATTGATAGATATAGTAGATTCCTGTCAACCGCGATCAAACAATACGGTAATTTTATTTATGCATAATTAACGGAGACTAATATACTTTTTTCATGACGAATCACGCACAAGAGAGTGTGTGTGAAAATCTCGTATAATTCTCTTCCCTCGGATGACATCACGTCGCTCCCGATAGGAAGAGCCCACGCCGTGATAAAATATAAGCACATATGAGCGAAGTAAACAAAGGATGCCGTTAAGCTTGATCGCATTAGCAGCGCGGTTCCCGATGACTCATTTTGTCGGGCTTAAATAGCTGCCTCAGCTTTTATTATGTGTGGGATCCATAATGTCCCTCTCATGATCAATCTTAATGACGTCATTTTGTCTCTACGCGAAATTACCAGTTTACATTGGAAGCGTTAACAAGTATAGATATAGAAGTAAATTGCGATAATAGATTTCATAAATTAGGTATAACAACCGTTACATTACATGTTATTCCCATGTTATATAGCAGTTATATTCTGTGTTTGCTGGGTCGATTCGTTGTTCTATTATTATCGTCGTTTTGTTTTCTAATTATTATATTTTCCCCATATTTAAAATGCAGCAAGTATGTGCTCCATGCATTGGATAAAGAAAGAAGGAGGAACAATATAATAATAAAATACATCTAGTTATTATAATGATTTGATATATATTTTGTGTTTGTAAAACATTCTACACTATAGTACAGTATTATAACATGTGATTTGTATTAAGCGTTTTTTTTTAAGTATTAAATTTCGAAACGGAAGATTTTATCTCGATTTCAGAAGAATCGCTTTAAATTATTCGTAATCAAATTATACATATTTGGCGCAGTCATAAACGTAGGAAATAAAACTGCGCGTATCAAACAAATGTTCTGCTAAAATTAGAAAAAAAAAACCGCAAGGTTTTAGAAGTCTGGTTACCATGACTATGGTTACCATGGGAACAATTTTTCTCTAGTTAAAAAGAGATGAAAGTACTTCCGACACATTGCGTTCTTTTTCTAATTCTATATTTCCTACGTCTATGCATCTTCCATCGTATCATGGCAATTTCAAGCGTATCATATCGCGATAAGCGACCACCGTTCGCGATTACAGTTCGAGAGATTTGAACGCCAAAAAAACGCGCTCTCGCACCTTCGCGCCGAAAGCTCGCTCGGTGAGATCGTCGAGTCACTTGTTGCTTGCGTTTAGTGACTTCAACGCTTAGTGTTTTCATAACCCATCAAATTGCGGTCATCTATTTCTGGGTCACGTTTATCGGGATATATATCTATATATAAGATCGCGCGCGCTGCGTTATCGAGATATCAGACGGTTGAAGTAAGTATTACACATGCGCGAGAAAGGGAAAAATTATTCGAAATAGAGATAATTTTATTATACATTTAGACGTAAAAATTTTGCTTCACATAATTACAAGAAATTGAACATTTTCCTAGAAATAATAATTGGATAAAGTAATTCACGATGAAGAGGAAAAGAGAAAGAGAAACATGAAACATATCTCATTTGACAAAATATATTTTTCACTCCTTGTCCTAAAAACTTGTCGCGTGCGTTTAGTGACTTCAACGCTTAGTGTTTTCATAACCCATCAAATTGCGGTCATCTATTTCTGGGTCACGTTTATCGGGATATATATCTATATATAAGATCGCGCGCGCTGCGTTATCGAGATATCAGACGGTTGAAGTAAGTATTACACATGCGCGAGAAAGGGAAAAATTATTCGAAATAGAGATAATTTTATTATACATTTAGACGTAAAAATTTTGCTTCACATAATTACAAGAAATTGAACATTTTCCTAGAAATAATAATTGGATAAAGTAATTCACGATGCAGAGGAAAAGAGAAAGAGATAGAAACATGAAACATATCTCATTTGACAAAATATATTTTTCACTCCTTGTCCTAAAAAAATAAACTTGCATTTTTACGATAAAGCGAGATTAGAGCGTAAAAAATGACCGAAAACAATGGTCGCCTAATCTTTTAGATTAATAAAGATTTGCCGGTTCAAGTGTGACTCCCACATTCATAATAATTCGCATAATTTATTAATCGATCGCAGTACCGAACGAAGATAAGAATTTGTCGCTGTCAATGGTATCAACCATGAATGATGAAAATTCGAGCGAGCCTCTCGAGATGGTAGTACTGTACCGTTGCTTCTTTCGGAATTTCGCGTTCGTGCTTCTCGCAGGATGGTGATAATAATATATTATATATACGAGAGAGAGAGAGAGAGAGAAAGAGAGAGGCCTGCGTATGTTTATATTTATAATACGTTCTTTTACGTTTTTCCGTGGAGGTTGTTTTATTACATCCCTCGCTATTAGATTACATGTCGCACAGAAACACATTGTAGGGGTCAAGTGCTACAGGTCAGTTCGTGAGAATATATAAATTTGATAGAAATTATAAATTTCTATATAATATAAATATATATACATAAGAAAGAATAGAGGATGACGAGATAAACATTTAAGATAATAAATAAAATCCATCTCATCTTATATTTTACATACGTACACATAACAAAAGGTAATGATATTTCAATGTGTATATTTATTATGGTAAATAATTATTTTATTATGAATATATATTCTTGTGTGAAAGTAATCTCTTTTATACATATGTCACAGAATGAATATCTATTAATTGTAAAATTATATATGACGTCGAGTTGAAGTCTCGTTTAGATTAGAAATTGTTCTCTTCGTGCTACGCAATGATATCGGTGTTACATATATATACATATTTAGATGTAACGAGTGATATATAAAGTACAATAGTACCGCTGAGACAACTCGAGAGGGCGCGTGAGCGCGACACCGGGCGGCGGACGGAGCCGAGCGCGGCCGAGATCGCACGAACGCGAGCTCCTGAGCGAAATGAACATGTGAACATAGACGCGCTCGACAGTACGCGGACAGTGTGGTGAGTGAACGTTGTCGCGCCGGGTTCGCCGATTTCGTCGATTTTTTTGCCCAGCTGTCAAGCCGTAGGCGCCCTACTCTCACGGCTGTGAAAGCGGTGCTTCGTGAGTGAACGCCCCTATAGCATAATATAACCTCTTTGTCTCGCTCTCTTTCGAAGACGCGAGCTTGTCTCTCTTGCACATTCGTCGTCAACCTTTCTCTCTCGTTCTCATACACACATTCTCTCTATCTTCGCCGCGCGTTTGATTCGCGTGTACGTCTCTTTCTCTCGGCACGATACGCTCGATAATAGTCTAACTCGCAGACAACGACGGTGACGTTCGTCGCGACACTGACGTTTTTGCTTTCAATCGCCCGCGTCGCGTGTGCGCAACCAGTTGCGTGTTGCGTAATCATTTTACGACAGCCCGTCTCGTGGGTGCATCGGCCCTGCTCCCCTCCCCACGTTCGCCCACCCGCCGAAGAGTTTGGTGCTCTACGATCCTTGGAATCTGACGTTTGGAGTGCACAACTTTACTGGTGAGTCTCTTACATTGGATAAAAAAAAAAAAAGATATTTATTAAATAAAACAAGAATATTCTTATTTAATTCAAATTGTTGAGAACGATTTGAGGTACAGACATATTAATTATTGTAATTTTGCAATGAGATGCTTTTCTTAATCACGTGATAGCGCTTTTACGGCGTTTAAGAGAGTATGAATAATACAGAATTAAATATGAATAATACACAGGCTCGTTCGCTCGCGCATTTAAAAACGTGCAGCGGGATCACAATAATGTCGAAATTGTGTTAGTGTTGGGAAGGTAATGACGGGTTTATGGGAAGAAAAAACTGTTATTTTTACAAACCACGTTTTTATTAAAGGGGAGTCATTTAAGGATTTGATTTCGCAGAAAGCGTAATGAGCGAATATCTCTGAAACGATTTGAGGTATCAGAATATTCGTTTTACGTTTTGCAAGAAGATGAAAATGTGTATGTACATATTAAAACACTAGATGTAAGATATGCTGCTAGTTATGAACACGACATTTATAAATTAGTATTTTGAAATATGTAAGATGTAAATATAAAAAGTTATTTAAAAATTAAAGTGTGTATAGAATATATACGAAATAATTTGAATAGATCTATATTTTTGAAAGACTTTTTACTGATCAAATTTAGAAGAAACAAACTTTTTTTTTTTAATATTTTTAAATTTATAAAAGTTAAATTCTTTCCACTAAGGCATGCACAATGTCATTATCAATGCCAGAAGGCCGTCCAGAGTGGGGTTGATCCTCCATGTTGAAATCACCATTTCGAAATCTGCCAAACCACTTTTTGACTGTTCGGAGAGCAGGAGCGTGGTCCAAATAAACGGTTTGAATATTTTTTTGTGCAATCCCAACACTCACGCCTTTCCGAAATTTATATAACATTACATGCCGCAAATGCACCTTGTGGTTCTCCATTTTTAATGATTTCTCTTATGCACCAATGGACTTATCTGAACAATGTCTGATGCTAAATTGACATAAGACAACGTCATCTATTCGGTGTAAGCAACAATTACCACACGAAAACAATAGAACTCCGCCATGCAGTAACTTAATGCCATCTATGAAAATCGGGCACGAACTTATGCAATCATCCAATATTTAATAATTTTTGAAAGCTTTTAGCAAATTTAAAGTAAAATATATATATCAGGATCCAGTCTTAATTCAAGAATTCCATGTTGAATTTGTGCTAAACAATAACATCGCTTGATGGTTGCGAAATTAATTCATCGATGCCATTTAAAATTCAAAATTATTTTTTATGATACATTATGCAATCGTGCAAAGATGATCGAATTGAAAAATACATCGCACTATCTCAGTCGCACTTCTGATATTTCGCTTGCGAAATGTTCTTCCCCTAATCGTAAACACAAATTATGCATATACTCAATATGGAGCAAGAAAGTCAGAAACAATGAAATCAAAAATCAGAAACGAACTACATGATATCGTTGATTTATAAGATTCACGTATAACGTATATTACCGTCAAAGTTTCCAAATATCGACAATGTGTGTGTATATGTATTCTGTATATGTACAGAAATTTTTTTTATAGCAGTAATAAAAAATCGTTTTAATGATCAAATTTAGAAGAAAAACGTTTTTTTTTTTTAATATTTTTAAATTTATAAAAGTTAAATTACAAAATTTACATTTCACATTAATAATTGTTATACATATATATTTAAAACGACAAGGAGAAGAATACTTAAAAACTTGTAGATTTTTCTTAAAATTGAAATATATTAATTATATATATCAGGTGATTGCATAAGTTTTATATATATATATTTCTTTTATTCCGTGTGTGTGATTTTTATATTTGCGGCAATATCACAAAAATATAATTTTTGTCATCTCTTTTATTATACATGCGTGGGGAACTTTCCGAAGGTAATATACGTGTCGACATACACAATAGCGAACATAGCCACTCGCCATGTCGTGACTGCAGTGGCACTTGCATATGCAGTACGTTCGTCGACATGAAATTATCCAGTGGCCATCCTTTCGTTCTGTCCCTCCGTGTCCCTTTTTCTTCCCTTTCTCTCTGGAACTTTTATATAAAAAGGGAACAAAAAGAAAACTCTTCATTACTCTCGTCCGGTCTTCTTACAAATCTTCTTTTTGCGTTGTAGAATTCTAGATTTATTTTCTTATTAACTTTCAATGTGCGTGAGAAAAATTGAATTGAAAATTTTATATTTTACATTTTATTATTTAGGGAACAATAGATATCTCGAATTTATATGTATATATATATTACAAATGTTAAATTTAAAGAGAGAAAGAAAATTTTATTTTACATTTTTATTAAATTTACACGATAAAATCATATAAATTTGTTAAAAATGCAAAATAGAACTTTCTTTCCCGCTCTATAGATTTCAATATCATATATAACTAAAAAATTTTCAATTTTAATTTTCAATTCGAAAGGATTTAAATATTATTAAATTTACAAACTCGTTCTCATCCGCGAAATTGTTCTCTTAAAATTTGAAAAACGCGTCTCGTAACTTTGTCATCGAAAAAAAAAGATAACGTATCTTAATCGGAATAACCGGCGACGATTTGTTGACCCGTTGAAAACCGGAAGGAAGGGCATCGGACGGACAGCGGAGTGCAAGTACTTAACCTTGCCGCGACTTTCGAACCTCCGATCGAACGGGGTTCAAGGGGGAAGGGTTATTAAAAGGCTCCCACTTCTTCGCCGCCTCCCGAATAGTCATTAAAGGCGAAATCGAAATGACCCACTGCATGTCGGTTGCGGTTCGTAGTGTACGTGTGTCTGCGTCCATCGCAGCATCGCACGCTGCGATCGAATTTATTATAATCATTCGGCCGGAATATCGCGAACGCGCGTGATGATTCAACCCTATCGAGACGGTTTTTTTTTTCGCTATGCGGAATTTATAAAGAGGCATATGTTTGATCAATCACGCTTCTCTTATGGGAAAGCGCATCTTTGATTAGTAGGTTCGTGTATAACGCTGTAAGATATTTTAATTTATTGAAATTGGCTCTTTGACGTTATATAGCTGATAATTACATGACAGTTACAGGTCATATTGTTGAAAAGAGAGAAAAATTATATTAACCTCTTGCGTTTCCACTATATGTGTGTGTGAATCAGACCTTTATGATATGCTTCTTTTAATCTTAAGAATTGAAAAAAACAGCTCATTTTACGAAGATTTTACTATATAAAAAGGGGATCCTCTCTCTCTCTCTTTCTCTCTCTCTTTAATAGCTATTTATAAAATATTTTTAAATTGTCGAAAGATTTAAAAGAATTATTAAATCAATTTCATTTAAATAGAAAATAGTTTTGCTTAAATAATTCTTAAAATCAATTATTTGCGTTAGCGCGCGTCGCCTTAATTTTTTAACGCTTTATTTTTTCAATAACTACACCCTCGCCCCGCATAGATGCACGCGTTACGTCGCTAGTATTAAAATTAAGGTAGAATCATCGGACGAACGAATGATGGGTAAAGAGAGGGTAGGTTGAAAAGGCTGCCGTGGAATGATAAACATAGCTTTTGCGTGTACTTAAAACGCATATGCGTGCATGTCTGCCTGTGTGCGTGCATGTATGTGTATGTGTGTATGTGTGTATGTGTATGTATGAAGAAGGGATGGTAGAGATAAAACGCTAGAGCGCGAGAAAACCGAAGGGAAAAAGGCAGAAACGAAAGGGCGGCGTGCATGATGGGATAAGTGCACGTCTCTGACAAAACGCCGGGGTCCGTTTACGCACACGCACGTACACACACACATTGCGGACCCCGACCGATCGACAGTCCCGCGGAGTCGTATTTATTAAGCATTTTTAGCGAGCGTCTCGTGGCTTGATTTGCGCGCGCAACATTGTGGAACCGACAATTTCCGCGCCGGGCCGATTATATTCGCGCATCTTCGCCGAGAATTGCCGCGATTTTCCAACAATGTGAGCAGCGCATTCGTGGGAATCGCGATCAATCGGCACTCTTTGCCGCGAACCTGTTGCATCGCGTTACGTTCGCGTCGGAGTAGTTGAGGTAAATTCTGTATTATTTACCCCACAATCGATATGTTCTTACGTTCATTCTATACAAGGGTGCTTTTTCGGTAATTTATTATCATTATTATGTGTTTGTATATGTATAGATACATAATGTTTTAAGAAATTTGAGATACATTTGGGATATTTTGAATAATCGTAGTATATTTATCGTAAAAATATTTTATATTTAATTATGATTTTGATTATTATTTTATTTTGATTTTGATTATTATTTTTTATTATAAATAAAATGTTTTATATTTAATTTTGATTTTAATTTTGATCTTTCTTCTAAGCTGCAAATGAATTCAATGTATATGTGTGACGTCAAGTATCTATCTTTACAACATATCGGAATTAATAGCGAGTTGTAGATTTTATTGCTGTGTGCAATATTTCCGTATTATAATTATGATTGAGAATCGTATAAAAGGAATACGAGCGTAATTTACAAAAATTTGAAGAATCTGGGAACCGACTTGTACTTGCGATTTTTAGTGCCACGCAACTCTGATTCATCCGGCAAAGCCGGGATTAGTCGTTACCATCTCTGTGATTATGATCACGTCGGACACGAAGTTTGAATAGCGTCTTCTTCAGCAGTTTGAATAACTGACGACCGGCCGTGCGTTTCCGAGTATGCGCCGAGTTTGCTTTTTGCCTCGCGAGAAAATGCATCCGACACGCGTACAAATCCGACGCGAACGGTATCGTGCCAATAATTGCGCGCAACTTAAGTGCACGCCTTGGTATCTGAGGACCGAGGAATTGCGAAATAATGAGCACTCTTCGGACGAATGATTAGAAAAAAAGTGTCCGTCATTAGGATCGGCAATGGATGGCGTGGGCTAATCTCGTTACGTTGCGATGCGGAATTTTGCAATTGCGGAGCCGTTTGTTTTAAGACCGCGCGATGGGACACCGCGCACTGTAATCAGTATTTTTTATTTTCATCTCTTTTTATATAGACACAAACATACACACGCCGCACGCTGTGTTATTTCGTCTTTTGAATTAATGTCTTCCATCATCATTAACAGTACATGTCTCGTTTTTCTTGTTTATAAAAACAATTGATTACTTTTGACAGCAATCCGAATTTTTATAGAGTGAAACAAATTTATAAAAGTATAAATTATAATAGCCCCAAATGCCCCAGAGAAATTTGTAACGATTTTTAAATTGCAAGAATTTTCTCTTCTGTATCCTTAATGACTACACGATAATAAATCTTTAAATACCTTGGCTATAAAGTTATAAATTAAATTTTCGATTTAAACCACTTTGCATTTATTATAAAAAAGATATTTTATTATTATTATTTATTATAAAACAATTATATTATATTATTATAAGTATTATGTGTTTTTAAAATATCAAACATAATTTGATTTCACTACTCTTTTGCACCGGTGAATTAAATGTATGTCGCGTGAATATTGCATAAATTCGCATTATAATAACGTAAACGAATGCGCACAGTTGAGTGACACAAATGATACACAATCGCTGTAATCGAATGTTGCATAAAAATAGCATTGCAGTTGCTATTTTTTTATAACATCTATCATTCGTATTGGTACCAAGGTAACTGCTTCTTTCCGTACGTTATATCCGCAGTTCCTTGTGCAATTTCCCCTCAAGCATCTTTAAGAGGCTAATTTGCGCGCTATTTTTTGCATATTATTTACACAGGTAATGCAGATAAGTTACGGCAATATAAAATGTAAAATATTCTCGCAAAATATGTGCCATATTTTATGCAAAGAGATAATATAAAATATATTTATGCATGAACTTTATATATACATATATAATCGGTAGTATATATTTTTAATTGAATTTTTGTTTAGCCAAAAAACGATTATTAAAGAAATTTAATGCAAAAATAGGGAGGGCATCACACGCTCATAATAAATCTCAATAGTGAACATGCGCGATAGCATATAGTCAGGGTTAGGTCCTTTTCCTCATCGCCCCCTCGAGAGGACGATAACTCGTGTTAATTTGACAGTTAATTAGCGTCGATCGGATCGATCGTATGGCCCGCGATGCACTTCCGCGATTAGCATTTTTTTCCCAGAGTTGCCCGCTACGTTTGCTTTACTGTTTGCGACTCGCTATTAATTTCATTCCGCTATGAGTATATTGCAAAGACAGATATTTAATAATGTCCTACATCTACATCGACTTCATTCGCGGATTCGAAGAAAGGTCATTATTGTTTTTACAATCAAAATTAAGCATTCAAAAGGAAAAATTGTTGCGATTTAAAAATTTATTATAAATTTCTTTCTTTTCTTAGGATATTGCATCATTATTTATATTTTTATAAATTTATTTTTAATTATATTATTAAAATTTACTATTCTGTTATATTTAT